>NC_139629.1:58577126-59054626 GCF_964638095.1 Poromitra crassiceps
CTGCACTAGTTACTGGCTTTCTCCTTTGTAGGGCAGTATAGCTATAGCAATAACAATAATGCAAACCGTAATCATAGGTAAACAATAATCACTAGGGGTGTCACGATACACTCAGTTCACGATACGATACGTATCACGATACTGGGTTCACGATAATGATACGATACGATACGATTTTAACAATATTTTTTTAAACTTGAATAATGACAATATATGACTGGAAAAGTAGTATTTTATTTGAAATGCACAAATACAAAACATGCTGTTTAGGCCATATTGTGACTAGCATTTTCGTTTACTTCCGTTCCCACGGCAGGGGCACTACACACTTTTTTCTCCATAAAAGAGATCTATAGGTAGAAAGTACAAATAAAAAAGTTCTACTCGTGTTATCCTGCAGTATTTTTATAATCAGTGGTCAAAGACGGCACTATTTCTTACTAGGCGTACTAATCTGTGCAAGGGGAGTGGTGTGGTTTTGGTCACGTGGACCAATCACGTAGCCGCTTTATTCCCTTGCCGTAATAACATTAGAGCCATGGCGACCACCAGTTCAAGCAGCGAAGAGGGGAAAAAGAAACCAAAACAGCGGAAAAAAGTGCGTAAAAGCCGGGAATCAAAGGACTCCAAACGATGCTATATGCACTTTTTGTCAGTACAGAATGAGGACGTGCAGGATTTTACCCAGACAAGGTGGGACACTTACAGGTCTGTCGTCAAACAGTGGCTTTGTCTGGACGGCGATAGTAAAGTTATCGCTGAAACTTTTAAACATTGCGTGGACGTGGATTTTGACCATGTTCCCGAGGACGCTGGATTTCACGCGACGTGTTACCGTCGCTTTATTTGTAAAAGACGTTTGGGTTTGGCTGAGAAACGCTGCACACAGATGGTGCAGGGGGGAGAAGAAGAAGAACCAGATGCAGCCGCAGCCTCGGACAGCATCGGCCCCGACGGAGCCACGTCTGAAACCCCCCGAAAGAAACTTCGGTCTCGGACAGGTTTGCCCGTCCGTTCTGCTGGCCCTGTCCTTCCAGCCATCTGCATCATTTGTAAAAAGGTGGACAAATATATTACTGTTGGTGGAAAACGGAAGAAGGATCAACTTTCACAAGCAGAGACAGTCTGCAGGTAAGCGACCCCCCCCCCTCTCTCTCTCTATCACACACACACACACACACACACACACACACACACACACACACACACACACACACACACACACACACACACACACCACAGAGAGAGGGAGCATTTTCTTTTATTGCCTTGATCTCCTTGCCCGCCCCCCCCACCTCTTTTTTCTTGTAATAACAATACAATGGATAAAAGATACAAAAACAAATGTCACCCACTTTTTTTTTAATTATAAAATGTGTGATTTGACAGTAAAGCTGATTATAACTTTTTTTTGTTTTCAGGCCAGTTGCGGAAGGCTGCTGAGAAGAAGGAAGACTCTAGCGTTCTTTTGCATATCAAAGACAAAGACTGTGTGTCTCTGGAAGTGCGTTACCACAGGTCCTGTTACAGAGAATACACAAGGTCCTTGTCAAAGTCTACGGCAACACATACTGCAACCACAGATGAAGTGTGAGTTATTACATTGCATTAACACTGCACATTTCAAAAGTAAGGCTTTGACCTACAACAAATACTATTTTGTCTGTCTTTAGATACAATGTTGACAGCAGACCTCTTTGCACATGTTAAGTATTTTTTTGTCTGCGTGTGTGTGTTTTCAGAAATGAACAACCCTTTGCTGCCAGCTACAAGATATTCTGCGAACGAGTCATCCGTCAAAGGATTATCGATAAACAAGAAATCCTGAAAATGAACCAACTAAGGAAGAAGTTCATAGACATCGTTAAGAAGAATGAGGATATTGATGCTTCAGACTACAGGTAACTGTGTCCTTGACAGTTCAGTAAACAAAAAAGAACCTCTTTCATACTGAAAAGTTTCCATTTTATTGATTTATTCGCTCACAAGAAAGGCTGACAGTATGTTTAAATGTATTTGTTTCTCATTGTGAAAAAAATCCCTTTATTTATACATTTGTGCTCGTCTTTTTCTATATTTTCATTTTGCAGGCAGGATAAACTGAAAAAGCGGTTGGCCCGTGATTTCCCCCAGCTGGTGTTTCACAGCCCTGCAACGCGCAACATCTCCAAACTGGTTTTTGTTGAAAGATTATCAGCAGATACACTGTTAGACAGGCTACCGCATCCATCAGACATGACAACAACTGAGTCAACCGAGGTGAGCCAAGCTGAAAGTGACAATGAACACACATCTGGACAAACTACAGAGCACACAAGGACACTGTACAGTGCAGGACTGATATTGAAGAGACTTGTGAATGAAACTCCCGGGATGAAATGCCCCTGGCCTCCCACAGCAGAGGATTTGAATGTTCCGTCAGATGGAGCTATTCTCTTCGATGGCATGGCAGTCATTCAAGCCATTCGTTCCAAACCGGCTACCTTTGGAGAATTGGCTGAAAACGTACTACAGTATGTGCTCAAATTAGCTCTGCAGCACAAGTGTACACGGATAGACTTTGTCATTGACCAGTATCCAAAAATTAGCATTAAGAACCTAGAGCGGTCACGTAGGGCTGGGGTCGGTACACAACGGGTGCAAATCTATGGACGGGATCAAAAGGCACCAACGCAATGGAAAAAGTTTCTATCAGATGGAACAAACAAAGCAGAACTGGCAGAATTCCTCTATGTTGCATGGCGAGATGCTGACCTCACCATTTTGGGCAGGGACCTCAGCTTGTATATAGCACATGGAGAACTGTGTCACTGTGTTTCCGTAAAAGAGGGTTCACAAACTGTCACTGCTGTTCAAGAACTGACATGTGACCATGAGGAATATGACACTAGGGTATTTGTACATGCACAGCATGCTGCACAAGAACACCAAACTGTAGTCATCAAAAGCCCCGATACTGACGTGGCAGTGATTGCTGTAAGTCTGCAGAGAGATTTACAGTGTAGCTTGTATTTCTTCACAGGAGTAGGCAACAGAACGAGGATCATTGATGTGGCTAAGGTGTCAGCAGCTCTTGGCACCAGTGTTTGTTCTGCACTCATTGGCATCCATACCTTCACAGGTTGTGACTCGACCAGTGCCTTTCATGGCAAGGGCAAAGGGAAGACATTTTCTCTTGCTTGCCAGAAAGAAGAATACCTGACTGGGTTCACAAATATTGACAGCAGTTTTAACCTTGACCAGTCAACTTTCAACACACTGAGCAAATATGTGTGCCACCTGTATGGCCAATCATCTGCCAAAAACGTGAACGATGCAAGGTACAAATCATTTTGTACGGCATCATCAGCTTTGCCAGAACTGTCCATTCCCCCAACAAGTGATGCTCTCCACCAACATTGCAAAAGGGCAAACTACCAAGCAGCAGTGATGAGACGTTCTCTGACTAGTAGGATGTGTGCTCCTTCACCCATTGGCAATGGATGGGGCATGGAGGATGGGGAGTTAACAGTAACATGGATGACTAGAAATCCTGCCCCTGATAGTGTGTTGCAGGTAGTCCACTGTAATTGTAAAAAAAGCAAATGTGAAACTGGAAGATGTTCATGCATGTCTGCAAAACTGTCTTGCACTGATTTATGTCACTGCCAGGACTGTGGAAATGTGTCAAAGGAAACAGAAGAAAGAGGTACATGGGATGATGACTCTGATGAAAGTGATAGGGATGAGTAACCCAACATGTTACTATGTAGGCCTACTACTTGTTTTGTTCAAGAATTATTAAATTGTTAAAGAATTGCCACACTGCCTACATCCAGTTAAATGCAATGCATAAATGCAAACAGCACAGACTACTTACACAGCCAACAGAAGGTTTTATTGTGATGCATTTGTATGCTATTTTGTATTTTCATATATTTCCTTGGCGGGGGGGGGGGGTGTACAAATGACAGATGCTGTGACACTTTGTGGTACTTGAATAAATGTTTCATACCATATGTTGTAATAATTCTGACCTCTAGTACTTTAATTTTTAGTCTTGTCCATTTTTTGCATTATTCCAATTTAGGGGGCGTGGTAACATTTTGATAGATTTTCTGCCATTTTGGTCCAAGGTGCCCTGATTTTCTTTTCTACCTTTCATTACACAGTAGGTTGAGACATTTTCTATGTATGAAACATAAGCTTTTGGCACAATTTACTGTGGAGGTTTCATTGTACTGTGTGGCAAACACTTAAGTTGAAGCATATTCTTTAACAAATATGCTACATTTCATGATCTAAATTCACATATGAGTAAACTAAAGGCACCAATACTTGTTTCAGATGTTAAGTATATGCATTTTAGCATTTATGACATTTGAGAAAGATTTAGTGTTGCCAAAAACACATTTTACAAGCAAAAACAGCAGCACAAGATTTTCGTTTTTTGGTTATAAACTGTTTATACATTTCTGGCTTGTGACAAAATACTGCAGGATATTATGAGTAGAACTTTTAACCCAAAGTCCAGAAGGGTATTGTCTATGAAAAAATGCATTGAATGAGTAGTGCCCATGACATGGGAACGAAACTCATTTTCTAAGCACTTTTTCATGGGTCCCAACACGGCCTAGTTGTGGGAAATTGTTATTACAATAACAACTAGAAAAAACATGAGATTGGAGATAAGGCTTATCTTGAAATAGAATGAGTTACACCGTCACTTAGATTTACTTTGAACTAAAAGGTTTCTCAGCAGTATAAATTCTCATTATGCATCTTCAGTTTTTCTTCAAACTCAAACAACAAGACTTTTCTTAATCTATTTTTTATGCATCTTCAGTTTTTCCTGTCAAGTAAACAGTTTTGCCAGAAACTCAATTGAATGGTTTCTCTCCTGTATAACTTCTCATGTGTCTCTTCAGAGACTTGTTCAACTGAACTACTTTCCATACATTGAACTTCAACAAACAAAGACGTTTCTTAGTCTATTTTTTTTGGGGGGGGGGGGGGGTTTCGCGATATGAGATTTAATCTCAACGATACATATCGTGACGTTTTACTATCGCGAAATTTCGTGGGACGATATATTGTGACACCCCTACTAATCACAATTGAAAGGTCAATAATAATAATAATAATAATAATAATAATAATAATAATAGTTGTACTAATAATATTAACACATTGAGTGCCAGCCGTTTTTTCAATCCTGTAGGTAAGTTGTGCCAGGTTTTTTTTTAGGATTCTGGCTCATTTTACAAGAGCCGAGGATTCTTTTCTGTTAAGACTTCGTGAACACCAATCATCTAAAAAGAACTAATAGAATGTGTGCTTTCTCTGTCTAAAAGAGTTAGTTTGCAGAGTTAGTAGTTATGTAGATATTAGCCGTTGAGTACAGCATGGTTTCAGAGATTTTCAGAGAGTTTAGAGATAAATGGATTTTTAGAACCACCTCACGTGCCTGTGATTATGGGTGCCCTTGGGCAAGTCTGTATACTGTATTGTGTGTGTGTGTGTGTGTGTGTGTGTGTGTGTGTGTCTCCAAACTCCTCCCTCCGTCTGTGCTGCGGAGGGAGGAGGCTCCGCGGCCGCTCTCGGGCAGTCTGGACTGTAAAACTGGCTCGTTCGTTTCTTGAGGTGTCGGCTGAGAGCTTTGAAGAAGCTTTTGCGATTCTGGTCTTATTTATGCGCAAAGGTACTCGAGTGTGTGTGTGTGCACGCGCGCGCGCGCGTGTGTGTGTGTGTGTGTGTGTGTGTGTGTGTGTGTGTGAAATCGAAAGAGTTTTCGCCCAGCTATTTCCTTGAAAATTAGACTGGCTTTCTCCAGCGGACCCGTGGCTGTGGCTTTCTCTTTGTCTGGAGAGAACTGTCGCCACTTAGTGGTCGGTAAAATAGATTATACACATTCTCTTCCTCCAATATTGATATAGAAGACGTAAAAGGGGTTGATTGATGTCCCACCGTCAAAAAAAAAAAAAGTTTATGTAAGACGAGATATCTCGTCTTTGGCACTCAACGGTTGGATTATGTAAGACGAGATATCTCGTCCATGGCACTCAACGTGTTAATAGAAGTAATGATGAAAACCGTAATCATAACAATAATTCAGTACAATGAACAATAGTTCAGAACTGGAAATAGGTAAGGATAATAATGGTAACTTAGTAAATAAATGAATATCTAAACAAACAAATAAATATACAAACAAAACCCGGGAAAGATTAAACTAAATAAAGTCAAACAAACAAAAAAAACAATCAAATCAAAAGGGAGGGCAAGATGGTGGGACAGATTAAACTATAATAATAATAATAATAATAGTAATAATAATAGTAATAATAATAATAATAATAATAAAGGTAATAATAATAATAATAAAAAGAATAATAAAAGTGTGTGCACAGCAGGCAGTGCTCAATACAAAAAACTAAGGCAAATGAACAACTCGTGCCGGAAGACATTTCGTGTTCACGAACCTCAGTAACTTAGGTTACTGAACACTTGCTACTTTCTTTCGTGAACATGTCTGTACTGACTATATTTTGTCAATAGAGGGGAGCAGAGAGCCATTTGAGCCATTTTGAGCCGTGTTCACCCTGCATATGTTGGTGTACACCGTGCATGCTTTATCTTTTTTTTTTTTTTTTTTTTTTTTTTTTACCTTTATTTATACAGGGGATGTAATATGTAAAAGCTTGTATCTCAAAAACGACTCAGGCTAGGAGGCTGATATTTCAACTGCAGCTTCTCCTTATTATAGAGGACCAGCCCTGTATAGCCCATTGTAGTATAGCTTAGTACATCGTACTACAGCATAGTACAGCCTAGTACAGCCTACTCCAGCCTAGCCCAGCATAGTACATCCTATTACAACCTACTACATCCTAATAAAGCCTAGTAATTTATAGTATAGCCTAGTACAGTTGAGTATATCCTAGTTCACCCTAGTCTAGCCTAGCCCAGGCTAGTACAGCCTAGTCCAGCCCAGTACACCCAAATAGAGCCTTGTACATCATAGTATAGTTCAGTAAAGCCAAGTGCATTATAGTGTAGCTTAGCACAGCCTAGTACATTCTAGTACAGTCTAGTACATTCTAGTATAGCCTAGTACAGCTGAATATAGCCTAGTACACCCTAGTCTAGCCTAGCCCAGTCTAGTCCAGCCTAGCACAGCCTAATGGAGCCTAGTACAGCCTAGCTAATCCTAGTACAAGCTAGTACACCTTAATAGAGCCTATTACATTGTAGTATAGCCTAGTACATTGTACTACAGCATAGTACAGCCTAGTACAGCCTACTCCAGCCTAGCCCAGCATAGTACATCCCATTACAACCTACTACATCCTAATAGAGCCTAGTAATTTATAGTATAGCCTAGTACAGTTGAGTATATCCTAGTTCACCCTAGTCTAGCCTAGCCCAGGCTAGTACAGCCTAGTCCAGCCCAGTACACCCAAATAGAGCCTTGTACATTATAGTATAGTTCAGTAAAGCCAAGTACATTACGGTGTAGCTTAGCACAGCCTAATACATTCTAGTATAGCATAGTACCGCTGAATATATCCTAGTACACCCCAGCCTAGTCCAGCCTAGCACAGCCTAATAGAGCCTAGTACACATTAGCCAAGCCTAGCCAAGCATGCGCGGTGTACACCAACATATGCAGGGTGAACACGGCTGTTTCTCAAGAGAGGTGAGGGCTAGAAGGCTGATCTTTTGGTATGTTTGTGGCACCCCCTGCTACTCTACGACCACCAAGTGTCAGCCTTCTAGCCCACACATTTCTTGAGAAACAGCCGTGTGCACCCGGCATATGTTGGTGTACACCGCGCATGCTTTATCATGTAATATGTAAAAGCGTATATCTCAAAAACGACTCAGGTTAGGAGGCTGATACCAAAGTATGTTAATACCACCACGGTGCTCTATTAGTGTGCTGAGTTTCCAGTCAATAGGAGCAATTTGAATTTTGGACCAAAATCCGGAAACCAGCTCTCAGCTGCCGAAGGCAAAAAATCCAACTTCTTCCAATCCTCCTGCTACTCACAGGGCTGGTCCTCTATAAAAGGGAGAGGCTGCAGTTGAAATATCAGCCTCCTAGCCTGAGTCGTTTTTGAGATATAAGCTTTTACATATTACATGGTAAAGCATGCGCGGTGTACACCAACATATGCAGGGTGAACACGGCTGTTTCTCAAGAGAGGTGAGGGCTAGAAGGCTGATCTTTTGGTATGTTTGTGGCACCCCCTGCTACTCTACGACCACCAAGTGTCAGCCTTCAAGCCCACACATTTCTTGAGAAACAGCCGTGTGCACCCGGCATATGTTGGTGTACACCGCGCATGCTTTATCATGTAATATGTAAAAGCTTATATCTCAAAAACGACTCAGGTTAGGAGGCTGATACCAAAGTATGTTAATACCACCACGGTGCTCTATTAGTGTGCTGAGTTTCCAGTCAATAGGAGCAATTTGAATTTTGGACCAAAATCTGGAAACCAGCTCTCAGCTGCCAAAGGCAAAAAATCCAACTTCTTCCAATCCTCCTGCTACTCACAGGGCTGGTCCTCTATAATAAGGAGAGATTGCAGTTGAAATATCAGCCTCCTAGCCACCGGCGGTGGGCGGAGGATGTGGCCCTTGGTCCCGCCCACATGCCACCAGGGCTACTTACTATCTAAATTGATCTCAGAAGGGTGGGGGGTGACGCCCCTTGGCCTCACCCACTTCCATTTAAGGTTATCATTGTAGTTCAGGACCTCCGGCTGAACACACGTGCAAATAATTTAGTCATTCTATCCATCCGTTGCAATGCTATGGCAAATTAGCTGTTCCCCGGCCTTCTGAGCGACCCTGATTGGCTCTCATCTTGGCATGGCTTAACGGAATGAGGCGATATTCGCTACACCAGTTTAGGACCTCCGGCTGAACACACGTGCAAATTTTTTTGTCATTCTCTCTATCCACTGCAATGTTATGGCAAATTAGCTGTTCCCCGATCTTCTGAGCGACCCTGATTGGCTCTCATCTTGGCATGGCTTAACGGAATGAGGCGATATTCGCTACACTAGTTCAGGACCTCCGGCTGAACACACGTGCAAAAAATGTAGTCATTCTATCCATCTGCTGCAATGTTATGGCCTTAAAGCTGTGTCCGCTTCTGTCAAAGTCGCCTTTGTGTCATTTACCACAATTCTGTAAAAATCAGTAATTGAAGATAGCACGAAAACAACTATTTGACAATGTACTATGGGTTCTCTAGTTACACTGTAGCGAGAATTACTGCTCCCCGTTGAGTGGAACCTTGTCCCTCACACTTAAGAGTTGCAAACTTTGCTCAATATAGCTTATTTTTGTGTGATTTCTGAGACTTTTCAGCTGTGCGGGGCCACAGCTCCCTGAGCGCAGCTCCAATTTACTTAAAACTTGCTGAGAGGAGGGTTTGGACTGTCTTCTATCTGTCCAGCAAATTTGAAAGAGCTTGCTTCAATGACTGATTTTTCCCAAATTGTCTTATACGACACACTTTGCCATGTTTCTGTTTTCGGGAACTTCTACACGATGCTAAATGGCTACCATCTGACTTTGCCTGCACGGAATGAGGCGATATTCTCTACACTAGTTCAGGACCTCCCCCTGAACACACGTGCAAAAAATTTAGTCATTCTATCCATCCGTTCCAATGTTATGGCAAATTAGCTGTTCCCCGGCCTTCTGAGCGACCCTGATTGGCTCTCATCTTGGCATGGCTTAACGGAATGAGGCGATATTCGCTACACCAGTTTAGGACCTCCGGCTGAACACACGTGCAAATTTTTTTGTCATTCTCTCCATCCACTGCAATGTTATGGCAAATTAGCTGTTCCCCGATCTTCTGAGCGACCCTGATTGGCTCTCATCTTGGCATGGCTTAACGGAATGAAACGATATTCGCTACACTAGTTCAGGACCTCCGGCTGAACACACGTGCAATTTTTTTTGTCATTCTATCCATCCGCTGCAATGTTATGTCCTTAAAGCTGTGTCCGCTTCTGTCAAAGTCGCCTTTGTGTCATTTACCACAATTCTGTAAAAATCAGTAATTGAAGATAGCACGAAAACAACTCTTTGACAATGTACTATGGGTTCTCTAGTTACACTGTAGCGAGAATTACTGCTCCCCGTTGAGTGGAACCTTGTCCCGCCTAGTACAGCCTAGCTCATCCTAGTACACCCTAGTCTAGCCCAGCCTAGTCCAGCCTAGCACAGCCTAATAGAGCCTAGTACACATTAGCCAAGCCTAGCCAAGCATGCGCGGTGTACACCAACATATGCAGGGTGAACACGGCTGTTTCTCAAGAGAGGTGAGGGCTAGAAGGCTGATCTTTTGATATGTTTGTGGCACCCCCTGCTACTCTACGACCACCAAGTGTCAGCCTTCTAGCCCACACATTTCTTGAGAAACAGCCGTGTGCACCCGGCATATGTTGGTGTACACCGCGCATTCTTTATCATGTAATATGTAAAAGCGTATATCTCAAAAACGACTCAGGTTAGGAGGCTGATTCCAAAGTATGTTAATACCACCATGGTGCTCTATTAGTGTGCTGAGTTTCCAGTCAATAGGAGCAATTTGAATTTTGGACCAAAATCTGGAAACCAGCTCTCTCAGCTGCCGAAGGCAAAAAATCCAACTTCTTCCAATCCTCCTGCTACTCACAGGGCTGGTCCTGTATAATAAGGAGAGGCTGCAGTTGAAATCTCAGCCTCCTAGCCTGAGTCGTTTTTGAGATATAAGCTTTTACATATTACATGATAAAGCATGCGCGGTGTACACCAACATATGCAGGGTGAACACGGCTGTTTCTCAAGAGAGGTGAGGGCTAGAAGGCTGATCTTTTGGTATGTTTGTGGCACCCCCTGCTACTCTACGACCACCAAGTGTCAGCCTTCTAGCCCACACATTTCTTGAGAAACAGCCGTGAGCACCCGGCATATGTTGGTGTACACCGCGCATGCTTTATCATGTAATATGTAAAAGTGTATATCTCAAAAACGACTCAGGTTAGGAGGCTGATACCAAAGTATGTTAATACCACCATGGTGCTCTATTAGTGTGCTGAGTTTCCAGTCAATAGGAGCAATTTGAATTTTGGACCAAAATCTGGAAACCAGCTCTCTCAGCTGCCGAAGGCAAAACATCCAACTTCTTCCAATCCTCCTGCTACTCACAGGACTGGTCCTGTATAATAAGGAGAGGCTGCAGTTGAAATCTCAGCCTCCTAGCCTGAGTCGTTTTTGAGATATAAGCTTTTACATATTACATGATAAAGCATGCGCGGTGTACACCAACATATGCAGGGTGAACACGGCTGTTTCTCAAGAGAGGTGAGGGCTAGAAGGCTGATCTTTTGGTATGTTTGTGGCACCCCCTGCTACTCTACGACCACCAAGTGTCAGCCTTCTAGCCCACACATTTCTTGAGAAACAGCCGTGTGCACCCGGCATATGTTGGTGTACACCGCGCATGCTTTATCATGTAATATGTAAAAGCGTATATCTCAAAAACGACTCAGGTTAGGAGGATGATACCAAAGTATGTTAATACCACCATGGTGCTCTATTAGTGTGCTGAGTTTCCAGTCAATAGGAGCAATTTGAATTTTGGACCAAAATCTGGAAACCAGCTCTCTCAGCTGCCGAAGGCAAAAAATCCAACTTCTTCCAATCCTCCTGCTACTCACAGGGCTGGTCCTGTATAATAAGGAGAGGCTGCAGTTGAAATCTCAGCCTCCTAGCCTGAGTCGTTTGAGATATAAGCTTTTACATATTACATGGTAAAGCATGCGCGGTGTACACCAACATATGCAGGGTGAACACGGCTGTTTCTCAAGAGAGGTGAGGGCTAGAAGGCTGATCTTTTGGTATGTTTGTGGCACCCCCTGCTACTCTACGACCACCAAGTGTCAGCCTTCTAGCCCACACATTTCTTGAGAAACAGCCGTGTGCACCCGGCATATGTTGGTGTACACCGCGCATGCTTTATCATGTAATATGTAAAAGCGTATATCTCAAAAACGACTCAGGTTAGGAGGCTGATACCAAAGTATGTTAATACCACCATGGTGCTCTATTAGTGTGCTGAGTTTCCAGTCAATAGGAGCAATTTGAATTTTGGACCAAAATCTGGAAACCAGCTCTCTCAGCTGCCGAAGGCAAAAAATCCAACTTCTTCCAATCCTCCTGCTACTCACAGGGCTGGTCCTGTATAATAAGGAGAGGCTGCAGTTGAAATCTCAGCCTCCTAGCCTGAGTCGTTTTTGAGATATAAGCTTTTACATATTACATGATAAAGCATGCGCGGTGTACACCAACATATGCAGGGTGAACACGGCTGTTTCTCAAGAGAGGTGAGGGCTAGAAGGCTGATCTTTTGGTATGTTTGTGGCACCACCTGCTACTCTACGACCACCAAGTGTCAGCCTTCTAGCCCACACATTTCTTGAGAAACAGCCGTGTGCACCCGGCATATGTTGGTGTACACCGCGCATGCTTTATCATGTAATATGTAAAAGCGTATATCTCAAAAACGACTCAGGTTAGGAGGATGATACCAAAGTATGTTAATACCACCATGGTGCTCTATTAGTGTGCTGAGTTTCCAGTCAATAGGAGCAATTTGAATTTTGGACCAAAATCTGGAAACCAGCTCTCTCAGCTGCCGAAGGCAAAAAAATCCAACTTCTTCCAATCCTCCTGCTACTCACAGGGCTGGTCCTGTATAATAAGGAGAGGCTGCAGTTGAAATCTCAGCCTCCTAGCCTGAGTCGTTTTTGAGATATAAGCTTTTACATATTACATGATAAAGCATGCGCGGTGTACACCAACATATGCAGGGTGAACACGGCTGTTTCTCAAGAGAGGTGAGGGCTAGAAGGCTGATCTTTTGGTATGTTTGTGGCACCCCCTGCTACTCTACGACCACCAAGTGTCAGCCTTCTAGCCCACACATTTCTTGAGAAACAGCCGTGTGCACCCGGCATATGTTGGTGTACACCGCGCATGCTTTATCATGTAATATGTAAAAGCGTATATCTCAAAAACGACTCAGGTTAGGAGGATGATACCAAAGTATGTTAATACCACCATGGTGCTCTATTAGTGTGCTGAGTTTCCAGTCAATAGGAGCAATTTGAATTTTGGACCAAAATCTGGAAACCAGCTCTCTCAGCTGCCGAAGGCAAAAAATCCAACTTCTTCCAATCCTCCTGCTACTCACAGGGCTGGTCCTGTATAATAAGGAGAGGCTGCAGTTGAAATCTCAGCCTCCTAGCCTGAGTCGTTTGAGATATAAGCTTTTACATATTACATGGTAAAGCATGCGCGGTGTACACCAACATATGCAGGGTGAACACGGCTGTTTCTCAAGAGAGGTGAGGGCTAGAAGGCTGATCTTTTGGTATGTTTGTGGCACCCCCTGCTACTCTACGACCACCAAGTGTCAGCCTTCTAGCCCACACCTCTCTTGAGAAACAGCCGTGTTCACCCTGCATATGTTGGAACAAACGGAAAATCATAGCTACTGATCAATCTGACAAGCACTTCAAAGCTAGGCTACATAACATTAACTTATATGACATTAACTTACCTCTAGCAGTCGGTTGCAGCTGATAACGTGAGTTGAAGAAAAATGACACTCTCAGCTGCACCTTGATTGTTCTTCTGAGTAGCCTACACTGCCCCGCCCCCAAGTAGCGAGTCTCCCACGCGCAGCTTCAATTAAGTACTGCAGCTGAACTAATTTTGTGCATAGGGCTACATGCACAACTCCACTACTTCCTGAAATTAGTACAGCTTCTTTATTTCCTGTCATCACTATTGGATGAACTGATTAATGTCAGGTGTGCTGCAGTCACAACAATGATCAGGCACACCTGATTAATCAGTTAATCCAATAGTGTAGGACAGGAAATAAAGAAGCTGTACTAATTTCAGGAAGTAAAAAAGTTGTGCATGTAGCCTATAATCACATGGTTTCCTTCCTGTGTGCAGGGACCATATTTTCCATTGGGTAATGTGGTGCACACGGTGTGCACGGACCATATTTTCCATTGGGTGACTCACATCATCATGGGTCAATACCCATGATGATGTGTATGCACCAGATCGTTTCGCGTGCGCACACGAAACTATCGCGTGCTCACGAGAAAGAAAAAAAAAAAAAATTACAATTTTTTTTTTTTTTTTTTTTTTGCTATCTCGTGAGCACGCGAAACTATCTGGTGCGCACGCAAAACTAACGCGTGCGCACGCGAAACTATCGCATGCGCACCAGATAGTTTTGCGTGCGCACGCGATAGTTTCGCGTGCTCACGAGATAGCAAAAAAAAAAAAAAAAAAAAATTGTAATTTTTTTTTTTTTCTTTCTCGTGAGCACGCGATAGTTTCGTGTGCGCACGCGAAACGATCTGGTGCATACTGTAGTCTGGAGAGGAGAGAGAGCATATGAGACCTAGTAAAAGTTTGACCTGCTTTAGAAATGACAGTACAGGAGTTAGTTGAGCTATATTTTAACCTTGGACTTCATTATAAGGACATTACTGCTTTGCTTGCAAGTCGTCACCGTTATATTGTCTCCCAACGACATTTAAAATGAATTTTGAAGTCATGTGGTCTGTTTCGGCGCAAGGGATATGATCAGGTAATTTCTTTCATTTATGAACAATTACAAGCATCTGGCCAACTACATGGATATCGGTGGATGTACACAAAATGCATGGAGAATGGATTACATGTCAGAAAAGAAGACGTCCGTTTAATTCTTCAAGCTTCCTGAGAAAGGAGTCAATGGAGTTCTACATCGCTCTGTTTGTGGATCTGAAGGACCGTGGTTTGTTCGACGGTGCATATCTGGACAAAAGTCTAATCCAGTTCTGCTTCATGGCTATCATCCAGGTAAGATTAGTCTACTATTGCTTTTAATTTGGCAGAAGTTGATATAGCACTGTCTGTATAAAATAGACTACACTAGTCTGTATAAAATAGCCTACACTAAAAGCTACACTAGTCTGTGTATGTATAAAATAGGCTACACACTAGTCTGTCTGTATATGTATGTATGTCTGTCTGTCCCTCCTCTCTCCCTCCCTGTCTGTCTCTCTGTCCACTCTCTCCCTGTCTGTATATGTATGTCTGTCTGCCCCTCCTCTCTCCCTCCCTGTCTGTCTCTCTGTCCACTCTCTCCCTGTCTGTATATGTATGTCTGTCTGCCCCCTTCTCTCTGTCTCTCTGCCCCTCTCTGTCTATATGCCTGTCTGCTCCTTCTGTCTCTCTGCACCTCCCTCTATCTATCTGTCTGTCTGTCTGCTCCCTTATCTGTCTCTCTCTGCACCTCCCTCTCTGTCTGCTCCCTTCTGTCTCTCTCTGACCCTCTCTATCTGTCTATCTGCTCCCTTCTGTCTCTCTCTGACCCTCTCTGTCTATCTGCTCCCTTCTGTCTCTCTCTGACCCTCTCTGTCTACTCCCTTCTGTCTCTCTCTGACCCTCTCTATCTGTCTGTCTGTCTGTCTGTCTGTCTGTCTGTCTGCCCCTTCTCTGTCTCTGCACCTCCCTCTGCCATTTGAACATGGTGGCAAAGCTCTGTATTGCAAGTCACCCAGGGGATTTTTTTTCCGGGTGTCACTTAAAGTATAAAACGACTCTTTTAATTATCAAATATTTTTTTATGGGGCAGTTTTTTCTTCAGAAGCCACTAAGAGCCGTATACGGGTGTATTTTCTTCTTTTAATACATCCATGGGTAGGAGGGGTGGGAGACGTCATTGAATACGTCATGGCACACATGCGCACTTCGCCTTGGGCTGCATGGTCAGGAAGTAAAACCAGGAAGAAAACCTTCCCTCCAAACTCAGGACCGGCATGAGAAGGTAGCTCCAGCTGTCAGCTGCCAGAGCTGGCAAACTCATAAAGAATGGCAGCAGAGGAGGATTTCTTCGGTTTTCTGAAAACGCGAAATATACCTGATAGTGTCATCAACCAACTAACAGATGATGGGGTACGTTAAATGATCCCGCCGGGGTTAACTCATTGCATGCTCTAGGTAACATGTTTTTAACGTTAGCCAAATTACGATAGCTTAGATAGTTTTCATGCTCTGAAGGTAACATGTTTTTAACGTTAGCCAAATTACGATAGCTTAGATAGTTTTCAAATAGCCAATTTAATAAGGTCCACCAATCTATTTTAAAAATGAAGCCAGAAAAAAACAAAACACTGTCTTCAATCGGGTGATAGTTGAGTTGCAAGAGCTCAAGAGATGTAAATACAATTTCTTAATGTTTGCCCTACACTCTCCACTTCAGTGTATGTTCAATGATGATAATAAGTTCAGAAAAACTTGTTTGGAACAGAAGCTCTCATGGCTGTACAAGCCCATAATCTGCTGATCTGCTAATTTCTTTATAGACCAGGAGAGTGCAGACACGATCTTCGCGGAAGAAAACTAGGGGATATCGTCGGAAGACTGGAACCGATCACCAAGAGAAATCCTCAGATTCAGATCCACACAGTGACTCAATCCCGGAGCAACCTGAAAGAGTAAGCTCCAGTAGAAATGACTGCATTTTTACAGACCCAATCTGTCATATACAGTATACTTTCACATGGCACAACATACATCACATGGCTTGCAATCTAATGCAGGACAATCTGCAAAGAAGTGTGGACCATGGCATGTGTGTATCACAGATCGATTTTTTTGAAAGATGATTTACACCAGTAAATGCTTCCTAGGGCCATGCTAACCAAATCTGCAGAATTGAGATTTTGATGGATACAGGCATTTTTAGAGATCAGCATTAAATTTAGAAACCCCAAACCATTTCCCTGACACTTGCACAGGTCTCATATGCACAGTGGTTCTCAGATTGGGGTCCATTGCTTCCCAGGGGTCCTTGAGGGGGTTCCAGGGGGTCCCCAGGAAAAAGGAGAATAATGTATTTTCCCTATAATTCCATCCATAAGTAACAGAATGTATGACTATTTTGGTCATGGCTTTCATACACTTTCTGTAATAAAACATCCAAAGCAAAAATCGTATCAAATGGGGGCCTGTGGTGCCTTAGTCTCACAGTAACCAGCCATAGATAAATATCTATGTCTGGGGCACAACTCTTAACAAGTGGTTAATAAGACACACACAGAAAAAGCGTGACAGATATATGAATTGACCAACCACGGACCTCCTTATTTGCATGACGCAAGTCGTGGGGCGGGACATTATTTTGTGTGTGTGTGTGTGTGTGTGTGTGTGTATAATTTATTATTACTATCATCAACAGATAGAAGAAGCAAGCAGGCAACCAAGACAAGCCCCTCCTGAGATGAGTAACACAGAGGTCCTGCATTCACTATCTTCTCGTGATGTTGACAATCCTGGTCAATTCACGAGCAGGCATGGATCTGAAGATAAGGTACATATTAAAAAAAGATCTGCTCAGGGGCAATGTGTTTTAATTCCATGATGGCTTAAGCCCCAGACACACCAACCCAATGTCAGATAACTAGCAACAACAAAAGCTGACTGGCGTTTCCTCACATCGCCTGTGTCGGGGACAAAAAGTTGCACTTGAACAGACCGCAAAGACTACAGGCGACGGTCAACTATACTGAACAAAAATATAAACACAGCATTTTGTTTTTGCTCTTATTTTTCATACGTGGAACTAAAACGAATCGAAGACTACTGTATCAAAATATGAATGTGTCTGATAAAAAGGTGCAAATGGCACTGGCATTGTCAGCCCTTGCCTGGGCTTTTGCTTGTGGAAGAAGAAAGGAGTCAGTGGACGTGAAAATTAAGGATAAACTGCACTAAATGGGTGATATACATCAACAAGCTCAATGGGCTTTCTCATGTATTGGAATTATCAGATGAGATCGAGTCAAAAGATGTGGACGTTTCTCTCTTCTCGTGCAGTGATTCGCTTAAGCTGACCACCAGCCAATCATAGTGATTTCTCTCCCTGACGGCCCGATGCCAATTCATCATGCTGAATCAGCCAGAAAAGCCGCTGACAAGGGGGACTAGTGCCAATGGTGCGGGACACCTCAAAAACCAGGGCGACAGATGCTCACCACCGGCCCACACTGCCGCCGGCCGACTGTCGGCTTGATGTGTCTGGGGCATGACATCAGATGATGCATAAACAAAGCTAATCTATAATTACAGTATATGTTTTATTTGTATCATCAACAGACAGGAGAACAAAGCAGGCAATCCAGACCAGCCCCTCCTGAGATGAGTAACACAGAGTTCCTGCCTTTACTATCTTCGGATGATCTTGACAAGCCTACTGGTCCATCCACAAGCATATATGGATCTGAAGAATAATACTTGCTTCTTGAGGCAGATTCTGCCCTTGCCTTAGCCATCCAATCATCTCTTGTAGACTTTGAAATACTATTTGGACCTGTTTCTGGTGATGATGGTGATCAGGACTCCACTCTTCCCTGGAATCCACAAGACCTCAACAATAATCAGGTATATTTCTAATAGTGCCGCAATTTACTGTCATTGATTTGTTTCTTCCAAATTCATTGTTTGTCTGTCTGCCTCTTCTCTTTCTCTCCCTGTCTCTGTGTATATGTATGTCTGTCTGCCCCTCCTCTCTCACTGTCTGTCTCTCTCTGTCCACTCTCTCCCTCTCTGTCTATATGCCTGTCTGCTCCTTCTGTCTCTCTGCACCTCCCTCTCTGTCTGTCTGTCTGCTCCCTTATGTCTCTCTCTGCACCTCCCTCTATCTATCTGTCTGTCTGTCTGCTCCCTTATCTGTCTCTCTGCCCCTCCCTCTCTATCTGTCTGTCTGCTCCCTTCTGTCTCTCTCTGACCCTCTCTGTCTGTCTGCTCCATTCTGTCTCTCTCTGACCCTCTCTATCTGTCTGTCTGCTCCCTTCTGTCTCTCTCTGACCCTCCCTATCTGTCTGTCTGCTCCCTTCTGTCTCTCTCTGACCCTCTCTGTCTGTCTGCTCCATTCTGTCTTTCTCTGACCCTCTCTATCTGTCTGTCTGCTCCCTTCTGTCTCTCTCTGACCCTCCCTATCTGTCTGTCTGCTCCCTTCTGTCTCTCTCTGACCCTCTCTGTCTGTCTGCTCCCTTCTGTCTCTCTCTGACCCTCTCTATATGTCTGTCTGTCTGCTCCCTTCTCTCTCTCTCTGCCCCTCCCTCTCTGTCTGTATGTCTGTCCCTTTTCTCTCCCTGTCTGTCTCTCTGCCCCCCTCTCTCTGCCCACCATGTTCTCCCTCCCTCCCTGTCTGTCAATTCACTAGACATAATCTATCACTCAAAATCCTGAAGGCCATAAGGCCCACATGAGAATATCAGTTCACTTGTTTTCTTACTCTCTAATATACTGTTTTTCCAGGATGAGTTAGATGAGACCACCTGTGTGTGGGATTCACATCTCATCAGACCATCGAATAATGACAGAGTGCCCAGCGGTCGACCCAGGGTCATGTACATGTTCCCAGAACTCTACACAACTGATGACTGCGTTTGCCCAGTGGAAAGAGCCGATGTACAGCTGTCTCGGAGGGACTGCACATTTCGACCAGCAGTGCCATGTGACACAGACATCTACGACCTCTGCAACATTCTGATGGTGGAGTCACAGTTGCATCTTCCGGCCGATGCTTATCAAGCGTTGGGATTTGTACCTGCATTTGAGGAATACGATCAGATCCTCTCTCTAATTTGAGAAGGAACTAGAGACTGGAGAAGAATGGACATTGCATTGAAGCCTGATAGTAGCCTACTGTTAACATACATCAGACTATACCAAACACATGAAAGGTCTATCTGAAGGCATTTATTTGTTTCTGACTATGGGGAAAGTGGGAAAAACATTAAAATAATACTGGTAGTACTAAAAACTACTGTATCTCTGAATTATCTCCTTAACCAAATCACACACACTGTAGGCTATTCTGTGTTCTCCTTTTGATAACTAATGTAATACTTTTTCACTTCCATTCACTGAGCCTCCCTGAAACTGCTTGGAGGCCCACCTCCCACTTTGAAAACCTGACTTGTCACTGGCCCTTTTACCTCATTATATTCCCCTTATCAATAATCAGTAATAAGTAACTACTTACACTTCCTGAATAACTTGCCCAACTGGACAATAGTATTAAATCTTCTCAGTAGAGGAAGTAGATGTTTATTTAGAGTTTTATCATGTTTTACTTTACATAAGTCATGAACAGCAGGCAACACACCCAGCAAACATGAGACGTCCACCAGACGTGCATATCATGTCTATATTGCGTCGGTCGGTGCAGGACCTTATTTGTATGTCTGTTCGACGTGCAAATCAGGTACAGTTTATGTACGTCAAAGTACGACCCCTTTTGGATGTGGAAATGTAGTCTAATATTTGAACGTCATTTCTTTGGACGTCCGACTGATGTGCAAATCAGGTTCAGTATCTGGACGTCAAAGTATGACCCCTGTTGGATGTAGGAATGAAGTCTAATATTTGAACGTCATTTATTTGGACGTATGCTCGACGTGCAGATCAGGTTCACAATCTGGATGTCGAAGTACGACCCCTCTTGGACCTAAATAAGTAGTCTAATATTTGTACGTCATATTTTGGACCTCTGCTCCACGTGCAAAACAGGTTCAGTCTCTGGACGTCAAACTACGACTCCTCTTGGATGTCTAAATATAGTTCAATGTTTGAACGTAATTTTTTGGACCTCTGCTCCACGTGCAAATCAGGTGCAGTATCTGGACGTCAAACTATGACCCCTTTTGGATGTGGAAATTTAGTTCAATATTTGAACGTCTGGCTAGGATATTTTTTTAGACATCTGCTCGACGTGCAAATCAGGTTCAGTATCTGGACGTCAAACTATGACCCCTTTTGGATGTGGAAATTTAGTTCAATATTTGAACGTCTGGCTAGGATATTTTTTTAGACATCTGCTCAATGTGCAAATCAGGTTCAGTATCTGTACGTCAAAGTCCGACCCCTCTTGGATGTAGAAATGCAGTTCAATATTTGAACATCTGGCTAAAACTTCCGTTTTTTTGCCAGCTGAATCCATAATTCAAGAGGAGTTCCCACAAGAAATTTCAGCCCCTTTCCTCCATTCCCCTAGGAGTTATAAGCAACCCTAATTCCAAGGTTTTGCAACCATTGCTCCTCCCCCCTGCCAAGGGGGAGGGGACCCCCGGTCCCATTTTCACAGGGTGTACTCTATAATAGGGGGGCTACAAGCTCCAACCGAAATTGGAGTGCCAGGACCTCCAGGGGAGTTGATTGATAGCGAGGGCTTCTGACTGATGGAAGCTGTCAGGCTGTACAACCCTGACACCTTCCATCAGTCTGAAAGCTTCGCAATCAATCAACTCCCCTGGAGGTCCTGGCGCTCCAATTTCGGTTGGAGCTTGTAGCCCCCCTATTATAGAGTACACCCTGTGAAAATGGGACCGGGGGTCCCCAGGGGGGAGGAGCTATCGAGGCGCAATCGTTTAAAAATCTTGAAATTAGGGTTGCTTATAACTCCTAGGTTATAAGTCCTAGGGGGCTGAAATTTCTTGTGGGAACTCCTCTAACACTCCTCTTTCCGCCCACAAACAACCGGAAGTCAAAACCACGCCCACATACCGGAAGTCGCGTTTCGACCACTTCCGGTGCCCGGATCGACGCGGGAGTGGTCTCGTTGGATTTCTCGTCAAATTCTACACTCAATAGAGTGGTTACACGTACATATACCCAAAAAAACTAAAAAAATATTTATTTTTAATTATGTCATAATAATAATCATAAAAAAGGTATTCTGAACATAGTAGCGCTCCGCCCTTTTAATATGTTGTAGATGGGCACCATACGAGCAGATTTGTCCTCCTCCATGAGGAAACAGAGCAGAAGAGATTAGGAGAGCACTGGTTGGCAGTTAAGGGATCCGTCCAGGACCTACTGCCGTTTTGCCACACACAAACCATTACAGTACAATTACATGTAATAGAATGAACCGGTATACAAACTAAAAATGACTACATGTCTCTGCCTTAACAGTGATCCATGCCGACTGCGCCAAATAGTGGCGGAGTGAGGGGGAAATAACTTGATATATGAACAAGATAGAAAACCAACTGAGGGGACAGAGACATGATTCAAAATAAATTATTTTATTTTGATTGATTGATTGATTGATTGATAACTTTATTGATACAATAATAGCAGAATTGTACAAGACAATACAACAAAAAATATTGATCAAAAGGAATAAAACACAATAAAGCCCAAGGGCTTGTTTCCATTGTGGTCCTTTGTGTGGGACAAGTGGAGTGAATATGTATACAGGTAAGAGCGCGTGTGTGCGCGGGCAACAACAACACAAACAATGAAAACATTTTACACACAACCATACATTCAATGACTGATTAGTCATTGACTGAATGGTTATTTACATAACAAACAAAAAATGCATCAATCAATAAATAAAAAGATAGAGACCAGCTCATATAATAAATCAAAGACCTACCTAGGGTTTAAAGGGTAAAACTGCGACCATACAGGAGACAAAAGAAAAAAAAGAAAAGGAACCCTTTTGGGAGCCAACCAGCCATTTTTTCAAGGCAAGCTTAGAGAACCTGGAATTAAGGGTCTTTATACTCTCAGGGAGTTTGATCCATAAAATAGCTGCTGAGTAAGAAAAGGTACATTTACCCTTTAAAGTTTTAAATTTGGGGGGAACAATGTTGGAGGTGCTTCCTCTTGTGGAGTAGCCATGTACCTCACTGACTTTACAAAAGTAGTCAGAGAGGTAGCGAGGAGCCTCCCGTTTAAAAATCCTGAAAACCATGCATCAAATAAGAATGTTGAAGAAAGTAGCTGAAAAACTAAAAGTAACAGTCAGTAAATAAACACAATATGTGATTTAAGTAGTAACAGCATAATTTTATTACAAAACTATTTTAATAATGTATTGTTTTACAATTTCATTAGGCTACTGGTAATGCAAATAATAGAAAACTGGAGTAGGCTGAGGCCAGACTATAGGGTGTGTCCAGGGGTGCAATCAATACTCACCATACATTAAGTTACAGCAACCTAAACACACTCATACTGCAAACAGGTGAACCAATCATGTGTCCCGGTGTCTTTAACCACAGTGAAGGGTCCTCACCCGGAATTACTAGCATCCCCGCCTTCCCTGCCTCGCAGATGACTGGCACTCAGCTCCACTAAATCAAAGACAGAAAAAGAACGACAAACAAGATTAAACCAAATAATTAGACAAGTTATAGCAGTAGGTGGAGACCTACAAAAGAGACATTATTGTCATTATAGTCATCCACCTGAATACAAAATACTGTCTATTTCAAAGTGTTTACTCAAGGCCTACTCACCACTGTTAGTAATGAGTCTACGAGTAGCCTATGAAGATATGGACAGGGGTCACCAGCAAGGAAGCTAAAAGTTAAACATTTGAAGACCACAATATAGCTTCTTTCCCAAAGTATCTGCCTACATACCTCCAATCAGGGCACATGAGGAGCAAGAGGGAGAACAAACAGTCATACAACAGCAAAACAGACAGGAGCACCCACAGGGGGTTAGCCATCTGAACAAAACAATGTAGCACTCTAGGACCCAATTTGTCAGCCTGAACAGGGCAAATGGCAGCAGTGAGAGGGAAAACAATGCTCATGGATATCGTATATACTCAGAGCCTAGGTGATTGGTGAGAGGAGTCAGGCCTGGGGCTGCGTTCGCCAACACTACACCTGTTAGTAGGGAAGCATTCCACACATGTGCAAAGTCAACCATACTTTCTGATCATTTCTAAGTGCTTAAGGATAAGGATGGGATCATGTCTATGTTCCCGGGGTTCTATGTTCCCGGGGTTCTATGTTCCCCGGGTTCTATATTCCCCGTTTTTCACTAACCCTAAACCTAACCTCCCCCAGACCCTAACCCAAAACCTAACCTCTCCCAGGGAACATAGAAAGGGTTCTATGTTCCCCGGTCCCACAAAAACGGGGAACATAGGACCCGGGGAACATAGGACCCCAGGAACATAGGGATGACCCCATAAGGATGTGGAGTGGATGGATGAGGGCTGTGTGTGTCCAACTCACAATAAAAAGTCCTTTGAATGAAAGACTGATTTGACCAACAAGTCACACACTCGCGCCAGGAATTGAACCTGAATCTTCCACCAGGATGGACGTGTTACTATTACACCACAAGAGTTGGTGAAGAGTTGATTGGAATTTGGAAACCCTCATTAGTGTTTTGCTTGTGTCACAGGGTGATGTATGGGTGTGTGGCAGAAAGGTGGGTGCCATGGTTAACCTGGGGGTGGCACTGTCTGTAGGGGGAGTTTCTCTATTTCGCGGGACTTTCTAAATTATTCTGGGCAAAATGGCTGTGATTAGCCAACCCATTCTCACTCCGAGCGCGTAGCATATTGACGCTTTGTCCCGTCCCTTGTGCGTCGCTTGTTACTAACATGGTACCCTTGACCGACACATGAAACGACTTGGGCTTTCGACTAAACTCAATGCAAACCCATGGAAGTAATCTTTGACGCTTATGGCAACTGCTCCCCCATTAGCCTAACTGCTCTCCCATTAGCCTAACTGCTCCCCCGTTAGTCAAGTGCTCCCCCATTAGGGTCTGGAGGAACTAACCTCTCCCAGACCCTAACCCTAAACCTAACCTCTCCCACCCCCCATGCCTAAACCTAACCTCCCCCAGACCCTAACCCTAACCCTAACCTCTCCCACCCCCATGCCTAAACCTAACCTCCCCCAGACCCTAAACCTAACCTCTCCCACCCCCCACGCCTAAACCTAACCTCCCCCCAGACGCTAATGGGCGAGCAGTTGACTAATGGGCGAGCAGTTAGGATGATGGGGGAGCAGTTGCCATAAGCGTCAAAGATGACTTCTATGGGTTTGCATTGAGTTTAGTCGGAAAGCCCAAGTCGTTTCATGGGTCGCTCAAGGGTACCATGTTAGTAACAAGTGGCGCATAAGGGACGGGACAAAGCGTCAATATGCTACGTGGTCGGAGTGAGAACGTATTGGATTAGCGGACGGGGCTCTGTGGGTGGTTCCCTCAATTACCCCCGATTGTTGATTAGGAGATGCAGAGCTGGTGTGCGACACACAGAGTCGGAGAGAGAGCCGTGCTGGACATGGAGGACTGACGTGCCAGAGTCGAGAGGAGGAATGGCGGAGCTGGGGAGCAGTGTTCAGCCCTGCCTGCGGTTTAGGTAAGATTGGTGGGAGCGGCTTCGGCTGGGATGGCCAAGCTACCTCCTCTCCCTCGCGTACCTGAGGTCGCACCGTGGCTGATGCACGGGTGAGAGGGAGAGGGGGTGAAGGCCCCGGAAGTCGCTCCACCATGAACTGTGAGCTGCAGGTGGGGTGAGGGCTCCTCAGTCTCTTTGTGTTTCAGCTGCCATTCCTCCTCCAGACGAACCAAGAGACAGAGAGTCAGTGTGCGGCAGAGTCAGTGTGCGGCAGAATCAGTGTGTCAGCTGTGCCTGGGACGGACGCGAGAACAGACACGAGGAGCCAGAGCTTGTGGCAGCGGGAGAGCCAGAGCCGACCTGAGACCTGAGCGCGAGCCGACCTGAGGCTGGAAGTGTGGGAGTAGCCGGAGGAACGCTGCGACCCTATCTCGCACGAGCTGCGAGGGAGAGAGAACAGGAGCGACAGCGGGAGACACGCCGTGGGAAAGCGGAGGGGTGGAGGTGCGCTTCCCCCCTCCTTCAGTTAAGTCCCGCTCCATTTTTATTGTTTTATCTTTGATTGTGACCAGCTCCGTGCACAGACGACGCGGGTCTGCCCGCAAGCCTAACCCCAGACATTGACAGTAACAAGAACGCTCAGTGGAACTACTATAGCTTACTACGACACGGAACGAGGAGGAGCCCTTAAGGCGTGTCGTGCACATTACGTTGGAGTGATTTACATGCAATAGACGTATTGCATTTGTTTTGCAGTGAATTGGGTTGCAGTGCATTTATCCACTATTTAACTTGGCTCATCCAAAATACCAGTCCTAGTGAGTTATCCTACCATTTCTGAACTGTCATTTATCTGGGGAATTAAGCATTAAGCCCTGCTCTGCTTTATACCCTCATCGTCAGCTGGAGACGTCAGGAGAGGACGGGGAACCGGACGAGAGGGAGACAACACAGTTGCTCGGGATTAACAGAGGCTGGACGTTGTCCCACGGAGACTGGACTCTTTTAAATAGGCACATTTTTCTCTTTTTATATTTTAGTAATAAAACCCATTTGTTCCAATGTTCCATTCTTGTCTGTGTATGCTGTTTGGGCCAGCACCACTCCCCAGTAGAATCCGCTCTTATTCACAGTCACGCACACACCCGTGACACTTGCACCTGTGTTTATTCTGCCTTTTCGACACAAAATGCCCCCCGTGAAAAGGGTCTATTGAGGTGAGTGAGGTGAAGGCAGGGTACCGTTCAGTAGGAGGTGTGGAGGATTGTGGGAGATTGAGTCCTTGGGTAACTTTTCTACAATGACAGATGTAAATATACCTCTGTCTAAATTTAGGAAGGGAGGTGACTGTGCCAGTAGTATTCAACGTGACCTTTCAGTTGCTTCGCCTTAGGCTCCAGGCTCCATAGCCCAAAACAACAACCCACAAAACACTACATCCAGGCTTGTTAGGATCTGTGTGTGTGTAACTCACCTGGTAATGCAGAGCACCACCAAATGCAGATGATGTCCATCGGCAGCGCCCTGACGATGGAGGCGATGAGAACGTAGCGCAGTTTGCCAGAGCCTGGTGCCATCACACTGGAGGACCACTGAAACCCCAGGGACAGCTTTGCCATACACTGTGAAAATGTCCGCCTCACGAAACAGACAGTGAGACAGACAGACAAACAGACAGGCTAGTTACACTACTACCATTTCATGATACAACCAGCATGAGCAGATGACTTACAACTTAATGACTTACTTGGTTCTCAAACCGTCATGTCAAGCACCCGGACATAAATTAGACCACAGTCCCCCATTTGATAAGATTTTGTCCCCGGGGCCCCTGGGATTATATGTTTTATTAGAGAAACTGTATGAAACCCATGACCAAAATAGCCATACATTCTGTCATTGTGTTATATGGATGGAATTACTGAAAAAAAAATTAATACTTGCTGGGGACCCCTTGGAACCCCCTCAAGGACCCCTGGGGGTCCCCAGACCCCACTTTGAGAACCACACTGAGTAACATCTTGCCAAAGTGACTTCATATAGCTAGCTAGCTTCTGTAAACATCACAACATAAATATACAATTTTAGCTTATGTCACAGTAAATGACATTGATAGTGATCTCAGAATGTTAGCTTTGGCAAGCTAGTCGCTATATATACAACACCAGACCAGACACAGCTGAGAAGTTACTTATCTTGTGTTAACAATCCCCCAATCGTCACCATGGCCATGACGTCATGACGTCATGCACGATGCTACAGCAGTGATTGGTTGTACGCCGCGTTGCATGTAGGGAGATTCCATTTTGTCAAATCCCGCGGATTTGGAAAGAAGTATTCTCTGCTCCCGCTTGGAAGACAAGGCTACAGCAGTAGAGGTAAGGAATTAGCCTAGTGTTCTCTTTTGTTCAGTTCTGTTTAAATAAGGAATAGATAAAGCATATTAATCAAAAACATGTGTCGTTTTTGTACACGATTTCAACCTGCTGTGTTAATTCGCGCGTTAGCGGCTGCATTAGCTTATGCTATATGAGGCTATTACTAAGACAGCATCTGGCTTACAGGCTAACATGAGCTAACTTGCTTTTGTTTAATGTTGAGTTCGCTAGGCCACGTTCAAGCAAGTCAAGCTTCAATCAGCTGCTAAGCTAACGTTATCGTTGTGAATATTTAGGCTACTTGTGTTTTTCTGCTTTCAAAATCAATGCCTGCTAACGTTACACGCGACGCAGCTAACACGTTTCTCTGCCATGTGCCATCACACTGGGCATCAACACTAGCGGGAGACTTTATCCCATGCACACTCCCGCAAATAAGTAATGTTATGAGCAAGCTACATCTTAGAGGGAGAGAGAGAACACCCATGGTCGCTAACAGCGAGCTATGCTAATAACTAGCTAGCCATGTAAACAGCTAGCCGTGTGATTAGTGAGGACGTCAGTAAAATGGGTAATGAACCACACAGTGGGTAATGCCCCGCTGTGATGAAGAATATAGCGAGATTAACAAGGTTGATAGCAAAACACTGTCGCAGGCAGCTGCCATCAGCAGCACTGATGCTAGCTTGATCTCCAAATCCAAAGCCATCGGCTTTGACTGGTGGTTGATGGTTGACTGGCTTCAAACAGTCATGTTAGACTAGCGATAAAAACAATACGCCTTCCAGTCAGATTTACAAAATAAAATGATTCTGAACACGTGGAAAGCACTCAACATTAATTAAAAGCGTTGTGTTTTTGTAGTTCCATCTTTCTCTGTGTGTGTGTGTGTGTGTGTGTGTGTGCGTGTGTGCGTGCCTGATGAGGGGGGAGAGATTGACACAGCATGGCGCACGTGAGGCACAAGAGCCCTGCATGTTGTAGTATCAGTGACGCAACAGTTGAGCCTTTTGAGACATGCTTGTGTGATAGGGGTTATAAACATAACTGAAGTGAATCTCTAATTATTATAGGGTTTCAAACATGCGTTTTCATTTAATTGTACTTTACTTTAGGGAAATCTAATAATACTGGACTGGTAGTGTGATGCTCATCATGAATAATCATCCCTTTGATTCCTTCCCAGCTAGGTAACTCCTGTGATCATCCTTGGTAAGATAATTTCCTGAAATAGCCTCGAGCTGTTATCTTAATTGCGCATGTTGCTATTTTATTTTTATTTTATTTAACCTTTAACCAGGTAAGTCATTAAGAAGTAAGAACAAATTCTTATTTACAACAGCGACGTGGCAGAAGGCACAGCCTTTTGAGGGATGGGGGTAGGGGATAAAATAAATACAAAGTTACTTACAACCAGTGGCGTGCCTGACCAAGTTGGTGCCCTAGGCAAGATTTTTGCTGGTGCCCCCCCCCCCCCCCCCTCCCACAAAGAAAATATAATAAAAATTATATCGCAGCTAATCCACCACTGCAGTGCAGGCTCAGAATGGCCCTTCCCCAGTGGCGCTGGAAGTACTGTTAGGTAGGGGGTGCTGTAAGGAAGGAACTCTCAGTGCTGTGAGGTGACGTTTTTTGGACTTTCATCCATATTTAGAAGAATATTAAATTTTAAATTAACATTAGGATTATACTGTTGTGATGTCATTATTCAGTATCTTCTCCTTTTCTCACTCACTTTCATGTAAGCACCTGCTCTCCCTTTAGTCGTTTTACACTACAACAGACAGCAACACAGGCATAAACACTGAACTTATTATTATTATTATGGAAAACCAGATTATGATGAAAATCAAACACTTTTGAAGAGAGAGCGTATGAAATAAGATTAGAGCTGGGAAGCCCAACTGTTTTTTAATGCATCTTGTTGGTGGTATAAACACAAGACAGCCAAATCCAACAATTTCGAAAATCCCATGAGTAGTTGTATAGGGTGAGTACTATATAGAAAAACTAAAAAAACACATTTTTCAGTACTTCCGCAAAGGGCACTTCCGCTTTTCGAAAAAGGGGCGTGGCTTCTTTTTGGGTAAAAGTCAATTTTTTCAGTTGTTCCTCAAAGGGCACTTCTCCATTTTTGCCTTGTGCTTAAAAACACTTTTCTTGTGAAAAAGCTTTATTCCACTTGTTCCTCAAAGGGCACTTCTGTTTTTTAAATCACTTTCTTGTGGAAAGTGTTTATCTCAATAGTTCTCCAAAGGGTACTTCCGCATTTCCCCCCCCATATCAGCAGCTCACAGCAACAGCAGCGTTTTTTTTTTATCTAGGCCAAAATACAATTTGGCAACTAGCCTAATATTTCTTCACACCGGTCTACAGATTCCTCTGACTCGCCCATATGATGTTTGCATCATATCAACTAGTTGCTTGCGAGTTTTAATTTCCACCTAGCATTTTTTATCTCGGCCAAATACATTTGGCCCATTTTAGGATCTGAAACTAGTATTTTGTTAACAGCGGCGACCATTTTCACTGTCTACAGATTCCTCTGCTTGCTCACTGGTGTTTCACAATCTCACCCATAGAGACCCAGGCTTCCCCTGCCAGCCCATCCCACCCCATCCCCCACGTTTTATCACTTCCGTTTTACATAAACTTGTTTGTTTTTTGACCGTCAGGTGGGGGGCGTTCCCGACAGCACGTAACGCCCCTTGAAAGCTACGAATAGCGGCGAGATCAGGTGGGCGTTCCCGGCAACATGTAACGCCCCCTTGAAAGCTATGAATAGCTGCTTGCTCACGTATTTCTCTGACTCACCCATAGAGGCCCCACAGGTTCCCCCTGACAGCCATCCCACCCCATCCCCCACTTATATCCTTTGCGTGCCTGTCAAGGCCATCTTATACCAATGTATCCACCATTCAAATATTCCATAATTGCATGTTGTGCATGCAAATATTCCATAATTGCATGTTGTGCAGGCTATCTTAGCTAGTATAGCCTACTAATGTATAGCCTACTAATGTATTCCCAAGGCTATTCTGTAGATTCCATCCGGGCAACACACACACACACACACACACACACACACACACACACCCAGCCACCCACCCACCCACCCACTCACAGACATATTCACAGCCAGCCACAAACACACGCACCCACAAATTCACAGGTAAACATGACACACTGAAACATTCCAGTCAACTTCATCATTCATGAGTGATATTATGTATTTTTCCATGTTTTTCCCACTCCGGATCCAATTGTGACATCACCATGATAATTTTGATATTGTCTGATTGGCGGAATGAATTAAATTGAATGAAATGCGGCCCCCAGCGGGTGCCGGGGGAGTTTCCGAATTTGCCCTGTCTCCCTTATCGCCGTAATGCATTATGGGTAGTCAGATACTACCGGTACTTTGGCTAATGTAGCGGCTAACGCTACTTACTTTGCATTACAGTAAAACGCCACTGAATGACCAAATTGATTTATCTTGATTTTTTATTTAACACCAGCGTTAGTTTGTTGTTTATGCGTATGCAATAACGGATGCGTTATTATATTTACTGGAATACATACACACGCCAACCTATGTGCCCTATCAGAGTTAGTTACGTTATTGTACAGTATAATAAACAAAACAACATGATAGCATCAGCTGCATCACTATACGTGTGAGCGTAAGTATTAATGGTTTGCAACTTGTTTGTGTTGTACAGCATTTGGTTCAAACATATGGCGACATTGAATCAGTGTTAGCTTAGCGCTAGCTAGCTAGCATACACTACGATCTGTGAATAGAATTGGCCTGGTCTTGGTCGATATGACCAAAAATTTATATAACGTTACAGTAGCATGGACCCCTCTCGTTTTTTATTACAGTTGAAGATTTCACAATCTCAACCACTCTCAATCTTGGTACAACCCAGACCCCGGATATCCGTGACCTACGGGTATTATTTCAAAATATGGAATATGGAACGTGAACAAACATCTTAGTTTTATGTATCTGTATTTTATATGATTATTTTAATAGTTACTAACTATTAATAGTAACTAACTAGTCCTCCACACAGAATTGGTTAATTTACTGTGAGACTTTATGTTTTGTAGACAAGCACCAAGTATATATATATATATATATAATAATAATAATAATAATAATGGTATATAATAATAATAATCTTTGTGATACAATTGTTATAAAATTAAAATGTATATCACACTTACAATATGTTTGTTGTATGTATTACAACTTAATTCAACTTTGTCTCTCCTCACCTCTCCTCCCATCCCCTCCCCTCTCCTCTCCTCTCCTCACCTCTTCTCTCCTCTCATCAACTCACCTCTACTCCTCCCCCCTCCCCCCTCTTCTCCTCCCCTCCCCTCTCCTCTCCTCCCCTCACAAGCCTATAGATGAGGGATTTCAGACAATGTGACTATTGTTACAATATTGTCAACAAAAAATAGTACCAGTCTAAATAACATAACTTAATTCAACTTTTGCCTCTCCTCTCTTCTTGCTTAACATACACAAATAGTGTAGTATCCGTACCGTACCGCACTGCAGCTGCTACCATTACGTATGTCTAATGTTTAATTGTATGTCTAATAAGATACATGCTATTTACACCTGTATGTCAAATACATCGAATTTAAAATGTTTAAGCACGTCTAATGTATGCACATGACATGTGCACCTATGTGCAGTGAATATGCCACTGTCTCAGACTTGTCTTATCACTATACTGCCTTATTGCATATTGTTGTTTATTGTTGATTTTTGCACTCACGCCTTGCTATATTTGTACTATGTTGTAAACGGAGTCCACAGCTCCCCTCTCCCCATCCTCTCTCCTCTCCTCTCCTCTCCTCACCTCTCCTTGTCTCCTCTCCAGGAGGGTGATTGAGGTGAAATTTGGATCCAGATGTTAACTGCATACATAATGTTATGTCTCGAAAGACAAGAGCTATGTAGCCTACTTTAAATCAGATCACTCCGGTGTACAAACATACATTGGTTGTCTAATAAAGTTTAACAAATCAATTAATTTGGTTGTCAACCACCGTTAAACGAAACTTAGTAGTTGTAAACTAAGTAGTTGTATCGATAAAGACTCTAATCGTTAAGCAGTCTCGAAAGTGGGGTCAATATCAATCTAGAATCTAGATTGATTTGATTCATTAATTTGGCGTTCTCTCAAGCAAAATATCCAACATCCAATATCCAGACGTAGTGATTACTACACAGAAGTAACTTTAGTTCCACCATTTGCTCTTTGCTTCAAACATAATTTGGATCAGTTACTTTGACCATTTCTAACAATTTCTAGACAGTGAATTTACACAAGCACTTGAGTGAAATTCATAGTACCTATAGGGACTGTGATTGAATGAACGCAGATTGTCAGATTTGTTTACCAAACCCTTGTCCTGGTGCCTGCAAGGGTCGTCTGTACCACTAATGTCAGCCACTATGTGTTACAATATTGGGCTGGTTTCATAGACCTGGCCCAAAAGTACATACATACATGTTAGTTAGTCATAATAGTCAAACATGGTTTTTCATGTTCTGACTTGTTGAAATGTATGCTGCATATATCCATATATGCCTCTACCTTATGGGTTAGTCATAATAGTCAAACATGTTTTTTCATGTTCTGACTTGGTGAAATGTGTGCTGCATATATACATGTTAGTTACACATAATAGTCAAACATGGTTTTTCATGTTCTGATGTGCTGAAATGTTTTACACGTCACGTAAAACAGTTTTTTAAAACAGTTAATTAGCCTACACAATGTGTAATTTCAGGTTATTGTAAGTTATTGCATAGTTGCAATCTTTCATACCTGCATACTTACAAGTGGGTTGTTTTAATGGCATGTGATTTGCGGTTCTAATTAACCAATGTGTAATTTCAGGTGATTGTAAGTGTGTCATACATACCTACAAGCCTTCATATCAGTTGGCTGTGTCAATGATTTTCTGTACCTCTTGGTGCGTCATCATTGTCTTTGTCAGGCTTAGAAGCAATGTCTAAACAGTAAACAGTTTATGACAAGTGGTGGCAGCATGCTATGCTACTACACAAGACGTGTTATGGTACATAAATAATATGTAGCGTGTAATAATCTGTAGAACTCTGTCAGAGTTCTACTCTGTCATTATTTTTACATTTGACTTTGAGAACTATGATGAACTGTTAGTCTCTGTACTGATGTACAAAAGTAACAAGATTGAGGTTGTGAAATCTTCAACCGGAATAAAAACTGGATATAATATAACTGAATCAGTTAGGCCAAACTATTATCAGTCAGGTCGGTAATGACCGGGGGAAATTATATGATTATTGTCCATTGTGTGTATGATACAACTTTGTTTATCATTCTGTGCCACACACTATACAGTCTGTTTTTAACTCAACACACTGTACCTGCCCCTTGACCTCGGAGGGGAAGAAAGGATATTGTCAAGGATAGTGTCATAAGCTGATAGCAAGGTGTGGTGATCACAAGCATTGTAATAAATATTGTGGTAAATGAAATTGGTAAATTGGTTAAGCAAAGCAAGTAATGCTTTTGCAATGAAGTTTGTAAGATGTATTTGTTGTATAAGATATTTTCTGAGATTTGGTTATATTAACTTATTATTTATATTATTATTCTATTATTATTATTCTAATTATTATCTACTATTATTCTAATTATTATCTACTATTATTCTAATTATTATATTATTATATTATTATTATTATTAGGGGTTATTATGTATATTAACTATACATATTAAAGTATAGATGATTGTTTTGCCCACCTTATTTGGTTGCCTTATCAAAACAAATGTACAGCATGTTAACACATTCAGTGCCAAGGACGTCTGTGGACGTCCTAAAAAAAAGTAACGTTCAGTGCCAAGGACGTCTGTGGACGTCCTAAAATCATAATTCATATTATTCCATAATTCTTCTGTTTAAGGTCGTACCCAGCCAGTGAGCATGAATCCCTTCAAGGGATCACACGGCGCCACCTTAAAAATCACATCGCAGCTGCGCAGTGCAGCCACGTTAAAACCTTGCGACGCTCAGAGCCTCTTTGTAGAGTAGGTTGGTCAGTAGCAGTAGCATTAGCAGTATCCGTAGCAGAAGAAGAGAATAGATTTATAGCATTTAGTAGCATTTAGTAGAATTTAGTAGCATAGCGATTTTAGATTAGTTTGTGAGATTGTGTAGTGAGTGGATTCGAGTGCTTGGTGTGAGGTGAGTGCGTGCGTGGGTGGGTTGTGTCGGGTGTGTCTGAGTGTGCTAGCGAGTGTGCCTGTGTTAGATTTAGCAGTTAGCATTTAGCGTTAGTTAGGTCAGGGTAGATAGCATCTGTGTAAAAAAAAACAAAAAAACAAAAAAAAATTGTCTGTGTGTCTCTGTCTGTCTGTCTGTCTTGTGTGTCTGTTTTGTTAGACTAGCGTTAGTGTTAGACTAGCGTTAGACTAGCGTTAGTCTTAGATTAGCGTTAGTGTACAGTTAGACTAGCGTTAGTTAGTTTAGCTGCCATGCCCAAGGCCAGGCGTAAGCGTGGTGGGCCGCTCCCAGGGCCTGGGCAGCTCACACTGCAACAGGCTCTCAGCCGTGCTGTTCGGGAGAGAGATCTCCCTGAAACAGACACGGATGAGCCCGAGGAGACGGCTTCATCATCTCCTGATGACGCCAGAGATGAGGAATGGCAGCCCCCTGGCCCTGGACCTAAGAGGCGAACATTCTTGGACGAGGCGGCTTCCAGAGGTTAGAACCTACATATAGGCTATAGATAGCCTACTTTATTGATCCTTTACAGGAAACTATTACTACTAAAGCTGTAAATGCCAGACGATTGTATGCATAGATGACTTCTCGATTGTTGACAAAAATGTGATATTGTAAGTTCTGATATTGTAAGTCGATTTGAATAAAAGCGTCTGCCAAATGCCGTAATGTAATGTCTAATAATAAAAAGAAGCAGGAGAAAAATAGGAGGTAGAAATGTAAAAAATAAAATAAACACACCCACACACCTTTTATTATTCATCAATTTATTTTCGTCAACACAAAGCTTGGTAAGAATAACGATCCTGCAATTAGTTAGCATACTAATAATACCATGTAAAATATTCAATTTCAGAGTTGGAGCACAGCTCGGAGGAAGAAGACGACGACGTCACACGTCCCCCCAGCGTCACACGTCGTGCGCGCTTGAGCTCCAGTGATGGTGAGATGAAGGCCATTTTAGAATTACAATTATTCATCTGATATTGAAAACAAACTTTTTTTCCTTCAAGAAATTTCAATATATTTTTATAAACTCACTTTTACTATACAGAAGAGTCGGAGGAGGAGGAGGAGGAGGAGGAGGAGGAGGAGGAGGAGGAGGAGGAGGAGGAGGAGGAGGAGGAGGAAGAAGAGCAGCATCTGCCGGCATCTTCAAGCAAAAGAGGTTAGAAGATTATTGGATTTTGTCAAAAAGACAGCTTGTTTACATATCACAATTGTCTGAAGAAAAACCTTTTATTTCATTGTTTTCAGCGGGCAAGTCTCGTCCCTCCCTGGATCCTCCGAGCTGGCGGGATATGGCTGACTGGAGCCCCAAAACGCTGCCATTCACCGCAGTGCCAGGTCCCAGTGCGGCAGCATCACTGCAGTCCGACAAGCCTGTCGACTTTGTGGAACTGTTCCTCTGTGACGAGCTCATGTTGCTGATTGTTGATCAGACCAACAAGTACGCGGAACAGTGTATTGCTGTCATAGAGGAGCTGCGTCTGCCATACTCCAGGGTAAACGCCTGGCAACCGCTGACCCTGGTGGAGCTGAAGCGGTTTCTGGGATTGCTTTTCCTTACTGGCATCGTCAAGAAGCCGAGTTGGGCAGAGTATTGGTCTGTTGATCTGGCGCTTGAAACACCATACTTCGGGAGCACAATGCCACGCAACAGGTTCCAGCTCATTTGGCGGTTTCTCCACTTCAGCGACAATCGGGAGGTCGATGGCAGCGACCGGCTCCACAAGGTTGGTCTTGTCCTTGATCTGCTCCTCTCCAAATTCAAGGAGCTGTACCAGCCGTCACAAAACATCTCGGTGGATGAAGGGATGCTGCACTTTCGAGGACGTTTACGTTTCCGTGTATTCAATCCTGCCAAACCCACCAAGTACGGAATCAAGAGCTACATTCTGTGTGATTCAGCCAATGGTTACTGCTACGCCATGAAGCCATACTGTGGAACTCACAGTACCCTGCAGGACACCGTGCGCTTCCTGATTGCCGGCCTTGAAGGTTTTGGATATCGCTTGTGGATGGACAACTTCTACAACAGCGAGTCAATGTGTCGTCTTCTCCTCGGCCTCCAGATCCACTCAGCTGGCACACTCCGTGTCAACAGGGGAGAACCGCCGTCCATCCGCGAGGTAACCACGTCTGACCTGGCAGTAGGCGAACACCGCGCTCGTCACAATGACACAGTGATGGTCCTGGCATGGCGAGACAAACGCATCGTCCGGATGATTTCGACGTCCACCAGGATGAGATGACAACTGTGGCGGTGAGACAAAAAGGAAACAGTGAGAGAGTCCCCCAGAGGAAGCCAGCATGCGTGGTGGAGTACAACCAGTACATGAGTGGTGTGGATCGCCTGGACCAGAAGATCTCCTATTACCCCTTCATCAGGAAGACTGCAAAATGGAGCTCAAAGTTTGTCATGTACCTGATGCAGATCGCAATGAGCAATGCGTTCATTGTGTACAGGGCACGCAACCCAACGACCAGCTGCAGAACCCTAAAAGACTTCATCCTGTCTGTGCTCAAGTCCTGGACCGCAGATCCCCCTCCTCCTCCGGCCCCTCCCCAACCTCCTCTTCCAGGAAGAACACCAGTCCACCCACGCAAAAGGTCCGCTTCAGCGAGGCTGGATGTGGACTTCGCGGGGCATGTGCCACTGCCAGTGGCAGACCCAGCCACCAAAACAAAAACAATCTATCGAAAATGTGCGCACTGCGCAGCCAAGGGACTCCGAAAAGAGACCAAGTACGTTTGCCCTGGCTGTGACCACGTACCTCTCTGCCTCTACCCGTGCTACTTTGAGTATCACTCACAGTGATACTTTCCCCGACCCCCCCCCCCCACCCCCCCACCCCCGCTTCAGCCAGTGATGCAGTGTTTAGTTTAGTTTAGTTAGTGTCAACGAGTGTGTGGGCAGTCCATCAAGCTTTAGTATGTTTATTTGCTTTGACAGTTGAAAAGTAGAGACACTGGAGAGAAAGCTGTAGCGGGATTCAGTCCTTCAAGACTACAGTAACGTTACCTCCAAACACAAACTGCCTGCTGTCTGACTGTTGTCAAGCCGTCCAATAGCAGTGTCATTACTGTAACAAGAATAGTAGCAGTTGTAACACAGTAATAGCATCAGTCATGTGTATGCCTTTTTTTCATAAAATGTGTTGGTTCTTTTGAAAAAAAAAAAAAAAAAAAAGCTGGAATCAAATATTTGTAGAAAATAAATGGAAGATTCTTTTCACATACTTGTTGTTATTGACTTGAGTTGAGTTTCCAACCTTTCGTTTGAGGTATTGCATTTTGTTCAACTCTAAGCAGAATTTATTCTGTGGGCTATTATGAAAATACTATGCATAAAAATGTGTTTTATTTGGAAACTACTTTGAAGGTTTTTTTGAAGAAAAGAATACACTGCATGAAATGTTGTGGTGGAATATTTGATTGTTACACACCAAATGAAAGCTTAGGAAGTGTACTTTCATCATCAAAAAAAAAAAAGTTGATATCATGTTTCTTTATGGAGAGATGGCCTGCAACATACACCTTGATGCCATAAAAAGCAGCGTCTTGAAGTTGGACTAAGCGGTGTTCAAATATTTGTAAAAAATAAATGAAACATTCTTTTTACATACTTTTTCCCCCAAGGTAAAGTAGACATTCCAACCTTTCATTTAGGAATAGCATTTTATCAAGCAGAATTCATTCTGTGGGCTATTATGAAAATACTATGCATAAAAATGTGTTTTATTTGGAAACTACTTTGAAGGTTTTTTTGAAGAAAAGAATACACTGCATGAAATGTTGTGGTGGAATATTTGATTGTTACACACCAAATGAAAGCTTAGGAAGTGTACTTTCATCATCAAAAAAAAAAAAGTTGATATCATGTTTCTTTATGGAGAGATGGCCTGCAACATACACCTTGATGCCATAAAAAGCAGCGTCTTGAAGTTGGACTAAGCGGTGTTCAAATATTTGTAAAAAATCAATGAAACATTCTTTTTACATACTTTTTCCCCCAAGGTAAAGTAGACATTCCAACCTTTCATTTAGGTATAGCATTTTATCACACTTGAAGCAGAATTCATTCTGTGACCTTTGTTTACATAAAATTGTGTTTATCTCGGAAAGTAAAAAAAAACAGCAGAAAACCCTTGAAAGTGCTCTTCCTGCAGAGGCTGTCATTTCATAATGGAACTGTCTAGAAACAAAATTTCTTCTTTGCGAGAAGCAGGAGTGTCCAATGTTTCATTTGAGTCCAGTCCTGTCAATATACCCCTAATAGAAAAAATTCTATAGCTGTTTTCAACTGAATGGAAGTGAACCTGGCACAGGCTCCAGACAATTTTACTGAAGCGCTGTGGCACTCAATGTGTTAAAGTTTTAAATAAAGTCAAGTCAAGTCAAATCCAACAGGTCTTAATGTCAATTAATTTAGCTTTAACGTGTTTTGTGAAACACACACACACCCACACATTGACCCCTCTCATATATACGTAACTGTCTATAACTGTATTCCTTTCACACACACACACACACACACACACACACACACACACACACACACACACACACACACACACACACACTTTTCAAAATAGACACTCTTTCATATTGTGATTCATAGTGATTCTTGTTTGTTTTATGTGATCCTGGTTTTTAAGCAAACCGGATCCAGTTTCCTTGTATGTGTACATCCTGTACAAGGTACATCCTGTACAAGGTACATACTACATTGGACTCAATGATCCACAGATGTATCAAACAAATGTATGTTTTACTGATACAAATGACCAAATTACCACAAATTCAACATGTAATGCCTTTTTCTCAATAATTTTGGTCAAAACATTTGGTGTGACCCAGATCAGTCCTTGTAACGAGGACCTTGTTATCACTGGTGTATAGCCAGACTTGGCACATCTGGGGTGTCTTAGGTCAGACATTGTAATGAGGACCTTGTTATCACTGGCGTATAGCCAGACTTGGCACATTTGGGGTGCCTCAGGTCAGTCCTTGTAATGACTTGATCAAAAATATTACAGACAATATATATATATATATATAGTAAATATAATTGTATAATATATTCAAAGTATTGTTAATTGTTAATTATTATTCAAAAACTGGAAATACTGTAAATACTGTAAATAAAATAAACTAAACCTAAAACATGCTAAGTTGTACTGTGTGTTAATTGAATGTGTTTTTGAAAACACATACATATAAAATCTCAAGTGAGATTTTTGAGAAAGAAAAAAAGAAAAAAGAAAAAAAGTTTAAAGTATATAAACCCCTCCTAGATATGTGATTATGCCTGACACCTAGAGGCGAAAAGTTGTACTGAATTGGCCATCCAAATAGCACGTGGTAAACTAAGTACTTATCAAAGTAACTTATCAAACTCTTCATAACACCCTGACTACTGTAATAGTAGTAATACTGACAGGCTACAATTAGTCCAATTAGTTCAATTAGTTTAATTAAAACCAAGAAGAGAGGTCACATAACTTTACATCACATAAATTTCACTGTTTTACTGATTTTCACTGATTTACCTTTGTTTATTCTTCATGTGTAAAGCGCTTTGAGCTGCATTTTATGTATGAAAGGTGCTATACAAATACAAGTTTATTATTATTATTATTATTATAAACAAGCTATTTTATGCTGGTCTCTATAAAACTTTAACTTTAAAACTACACTATGCTTGGAAAACAACTCTTCTCGAGCAGTTTGTGTAATTGTAATTGCATTTACCCACACTGTCCCACAATCAAACCTCTGAAAAATCCTGTCCCACCCTAAACACTAAACCCTAAACCCTAACCATGTTTGGTGGAGACCATTGACGTATATATTAATGGACCAAAAAGGAGCTCATTGACTTTGACACAGCAAAATGAAGCTCACTTCCGGATATTGTTTCATTTCGTTTGATGGGTTGAATGAATTAAATTGAATGAAATGCGGCCCCCAGCGGGTGCCGGGGGAGTTTCCGAATTTGCACTGTCTCCCTTATCGCCGTAATGCATTATGGGTAGTCAGATACTACCGGTACTTTGCCTAATGTAGCGGCTAACGCTACTTACTTTGCATTACAGTAAAACGACACTGAATGATCAAATTGATTTAACTTGATTTTTGATCTAACCCCAACGCTGGGTAGTTGTTTATAATGTGACTATATTTATAACGTTATAACGTACACCGGTTTCTGGGGTGAATCCAATGGTCTGAATACAGAGTTAAATCTGAATACGTTAAATGGTCCACCATGTTATGGACGTTAGATGTATGGTAGCTATATAGTGATGTGTGTCTACTAACATAAGATAACATATGATAATTTGCTCAACTATTACTTGGTACCTGATGCCTTGCGGTGTTCTTATTCTTACTGTTCTTATTATCCGATGTTTGTCGTCAATTTTACTCGAAATGGGGGAGGGCCCGTTGACAGAAGAGGCCCGTTGGCTGAGGGGGAGGAGTTTGAGTGTGAATAAATAGCCATGCCCCTATACGATTTCTGCACGTTACTAAGCATGGCATGCATGGAAGGACACGGATGTAACTATGAAAAACGCCACATGCATAGCTTCTACGTTAAGGCGGAGAATAGCGTCACTAGGTGGTCACGTTCGTGCGGAAAAACCTGTACCATCGAGAAATCGATACAGCAGCTGAGAATCGGCGCCAATCCCTTGGGGTTGTATCCTCTGATCACCAGAGAGGATGGCAGCATGCTAGCGCCACATGCTCCTTGTGGCATAGTCAATGTTGGCGAAACGCTCACCCTCAAGCTGATTAAGTTCGATGACATACCGAAGCATTCTGACAAGCTGTTGTACCCCGACGAGCCGTTGGATAGTTACAGCACATTCTTTGTGAATGTAACGTGGAAAGACAAGGGGCGCCAAATGCTAAACAGCAAGGTGCTGAGGAAGATGTCCCGACGGGAAAAGCTGACTCTGCAAGTGTATGCGCTAAAGGGAGAAAAGCTTCAAGAGGCATTGAATCGGGATGGCCGGTTCACCGACCAGGTGAACCATACCGGGTGTTATCTGAGGGAGGAGCGAGGAGACTGTTCAATATCCCTTTGGGAGTTGGGGTGTTTTGTCGACTTTTCCCAGGACCGGCACTACCAATTCTATTACGAGGGGGAAAATATAAAAATAAAAGAGAAAAAAAGCAAAAAAGAAAAAGAAAAGAGCTGACGCAGGCTGACGCAGGCTCTGTGGCGACGGCGACCGATGAGCAAGGAGGAGAAGCTCAGCGTAACTGTACGATTATGCCCATGGTGTATTTGGTGACGTAGGTTTACACCTGTGGTGACAATATTTTTATATACAAAATGTTTATTGAATACTGTCTCTGTTCAAATAAACAATAAAGATAATAAAAGAAATAACTCTTTTCACGTTTTTTCCCTTCGATACCCCAAACCTCTGGAAATCCCTGACCCAAACCCTGACCCAAACCCTGACTCAAACCCTGACTCAAACCCCAACCCTAGCCCGTGACCAGTTCCCAAGGGGTAAATGGAGTCTGTGTACGTACAATGTTGAACAATGAGAGTCTGCAACTTATATATTAGAGGAGCAATATTTAGAGGAGCAATATTTAGAGGAATATTTAATTTTAAATTAACATTAGGATTATATTGTGTAATAATGTTATTCATTATTTCATTACAACAGACATTTGTACAATATTAATATTATTAAGGAAAAACCAGATTATGATGAGAATCAATTTTATTTTATTTTTTATTGTCACAGTATACAAGTTACATACGAGGAATTTGAATTTATATTTCCCTCAGTTCATGCAGAAAAGCTTCCGAAGCATCCTGCACTCTTGAAGGGGTAGCATGCTGGTGCAGGCTTTTATAATGTTCAGAAAAGTAAAACTGAGCAGTCCATCTGGCTGGTCCAGAGTCAGGGGCGAGTTCGGAGGAGAAGGAAGGTCTTCCGGTGACGAAGGTGGGGTAATGAAGAACAAGGGTGATGACGACGGGGACCATCCGTACATCAGACGGTTCAACTCTTCTACTTCCGCCGAATCAGAGTGGCTGTGAGTTGTAATGAAGGACAATGGTGACGACGACGGGGTCTCCATGATGATGGTATCTGTCTTTTTTATTGTGTAAAATGGTATGAGTCTCTTTTGAATCCGTCTCTTTTATCCTTATGTTGTGATGAGGAGGAGGAGCTAGGTCTAGGGGAGGGCGTGGCGTAGGGATATGGGAGGAGATCATCAAAAATGGCGCTGACCGGAATTTGTTAGAGAACAAATGTGAACAAAAAGTAAGATGGAGGGCGTGTTCATATAGCTGTATAGGGGTGTCTGAGAGAGATTGGTGTTATACGTTCGGCTAAATCGCCCCTCCCGATCTTCCGTAAAATGTGTGCGGTTATGTCCATGGCGTATTTCTCGCCGTAGGTTTGTTGTATTTGATCTATTTTGGCCAGGATGGCTGCCTTCTTCAAACATCTTCTAGGGATGGTTTGAATTATGTCGATATCATCAGGTAACGTTGCGATAGCAGCTGCCTCATCACAGTCCTCAGGATTCCTTTCTGTATTGCCATCTACAGCTACAGCTGCAGTAGCAGGGCAGGGAGGCCTACGAAAACACTGAATGAGTGTCGTTTGAGTCGTTTGCTTTCGCTTCATTGTGTACCTATCAAATACGGCATCTCCTCCCCTGAGCAACTGTTTTGGTTGGCAGCAAGCAACGTCACAGTTACGTCACGCTCGTCATGTTCGAGTCGGCTCAACGGAAGCCGCTAGGGTTCAAAAGTCTGCGCTTTGTAACACCGAGCGCACAGGGTGAATTTTTTTTCTTACACATTCAATTAACACACAGTACAAGTTCCAAGTTTTAGTTTTAGTTTATTTACAGTATTTACAGTATTTTCAGGTTTTTGAATAATAATTAACAATTAACAATACTTTGAATATATTATACAATTATATTTACTATATATATATATATATATATATTGTCTGTAATATTTTTGATCAAGTCATTACAATGTCTGATCTTGGGCACATCCAATGTGCCAAGTCTGGGTATACGCCAGTGATAACAAGGTCCTCATTACAATGTCTGATCTGGGTCACACCAAATGTGCCAAGTCTGGCTATACACCAGTGATAACAAGGTCCTCGTTACAAGGACTGATCTGGGGCACACCAAATGTTTTGACCAAAATTATTGAGAAAATGGCATTACATGTTGAATTTGTGGTAATTTGGTCATTTGTATCAGTAAAACATACATTTGTTTGATACATCTGTGAATCATTGAGTCCAATGTAGTATGTACCTTGTACAGGATGTGCCTTGTACAGGATGTACACATACAAGGAAACTGGATCCGGTTTGCTTAAAAACCGGGATCACATAAAACAAACAAGAATCACTATGAATCACAATATGAAAGAGTGTCTATTTTGAAAAGTGTGTGTGTGTGTGTGTGTGTGTGTGTGTGTGAAAGGAATATATGTACAGTTATAGACAGTTACGTATATATGAGAGGGGTCAATGTGTGGGTGTGTGTGTGTTTCACAAAACACGTTAAAGCTAAATTAATTGACATTAAGACCTGTTGGATTTGACTTGACTTGACTTTATTTAAAACTTTAACATGCTGTACATTTGTTTTGATAAGGCAACCAAATAAGGTGGGCAAAACAATCATCTATACTTTAATATGTATAGTTAATATACATAATAACCCCTAATAATAATAATAATATAATAATATAATAATTAGAATAATAGTAGATAATAATTAGAATAATAGTAGATAATAATTAGAATAATAATAATAGAATAATAATATAAATAATAAGTTAATATAACCAAATCTCAGAAAATATCTTGTAAAATACATCTTACAAACTTCATTGCAAAAGCATTACTTGCTTTGCTTAACCAATTTACCAATTTCATTTACCACAATATTTATTACAATGCTTGTGATCACCACACCTTGCTATCAGCTTATGACACTATCCTTGACAATATCCTTTCTTCCCCTCCGAGGTCAAGGGGCAGGTACAGTGTGTTGAGTTAAAAACAGACTGTATAGTGTGTGGCACAGAATGATAAACAAAGTTGTATCATACACACAATGGACAATAATCATATAATTTCCCCCGGTCATTACCGACCTGACTGATAATAGTTTGGCCTAACTGATTCAGTTATATTATATCCAGTTTTTTATTCCGGTTGAAGATTTCACAACCTCAATCTTGTTACTTTTGTACATCAGTACAGAGTACTGACTAACAGTTCATCATAGTTCTCAAAGTCAAATGTAAAAATAATGACAGAGTAGAACTCTGACAGAGTTCTACAGATTATTACACGCTACATATTATTTATGTACCATAACACGTCTTGTGTAGTAGCATAGCATGCTGCCACCACTTGTCATAAACTGTTTACTGTTTAGACATTGCTTCTAAGCCTGACAAAGACAATGATGACGCACCAAGAGGTACAGAAAATCATTGACACAGCCAACTGATATGAAGGCTTGTAGGTATGTATGACACACTTACAATCACCTGAAATTACACATTGGGTAATTAGAACCGCAAATCACATGCCATTAAAAACAACCCACTTGTAAGTATGCAAGTATGAAAGATTGCAACTATGCAATAACTTACAATAACCTGAAATTACACATTGTGTAGGCTAATTAACTGTTTTAAAAACTGTTTTACGTGACGTGTAAAAACATTTCAGCACATCAGAACATGAAAACCCCTGTTTGACTATTATGTGTAACTAACATGTATATATGCAGCACACATTTCAGCACATCAGAACATGAAAAAACCCTGTTTGACTATTATGTGTAACTAACATGTATATATGCAGCACACATTTCAGCAAGTCAGAACATGAAAAACCATGTTTGCCTATTATGACTAACCCATACGGTAGAGGCATATATGGATATATGCAGCATACATTTCAGCAAGTCAGAACATGAAAAACCATGTTTGACTATTATGACTAACCCATACGGTAGAGGCATATATGGATATATGCAGCATACATTTCAGCAAGTCAGAACATGAAAAACCATGTTTGACTATTATGACTAACTAACATGTATGTATGTACTTTTGGGCCAGGTCTATGAAACCAGCCCAATATTGTAACACATAGTGGCTGACATTAGTGGTACAGACGACCCTTGCAGGCACCAGGATAAGGGTTTGGTAAACAAATCTGACAATCTGCGTTCATTCAATCACAGTCCCTATAGGTACTATGAATTTCACTCAAGTGCTTGTGTAAATTCACTGTCTAGAAATTGTTAGAAATGGTCAAAGTTACAACTGATCCAAATTATGTTTGAAGCAAAGAGCAAATGGTGGAACTAAAGTTACTTCTGTGTAGTAATCACTACGTCTGGATATTGGATGTTGGATATTTTGCATGAGAGAACGCCAAATTAATGAATCAAATCAATCTAGATTCTAGATTGATATTGACCCCACTTTCGAGACTGCTTAACGATTAGAGTCTTTATCGATACAACTACTTAGTTTACAACTACTAAGTTTTAACGGTGGTTGACAACCAAATTAATTGATTTGTTAAACTTTATTAGACAACCAATGTATGTTTGTACACCGGAGTGATCTGATTTAAAGTAGGCTACATAGTTCTTGTCTTTCGAGACATAACATTATGTATGCAGTTAACATCTGGATCCAAATTTCACCTCAATCACCCTCCTGGAGAGGAGACAAGGAGAGGTGAGGAGAGGAGAGGAGAGGAGAGAGGATGGGGAGAGGGGAGCTGTGGACTCCGTTTACAACATAGTACAAATATAGCAAGGCGTGAGTGCAAAAATCAACAATAAACAACAATATGCAATAAGGCAGTATAGTGATAAGACAAGTCTGAGACAGTGGCATATTCACTGCACATAGGTGCACATGTCATGTGCATACATTAGACGTGCTTAAACATTTTAAATTCGATGTATTTGACATACAGGTGTAAATAGCATGTATCTTATTAGACATACAATTAAACATTAGACATACGTAATGGTAGCAGCTGCAGTGCGGTACGGTACGGATACTACACTATTTGTGTATGTTAAGCAAGAAGAGAGGAGAGGCAAAAGTTGAATTAAGTTATGTTATTTAGACTGGTACTATTTTTTGTTGACAATATTGTAACAATAGTCACATTGTCTGAAATCCCTCATCTATAGGCTTGTGAGGGGAGGAGAGGAGAGGGGAGGGGAGGAGAAGAGGGGGGAGGGGGGAGGAGTAGAGGTGAGTTGATGAGAGGAGAGAAGAGGTGAGGAGAGGAGAGAAGAGGAGAGGAGAGGAGAGGAGGGGGGAGGAGAGGAGAGGAGAGGGGAGGGGATGGGAGGAGAGGTGAGGAGAGACAAAGTTGAATTAAGTTGTAATACATACAACAAACATATTGTAAGTGTGATATACATTTTAATTTTATAACAATTGTATCACAAAGATTATTATTATTATATACCATTATTATTATTATTATTATTATTATTATATATATATATATATATACTTGGTGCTTGTCTACAAAACATAAAGTCTCACAGTAAATTAACCAATTCTGTGTGGAGGACTAGTTAGTTACTATTAATAGTTAGTAACTATTAAAATAATCATATAAAATACAGATACATAAAACTAAGATGTTTGTTCACGTTCCATATTCCATATTTTGAAATAATACCCGTAGGTCACGGATATCCGGGGTCTGGGTTGTACCAAGATTGAGAGTGGTTGAGATTGTGAAATCTTCAACTGTAATAAAAAACGAGAGGGGTCCATGCTACTGTAACGTTATATCAATTTTTGGTCATATCGACCAAGACCAGGCCAATTCTATTCACAGATCGTAGTGTATGCTAGCTAGCTAGCGCTAAGCTAACACTGATTCAATGTCGCCATATGTTTGAACCAAATGCTGTACAACACAAACAAGTTGCAAACCATTAATACTTACGCTCACACGTATAGTGATGCAGCTGATGCTATCATGTTGTTTTGTTTATTATACTGTACAATAACGTAACAAACTCTGATAGGGCACATAGGTTGGCGTGTGTATGTATTCCAGTAAATATAATAACGCATCCGTTATTGCATACGCATAAACAACAAAGTAACGCTGGTGTTAAATAAAAAATCAAGATAAATCAATTTGGTCATTCAGTGGCGTTTTACTGTAATGCAAAGTAAGTAGCGTTAGCCGCTACATTAGCCAAAGTACCGGTAGTATCTGACTACCCATAATGCATTACGGCGATAAGGGAGACAGGGCAAATTCGGAAACTCCCCCGGCACCCGCTGGGGGCCGCATTTCATTCAATTTAATTCATTCCGCCAATCAGACAATATCAAAATTATCATGGTGATGTCACAATTGGATCCGGAGTGGGAAAAACATGGGAAAATACATAATATCACTCATGAATGATGAAGTTGACTGGAATGTTTCAGTGTGTCATGTTTACCTGTGAATTTGTGGGTGCGTGTGTTTGTGGCTGGCTGTGAATATGTCTGTGAGTGGGTGGGTGGGTGGGTGTGTGTGTGTGTGTGTGTGTGTGTGTGTGTGTGTGTGTGTGTGTGTTGCCCGGATGGAATCTACAGAATAGCCTTGGGAATACATTAGTAGGCTATACATTAGTAGGCTATACTAGCTAAGATAGCCTGCACAACATGCAATTATGGAATATTTGCATGCACAACATGCAATTATGGAATATTTGAATGGTGGATACATTGGTATAAGATGGCCTTGACAGGCACGCAAAGGATATAAGTGGGGGATGGGGTGGGATGGCTGTCAGGGGGAACTTGTGGGGCCTCTATGGGTGAGTCAGAGAAATACGTGAGCAAGCAGCTATTCATAGCTTTCAAGGGGGCGTTACGTGTTGCCGGGAACGCCCACCTGATCTCGCCGCTATTCGTAGCTTTCAAGGGCCGTTACGTGCTGTCGGGAACGCCCCCCACCTGACGGTCAAAAAACAAACAAGTTTATGTAAAACGGAAGTGATAAAACGTGGGGGATGGGGTGGGATGGGCTGGCAGGGGAAGCCTGGGTCTCTATGGGTGAGATTGTGAAACACCAGTGAGCAAGCAGAGGAATCTGTAGACAGTGAAAATGGTCGCCGCTGTTAACAAAATACTAGTTTCAGATCCTAAAATGGGCCAAATGTATTTGGCCGAGATAAAAAATGCTAGGTGGAAATTAAAACTCGCAAGCAACTAGTTGATATGATGCAAACATCATATGGGCGAGTCAGAGGAATCTGTAGACCGGTGTGAAGAAATATTAGGCTAGTTGTCAAATTGTATTTTGGCCTAGATAAAAAAAAAACGCTGCTGTTGCTGTGAGCTGCTGATATGGGGGGGAAAATGCGGAAGTACCCTTTGGAGAACTATTGAGATAAACACTTTCCACAAGAAAGTGATTTAAAAAACAGAAGTGCCCTTTGAGGAACAAGTGGAATAAAGCTTTTTCACAAGAAAAGTGTTTTTAAGCACAAGGCAAAAATGGAGAAGTGCCCTTTGAGGAACAACTGAAAAAATTGACTTTTACCCAAAAAGAAGCCACGCCCCTTTTTCGAAAAGCGGAAGTGCCCTTTGCGGAAGTACTGAAAAATGTGTTTTTTTAGTTTTTCTATATAGTACTCACCCTATACAACTACTCCCATGTCTTGCCACCAGGGGGTGCTGCAGCACCCTCAGCACCCACCTTCCAGCTCCCTTCCCCCACTCTGGGAAAAAGCTCTGAGCAGGTAGAAGGGGGCGCGGCCGCGCAGGGGGTGGGGTGGTATGGATTAGGGACCATGGTGAAAGTGCTGCAGCCCAGGCAGCCAGAAAGGCAGAATTAGAAAATGATTTCACTATTATTTAAAGACTTAAGACGTTGTGCTGCTTATTTTTTGTCTACTATTGTAAAATAATAGTAGGCCTATTATCATGAAAAAGTATTTGTAATTTTTTTTTTTTTTTTTTTTTTTTTTTTTAACCCTCTCTGGCGCCCCTAACGGCTCAAGCGCCCCTAGCATTTGCCTAGTTCGCCTAATGGACGGCACGCCACTGCTTACAACAAATGAAAACAAGTTAAAACACAGTTAAAAACATAGCAGACAGACAGAGCTAATAAAACAAAAACAGTCGGAGCAGACAGGCAGGGGATAAGAGCTAGTCCAGGAAGCAGTGCCTGTGTGTGTATATATATGTATGTATATATATATACACACACAGCCTCTGTCAGTCTGCCACAGTTCCAGCTTCAGCCTCTGCCTGCCGTCTCCAGTTTGATAGTGTCATTGTCCTTCAAGGTACCCAATGTTAAGTCTCATAACTTGTCTGCTTTGGTTCTGGGGTGCTCCCTACCAATTTTGTTTTGGTGACCTTTCATGCTTGACCTTTTTCCGCTGCAGCCACCGCCTCCATCCAGCCTCTGTCAGTCTGCCACAGTTCCAGCTTCAGCCTCTGCCTGCCGTCTCCAGTTTGATAGTGTCATTGTCCTTCAAGGTACCCAATGTTAAGTCTCATAACTTGTCTGCTTTGGTTCCGGGGTGCTCCCTACCAATTTTGTTTTGGTGACCTTTCATGCTTGACCTTTTTCCGCTGCAGCCACCGCCTCCATCCAGCCTCTGTCAGTCTGCCACAGTTCCAGCTTCGGCCTCTGCCTGCCGTCTCCAGTTTGATAGTGTCATTGTCCTTCAAGGTACCCAATGTTAAGTCTCATAACTTGTCTGCTTTGGTTCCGGGGTGCTCCCTACCAATTTTGTTTTGGTGACCTTTCATGCTTGTCCTTTTTCCGCTGCAGCCACCGCCTCCATCCAGCCTCTGTCAGTCTGCCACAGTTCCAGCTTCGGCCTCTGCCTGCCGTCTCCAGTTTGATAGTGTCATTGTCCTTCAAGGTACCCAATGTTAAGTCTCATAACTTGTCTGCTTTGGTTCTGGGGTGCTTCCTACCAATTTTGTTTTGGTGACCTTTCATGCTTGACCTTTTTCCGCTGCAGCCACCGCCTCCATCCAGCCTCTGTCAGTCTGCCACAGTTCCAGCTTCAGCCTCTGCCTGCCGTCTCCAGTTTGATAGTGTCATTGTCCTTCAAGGTACCCAATGTTAAGTCTCATAACTTGTCTGCTTTGGTTCCGGGGTGCTCCCTACCAATTTTGTTTTGGTGACCTTTCATGCTTGACCTTTTTCCGCTGCAGCCACCGCCTCCATCCAGCCTCTGTCAGTCTGCCACAGTTCCAGCTTCGGCCTCTGCCTGCCGTCTCCAGTTTGATAGTGTCATTGTCCTTCAAGGTACCCAATGTTAAGTCTCATAACTTGTCTGCTTTGGTTCCGGGGTGCTCCCTACCAATTTTGTTTTGGTGACCTTTCATGCTTGACCTTTTTCCGCTGCAGCCACCGCCTCCATCCAGCCTCTGTCAGTCTGCCACAGTTCCAGCTTCAGCCTCTGCCTGCCGTCTCCAGTTTGATAGTGTCATTGTCCTTCAAGGTACCCAATGTTAAGTCTCATAACTTGTCTGCTTTGGTTCCGGGGTGCTCCCTACCAATTTTGTTTTGGTGACCTTTCATGCTTGACCTTTTTCCGCTGCAGCCACCGCCTCCATCCAGCCTCTGTCAGTCTGCCACAGTTCCAGCTTCGGCCTCTGCCTGCCGTCTCCAGTTTGATAGTGTCATTGTCCTTCAAGGTACCCAATGTTAAGTCTCATAACTTGTCTGCTTTGGTTCCGGGGTGCTCCCTACCAATTTTGTTTTGGTGACCTTTCATGCTTGACCTTTTTCCGCTGCAGCCACCGCCTCCATCCAGCCTCTGTCAGTCTGCCACAGTTCCAGCTTCAGCCTCTGCCTGCCGTCTCCAGTTTGATAGTGTCATTGTCCTTCAAGGTACCCAATGTTAAGTCTCATAACTTGTCTGCTTTGGTTCCGGGGTGCTCCCTACCAATTTTGTTTTGGTGACCTTTCATGCTTGACCTTTTTCCGCTGCAGCCACCGCCTCCATCCAGCCTCTGTCAGTCTGCCACAGTTCCAGCTTCAGCCTATGCCTGCCGTCTCCAGTTTGATAGTGTCATTGTCCTTCAAGGTACCCAATGTTAAGTCTCATAACTTGTCTGCTTTGGTTCTGGGGTGCTCCCTACCAATTTTGTTTTGGTGACCTTTCATGCTTGACCTTTTTCCGCTGCAGCCACCGCCTCCATCCAGCCTCTGTCAGTCTGCCACAGTTCCAGCTTCGGCCTCTGCCTGCCGTCTCCAGTTTGATAGTGTCATTGTCCTTCAAGGTACCCAATGTTAAGTCTCATAACTTGTCTGCTTTGGTTCTGGGGTGCTCCCTACCAATTTTGTTTTGGTGACCTTTCATGCTTGACCTTTTTCCGCTGCAGCCACCGCCTCCATCCAGCCTCTGTCAGTCTGCCACAGTTCCAGCTTCGGCCTCTGCCTGCCGTCTCCAGTTTGATAGTGTCATTGTCCTTCAAGGTACCCAATGTTAAGTCTCATAACTTGTCTGCTTTGGTTCCGGGGTGCTCCCTACCAATTTTGTTTTGGTGACCTTTCATGCTTGACCTTTTTCCGCTGCAGCCACCGCCTCCATCCAGCCTCTGTCAGTCTGCCACAGTTCCAGCTTCAGCCTCTGCCTACAGCCTCTGCCTGCAGTCTCCAGTTTGCCGCAGTCTCAGCCTCTACCTGTACTTCAAGGTATTGTCTTAACCAAATGCAGCACCCTCACCGGTCTTGTGCCCCCTACTCCTTTAACACTCAAGATAATTGTGTTGCAGTGAATTTCCATTGATCGTGAAGATATCGTCACATGAGAATGAATATCACCCAGACTCATGAGTGACTTGAAAAAGAGGAGGAACTTTGCTCACTAGCAAGTCACAGTCCTAATTGATTTCCAGTTTTGTTTATAATTCCCATTTGCCACAAGGGGGAGCCCACACCTTTCCAGGCAATTGTCATCGACATGGCTGAAGCTGTCTCAGCTTGACCGCTGTGTCCTTGAACTAAAAAAGTTAAATCAGAAATCAAAATGATGATGTCATCAGTGATGTCATCCTTCCTGGTGCCAATAGGGCAGACAAGGCAGCATAGCGGCAGAGCTGCGTATGCGGTGCGCAGTGGGCGAGCTGCAGGGCGGGCGAGGAATCGTTGCTAGTTTACAAAGTGTAGGGTAAAGTTATTCTAGTATGTTTAGTGCTATATTGAGTTTTATTTTAATTGATAATATCGTTCATTTCAAGTCAAGTCAAGTCAAGTCAAATTTTATTTATATAGCACCTTTCATACACAAAGGCAATTCAAGGTGCTTTACAAAAAAATAATCGAAAAAACAAGCAGCAAAGCAATGCACATATAAAAAACACATAAAAAACACAGCCGACAGTTTTAGTTAAAATATATACTCAAATTAACAAACATGAAACATTATTTCTGTTTTAAATAAGTTACAAGGCACTCTTCAGTATTATTATTACATGTACAGTCCATTTGTTGGAAATGTACAGGAAAAATCTTTTTAAAATTACAGGCCGAGAGAGGCAGTAGTTTAGTAGCAGTTAAAAGCAAGAGTAAACATAAAGGTCTTTAGCTTGGATTTAAAAATAGGCAGAGTAGGGGCAGATCTAATGTGTTCAGGGAGTTTGTTCCAGTTATGAGAGGCATAGTGGGAGAACGCGGCTTCACCATGTTTAGATTTGGTCCTTGGGACAATTAGTAGACCAGTGCCTGAAGATCTCAGGGATCTGGATGGTTCATAGTGTAGAAGCATTTCAGAGATGTAGTGTGGGCCTGACCCGTTGAGAGATTTGTAAACTATTAGCAGAATTTTAAAGTCTATTCTAAGATTTACTGGCAGCCAATGCAGGGATTTGAGAACTGGTGTAATGTGTTCAGCTTTCTTGGTTCTTGTTAGAACTCTAGCAGCCGCATTCTGAATGAGCTGAAGTTGTTTAACAGCTTTTTTGGGAAGACCATTGAAAAGACTGTTGCAGTAGTCTAGCCTGCTAGAAATGAAAGCATGAATTAGTTTTTCAAGATCTTGTTTGGACATATAGCCTCTAATCCTTGCTATATTTTTTAGATGATAGAAGGCAGATTTTCTTATAAGCTTGATGTGGGAGTTGAAATTTAGATCAGAGTCAATAATAATGCCAAGATTTTTTACCTGGTCCTTTGGCTTCAGAGATAGGGATTCGAGGTGAGCAGTAACTTTGAGCCTATCTTCTTTTTTGCCGAAGACAATTATCTCTGTTTTGTCTTTATTAAGTTGGAGAAAATTCTGGCACATCCAATCATTAATTTGCGCAAGGCACTGACACAGTGACTCTATGGGGGCATAGTCATCCGATGAGAGGGCTATGTAGAGTTGGGTGTCATCTGCATAGCTATGATAAGCTATTTTGTTTTTTTGCATAATTAGGCCCAGAGAGAGCATATAAAGGTTAAACAGGACAGGACCTAAAATTGATCCTTGGGGTACCCCACATGTCATTTTGGTTTGGTCAGATGTGTAGTTGCCAATGGAGACAAAGTAGTTCCTGTCTTGCAGATAAGATCTGAACCACTCAAGGACCGTGCCGGAAAGCCCGACCCAGTTTTCCAGTCTGTCCAATAGAATTTCGTGGTCAACCGTATCAAAGGCAGCGCTGAGGTCTAGTAACACTAAGATTGAGATTTTACCTGAATCAGTGTTCATTCGGATGTCATTTATAACTCTGATAAGCGCAGTTTCGGTGCTATGATGGGGTCGGAAGCCTGATTGGAAAGGATCTAGGAGGTCATTGGAGGATAGAAAGGTATTGAGTTGTTGGTAGACAGTTTTTTCGAGTATTTTGCTAATAAAGGGAAGATTTGATATTGGTCTGTAATTGCTGATTATAGAGGGGTCGAGGCTACGCTTCTTTAGCAAGGGCTTAACAACTGCAGTTTTTAGAGATTTTGGGAAAATGCCTGTAAGAAGAGAGGTATTAATTATCTTCAGTATGTCGGTCGCCAGGCAACTGTAGACATTTTTTAGAAAGCTTGTTGGCAGGGTGTCTAGGCAACACGATGAGGATTTAAGGCCTCGTATCGTTTCTTCTAGTTTCTTGTGGTCAATGACATTGAACTGAGTCATGTTAATTAAGCACCTATTCTGTGGGTGCGGCGGAGCCACATTTGTTCTTGATGTGGAAATAGTTAGTCTGATATTTATAATTTTATCCCTAAAGAAGGTCGCAAATTCATTGCATTTGACATTGGATAGAAGATCAGGGGCAATTTGTGGGGGGGGGTTTGTCAGCCTGTCAACAGTGGCAAAAAGAGTGCGAGCGTCATTGGTGTTTTTGCTGATAATGTCGGAGAAGAAGAATTTTCTGGAATTTTTTAGTTCCTGGTTGTAGGAGTGAAGACTATTTTTATAGATGTCATAATCGATGTGAAGTTTAGTTTTCCGCCATTTGCGCTCGGCTTTCCTACAATCTCTTTTTTTGTTATTTACAGAGGGAGCGTTTCTCCATGGTGCTTTTTTCTTACCGGAGATTAGTTTAGATCTAATGGGAGCTACAGCATCAATAGCCTTTAGGGTTTTAGAATTGAAGTTATCTAGGAGATCATTGACAGAGGCTGAGGAGAGGGAAGGGGCCAGCGAGAAAGCCTCCATGAACCGTGTGCTAGTACTCTCGTTGATGTAACGCTTTTTGATGGTTTTTGACCGAGTAAGAGCGATAGGGGTGATCTTGAGTTCAAGAAAAATACAGAGATGGTCGGACAGAGCAACATCACTAGCTGAAAGAAACGATGACTCAAAGCCCTTGGTGATAAATAAATCTAGGGTATGGCCTCGATTGTGAGTGGGCCCAGAGACATGTTGTAACAGGTCAAAAGTGTCAAGGAGGTTATTCAATTCTTTGGCATTATTATCATTGGGGTTGTCAATATGAATATTAAAATCTCCTGCAATAGTTAAACAGTCATGTTCTATGGAGATTATAGAAAGGAGTTCTGAAAATTCATCAAAAAAACTACTAGAGTACTTATAAGAGTACTTTCGAGTACTTTCGAGTACTTTCGAATAATTAGGACGGGATCAACGTGAAATTAAATGTTCATATGGTCCCCACCCCCACCCCCCCCCCCGTATTTTCCAGATGGACATGAAGGGTTACAAGAGACGATGGCGAAAAAGAAAACGAGACATTGAACAGCTTCTCCAAGATTCTGACAGTGATGAGAATCTCATGGGGATTGACAGTGACAATGTGTCTGATTCTCCAAATAGTTTCAACAGTGACAACGTGCCTGCCACTCCAAATAGCTTCCACAGTGACATGCCTGGGACTCCAAATCGTTTCAACAGTGACGACGTACCTGGGACTCCAAATAGTTTGTACATTTTGGACTGCAGCACTGAAGTGGACCAAGACTCTACCGATGACCGACTAAATGATGAAGCTGCAGATAATGTGAATCTTGAAGAGGACTTAAAACAATGGGCCATCAAAAATGGAGAGACACACAGATCTTTGAAAGAATTATTGGCCATATTAAGGAAGCAGGGGCATCTGTTGCCTATTGATCCAAGGACACTCCTTTCTACACCACAAAATAAAGCATCTGAGGCTAAATGTGGCGGGCAGTACATGTACTACGGCTTAGAAAAGGGGATCCGCCGCTTTTTAAGTCGCACCGAGAGTAATGTCTTACACCTCAGTGTAAACATTGATGGCCTCCCGCTTTTCAAAAGTAGTGGTATCGAATTCTGGCCAATACTAGCGAAGTTGAACCATTTTGATCCATTTATTGTAGCTATGTTTAGTGGAAAACGTAAGCCTCGTCCCCTTGAGGAGTATCTTCATGATTTTTTGACTGAGTACAAACATCTCAAAGACACTGGGATAATTTATAAAGGCCAGACTTACACAGTCCATATTGAAGCTCTCATCTGTGATGCGCCAGCAAGGGCATATCTCAAATGTATTAAGGGTCATACTGCCTATGAGAGTTGTGAGAGATGTATAATCAGAGGTGCTCATGTCGAGGAGACAATCGTTTTCAATAAACCGGTATGCACTTCTCGAACAGACGAAGTTTTCAGTAGAGTGGAGTACAGCACCCACCAAAACGGTATCAGCCCCTTCATTGCGTCAGGAATTCCTTGTGTCAGCTCATTCGTATTAGATTACATGCATATGGTAAGCTTGGGAGTAGTCCGACGACTGTTAAGATTTTTGACTAGTCGTGGCCCAAGATTTTGTCGTTTATCTGTCAGGCAAAGGCAAGAAATAACCCAAAAACTGACGTCGCTGAGAGGGAAGATGCCAAGTGAATTTGCTCGGCAACCCCGGGGTTTAGATGAAGTGGATAGGTGGAAGGCCACCGAACTACGGCAGTTTTTGTTATACACAGGACCTGTCGTACTAAAAACTGTGTTGTCCCCTGGAAGATACAAACATTTCCTGTCCTTGACTGTGGCCATGTCGATCCTGCTGGAGTCAGATGAGAGGACTCGGAATGGTTATCTCCAATTTGCCAATGAACTACTGAAACATTTTGTCAAGTGCTGTGCTCATCTCTATGGCCAAACCTTTGCTGTGTACAATGTACATGGACTACTCCATCTTCATGAAGATGTCAGACACTTCAACTGTTCGTTAAATGACATTTCCGCTTTTCCTTTTGAGAACTACCTGCAAAAAATCAAGAAGTATGTGAGGAGTGGGAGAAGCCCCCTGGAACAGGTCACTAGGCGTTTGGCAGAAATGGAACATGCAGAAGTGGACGAGTGCAAAACACAGCCTAAAGTGTTTGTTTCTGTCAAAGAAAGAGACCGTTGTTTTCTCTTGAGAGATGAGAGCTTTGCTTTCATTCGGGAAAAGAATGCAGACGGCACTTTGATGTGTGAAATTCTGCACCAGCGCCACACTTCACCATTATTTGAACAACCATGCAGCTCCAAACTCCTAAATATCGTATGCACAGGTAATGTGCAGGGCCGAATGGAAAGAGGACTACTGCGTGAAAAGGATCTCTTCCGCAAGGTGGCCTGCCTCCCGCAAGAAACTGGTGGTTATGTCCTCATACCCCTTCGCCATGGTGTGGAACACCACTTGTAAAGGTTTAATTTAACTCTAAACTCTCTTCATTAACTAATTAACATCTTAACCTGCACAGTAACATCTTAACCTGCACATGAAACTGCACGGTAACATATTGACCTGCACACTAACATCTTGACCTGCACGGTATATTGACCTGCTCAGTAACATGTTAATGATTGCAATGAAAACTATTTCATAATAATGTCATAGGTAATTATTGTAGAAATGTGTTTGTGTGTAGCCTAATTGGTAGAACAAGGTGATATCAATAATGGTCTTGGGTTTGATTCCTAGGGACCGTACAAATAGGGGTGGGTGTCACCACTGATTTCCCAATGCGATTCCCACACACTGTCCCGAATCAATTTACGTTAACATTCGATATTTCAGTTACAATACCAATTTGGCTTGGATATTAGAGATTCTCAAAGAACTTTTCCTGTAAATTGTACAACGAACCCTCTAACCTGGTGTATTGTTAAAAATATATATATTTACACATGGAGACGAAATCTCGTAACAGGGTTAAAACTGCATGCATCCACGGGAAAAAGCATTATTTTAAAATATCGATATTGGGATTTATGAATAGAGCAGATTTGATTAAATATCAATTGGATATTCTTTTTCTTTAACGCAGGCTAGCACATGATACAAATCTCCAGCACTACAAACTGCTGTGGATAAATTAAAATGTCAAACCTGAAAGTAACATATACTGTCCTTTCCAGATCATGTATGCCAAGGCTGTGTGGGTGGAGAATGGAAAAGAGACAGAGGGTACAGTTCCCGAAAATTGGATAGACCAAAAGAAGAAAATCGTGCGATGGCCAAATTCAAAGAATGTAAAGGTACTAGAAGCAGCTTTCAAGAAGAAGCAGAACCCCGAGGATGACTGGATGACCTTCCAGTTTATCAAAATAAAAACAAGATCAGGTAGGTTTTGATTAATGAATGGTTTCATTCCTCAGCAAAAAAATAAAAATATGCTGGGTCAAATGGTTTTTACAGTTGAAATATGTTAATTCTAGCTGAGGAAAAAGAATGCAATGACTACAATCAGACCAGCCAAGCCGAGTCCAGCCAAGGAGATGATGACATGGACGAGGTGGTTACGAAGAGGAAAAGAAAACGTAACCTAAAATTGGATGATTATGTTGTTGGTATGTTTTATCAATTAATTTAGGAATCTGAAATTGTATTTATTGAGGAGAAACTGGGCCTGAACATGTTTTATATCACATTTTGAATTGCACTCTTAAAAGATTCTGAGGAGGAGGAGCAGGAGAGCATGGACCCCTTTCCCCCTCCACCATCAAAAGTAAAGCCTCCTTGTGAGTATTGATCACAATTTAATAAATATAGTAATTAATTATTTAATATACACAGGTTGAAAGTAGCTACAGGGTCATTTAAATGTTTCAGGCTCTGAAAATCCTCGCTTATCCATCCCGGTGGAACATGGTGGCCTGGCTAGGGAAATTATCACACCAAGTGAGTATTTGTCACATTAAACCAGTCACCTGTTAGTTTGTGATACGTGTTAGTGATGTTAAATCTAAGAACATGCTTTGTGTGTTTTTCAGTCTCTACACATGACGGTGATGGCTCCAGGTCCAGAGATGGCTCCAGGTCCAGAGATGGCTCCAGGTCCAGAGATGGCTCCAGGCACAAAGATGGTTCCAGGTCCAGACATGGCTCCAGGTCCAGAGATGGCTCCAGGCACAAAGATGGCTCCAGGCACAGAGATGGCTCCAGGTCCAGAGATGGCTCCAGGTCCAGAGATGGCTCCACGCACAAAGATGGCTCCAGGCACAGAGATGGCTCCAGGTCCAGAGATGGCTCCAGATCCAGAGATGGCTCCAGGTCCAGAGATGGCTCCAGGCACAAAGATGGCTCCAGGCACAGAGATGGCTCCAGGTCCAGAGATGGCTCCAGATCCAGAGATGGCTCCAGGTCCAGAGATGGCTCCAGGCCCATTGTCAGCCCCAGGTTCAGCGGTGGCTCCAGGCACTCCAGGCCCAGTGTCAGCCCCAGGTTCAGTGATTGCTCCAGGCCCAGTGTCAGTCCCAGGGTCAGGCCCAGCCCCAGCGGTGGCTCCAGGCCCAGTGTCAGTCCCAGGGTCAGCCCCAGCCCCAGCGGTGGCTCCAGGCCCAGTGTCAGTCCCAGGGTCAGGCCCAGCCCCAGCGGTGGCTCCAGGCCCAGTGTCAGTCCCAGGGTCAGGCCCAGCCCCAGCGGTGGCTCCAGGCCCAGTGTCAGTCCCAGGTTCAGCCCCAGGTCCAGCGGTGGCTCCAGGCCCAGTGTCAGTCCCAGGTTCAGCCCCAGCCCCAGCGGTGGCTCCAGGCCCAGTGTCAGTCCCAGGGTCAGGCCCAGCCCCAGCGGTGGCTCCAGGCACAGACTCAGCCCCAGGTCCAGCGGTGACTCCAGGCCCACAGATGGCTCCAGGCACAGTGTCAGCCCCAGGTTCAGTGGTGGCTCCAGGCCCACAGATGGCTCTAGGCACAGTGTCAGCACCAGGTTAAACAGCCCCAGTGTCAACCCCTGGCAAAACATGGACAGTGGTGGCAGGCAAAACAACAGCTCCAGGGACAGTGGTGGATCCAGGCAAAACAACAGCTCCAGGGGCGGGGACAGTGTCAGGCTGAGGCATGGTGAGTTGTTCAAAGCCTGCTTCAAGTATCCATCAAACCGCTTTGCAATTCAATGATTAGTTCTGACCCACTGTAATTGTGATATTGTCATTTAAGTGAAGTAATGTCTTTAAAAAAAAGTTTATTTTTAAATATTTGTCATGCAGAAATTACATGTTCTAACCGGCTGAGCAAACACATTTTTTGAACGTGGAATCTTTTGGATTAGTTTTTATGACCTCAACCTAAGTGTATGCAAACTTCTGACAACTGCGTCTTGGGGCCCAAATCTGTTCTCTCTCAGAAATGTCACTTGGTAATTTCCTGAACACTTTTGTTTTACATGTACTACAGATGCAGGGTCTCAGAGGGCACCAGCCGGATTCCCAATGCCCGAAGCAAGTAAGTGCTAAAGTGTTTCAAATTGAGCTGTCAAACCATTAATTGTTTCAATTGCTGAATTTAGATAATTAAAGGGATACTGCAATATCTTTCCTTTCACTGTATATGGGGATGTAGTAGTTGTTGATGAATGCAGGTCAAACTGGGGGATGCGTACCCCTTGGGCAGTGGTTCCCAAATGGTGTGCTGTGAGGCAAGGCCAGGTGTGCCGTGGGATTTTGTGACAACCTGCCTAACTAAAAGGGGACTCAACCAGCTATAGACTTATTATGAAACATCTAAAATGATGTCACTAGTTAAGTAAATACATTTGTGAAGTAAATAAAAAACATTTCCAGATTATTTTTCATGATATGAATACAGGTGTGCCTTGGGCACAAAGAGTTATGGTTAGGTCAGGTGACCCCTAAAAGACGTGTCACTCCTAGAAGCGAATGCAGTATTCTGCACCGCTTAAGAAAATATATTTGTATTTATTCCAGATATGGCTGTCGGCAGGCCAACTGCGCTAACATTAGCAATTAACGTTGTGCTACTAAGTTAGGCCAGTTTTGGTCTTAGTAAAATACAGAACTTACACTCAGTCGAACATCCTCAATGACTATTACAGAAATTCATCACTATCAACATTTGTGTTCTTTTTTATTTCAGAATTTCAGAAAAGACTCTTGGAGAAATTGTTTGACATGCACACGGACATCAAAAACCTTTGCCGAAGTGCGCCTGCCCTTTCAGCCACCCATGTGGAGAGGTTGGACACCATGGAGGACTTCCAGAGAGAGGAGCTACACCTTGAGGACAGCAACACTTTTAATAACCTGGTAGGATTAACAAGAGTCTGAAAGTAATAACAGTAGTGCCCTTGTTCCAAATGTTTTCGGTTAATGGATAAATGCATTGCTCCAGTGCACTCATGGGGAACGAGCGTATATAGGCCTACTGGAGTATAGCATTGAAGAAGTACATTTTTAAAGCCCCCCTAAAGTAAAAAATCTGTTTTTCTTCTTGTTAGATGTTTGAGCTTCACTGTGCAGAATGATGTCTGTGCAGAGTTTGACACTAGAAGGCTGTTTCCACAATCGTCTGCTGAAAGTGGAACGTTTATCAGAGCTAACTGAAAAGGCCCGGGTTTTCCAAAAGTATCTTAGTACTAAGAAGCTTCTTAGACCCCTCCCGTGGAGCCTTAAGAAGGGTCTAAGAAGCTTCTTAGCGCTAAGAAGCTTTTGGGAAACCCAGCCAAGGCCGTTTTCAACAGGCAAGATTCGTGACATCACGAATCCTGGAGCCAATCCCTGTCCAGTATTCAGCAGTTAACACATTTTTAATCGGTCAGGAACCCTTGTCGTCACTTTGTAATGAGTGAGAATGTGTTGAAAAGCCTGTGTTGTATGCTGTGATTGGCTAGTTATGTTCTAGAATCTAGATAACCCTGATTGGTTGCTTTGGATTTTTAAATGAAGAAGAGGGAGGGGAAGCCATTTTAAGGATTTTAACAAGATAATTAATAATAAAGAATAATAATTCATTTATTTTATAAAGTGCTTTTCAATGACCCTAAGATGCTGACACAGTATGAGTACATAGAAAACAAGATAACAACAGGCAACATATACAAGTAACTCACGTTGATTAGGGATATATGGAAACAGAGGGGAAGGAGGGAGTGTGTGGGAGGGACAGTGGCCAGACAGAAGAGAGGGAGGTGGAAAATGTGGGTGGCGAGGTAGGAAGAGGTGGTTAAGGGTAGGGGAGGTTGTAAGCTTGGGATAACAGGTAGGTTTGGAGTCGGGATTTAAAGAGCATGTTGCAGGTTAATGTTGCAGAGAAGAGGGGGGCGTGTAATCGGCCAAAGGGAAGATTAGTGGGGGTGGGGGTGGAGGAGTTGGTGATGGAGGCAGTAGCTATTGATTTGGGAGATTTTGTTAGTGGAGGAAGGCATTGCTGAGATCAGGGGAGCAAAGTGTGGTGTTGTCCGGGGGATTGGATTCGTTTCTTGACAGTAGAGAAGAGGGTGCGGAGGGGTTTTAACTTTTTTGTGGGGAAAAACCATCAGACACAAATTATTATTCAAAGTATTTTATACACATCTTGAAGCATGACTTTAGGGGGTCTTTAATATTCTGAAAATTGTTTTTTAATGGACCTTTTCTAACAGGTGCTGCAACTTGCCCGAATTGGAGGGAAGGATCTAAAGGACTGTGTCCACAAAGTCCTTGACCGGTATGTTTCATGAACTGTTTTCAATAATCTCTCTCTCATACACACACACACACACACACACACACACACACACACACACACACACACACACACACACACACACACACACACACACACACACACACACACACACACACAGACATCTGCATTCTCTCTCATCAGACATCTGACCACTGTGTTTTAATTGAGTTAAAGCTGCTGTGATATTTTTGGTTGAAATAGGTGTAAAACAGCTCGATATTCTGACAGCTATCACTAATATAAATTATTTGGTCAATGACATGGATCTCTCAGTCCCTCCGCCCCGCAGCAAAACTGATTTTTTTCTGGGAGCCTCCCCACCTTATCCAATCAGGAGACAGAACTCTACAAAGTGGCGGTCCTCTGTGCGTGTTCACAGGCCGAAAGCCAATGCTGTACTGCAGTGCTGAAAATGCCACCGGAACTATGCAAAATGAGGAAATCACTTACAGCAGCTTTAAATGTGGAAACGGGTCAGAATTTCATACAGTGTGGCTTGACTTGTCATCTGCTTGCCCGGCCTGAACAATGACTTTACATAGAGCAGTGATTTGGACTTGCTTGCTTGATTCTCACATTAACTTTAGACTTGCTTGAGACTTAAAGGTTGAAACTTGCTTGTGACTTGCATATGTGTGACTTACTCCCACCTCTGTGTAAATCACATTTATTTTTCTTCAGGCTCTTCAATAATTCCCTCATGGCCAACTTCAATATGAAGGGGAAAGGGAAAAAAGAGAAGATGGGTCTGGAGACCACCAACCATTACAGAGCACTAAAAGGTAAGCCCATATTTCACGTTGCATAGGGGAAGAAAACTGTTTTATGTTATACAGGGGGAGCAATGGTCTCTTTTTCAAGAGTACCCTGTTCACATTCTTACACACATTCACACCTGGAAGCTGACCAGCAACCACAGTCTGATCTGCTGGCCACTGATCAGCTGCACTGGAGCGGTCAGAGTTAAGGGCCTTGCTCAAGGTCACCTCAGTGGTGGTAATGAGGGAGGGGCAAGTGCTGCTTTTCACTTTACCCACTCTTTTGGTATTGAACCTACAACCTTCTTGTCACGAGCTTGCTTCCTACCTTTAGGCCACCACTGCCCACAGAGATGAAAATGAAAACACACTTGATGTAGTTTTTAGGGTTTGTTTTTATTATTTGAACTTCTGCTTTCTTCCAAGCAGATAACAGCGATACCTATTTCAACCCAGAGGCCAGAGCACAAGAGAATTAGACTAAAATTGCACATTTATAATTTTTGTCTTTTTCAACTCTTGCAGCTGCTGTACTGAAATGGAATAAGGATGCAACGGAGGAGGTTATCCGCCAACATGCTGCAGAGCACCTCAAGCATGCACCAGCCAGAAAGGGAGGTCATTCATAGGAGGTTTTTGCTTTTTTCTTCTTCTTTTTTTTTTTATAAACTTTAGTTCCAAGGCCAGCAGTAAACAAACTGTAGCATATTTTCATCTTGTTTTAACAGTAACAGTTTTGTCATAACAGTATTTTACAAATTCCCTAGTTACTGAATGGGCTGCACAAGATGTTTTGTGCAAGTGAAGTGAAGTGAAGTAGCATTGTTCAAAAGCTACCTAAGTACAGTAGTCCACACATCCAGTTAAGGTGGACCGTAAGTAGACTGCAACAAACAGTTCAGTTTGTCAAGTGCATGCAACTATGACATGACTTTATGAAAGTTGTTGGTCTGTCAACTTGACAATGTTGCTGCAATAAAATGGTTGAAGTCAGATGTACAGACTGGAAAATTGTTCTTATATAAACCAGATGTTGACAAAGTTTTCCTTTGGGGACATCATTTGCAGTTGAAAAAGTAGGAAATCGCAATATATCGATATGTATATATGTGTATATTAATGTTATTACTATTACTGTTGTCTGTCCTGGATTATGACGTTCAAATAAATGTAAGTGATAATTAAATAGTTTGAGAAATTGTTATTTGTAAGTAAGGCCAACTTTGTATAGATTGTCTTGTATAGCAGTATACATGTGGAGGTCTAAAAGGTGTCGTCTAAAAAGACGTCACGTTACAAGACGTCCAAAAAATAACCACATTTGAACTTATTTTTAAACTTTTATAAAGAGGTATTCAGGACGTCAACAACAGACGTTGACAAGGCGTCATAAAAAGACGTCCATTCTGGCTCCTCAGTAGACATATTTTAGACGTCTGACAAAGACGTTCTGAAGACATCCTTTGCACGTATCTTCTGAACGTCTTTAGGACGTCCAACAAAGACGTTCAGAAGACGTTGTTCAGAAGACATCCTCTGGACATCAAACATTGGACGTTAATAAGACGTCGCTCAGAAGACATCCTCTGAACGTCTAATATTAGACGTTCAGAAGAAGTAATTCTGATGACATCCTATGGATGTCAAACTTTGGAGGTTCAGAAGACGTCATGAAAAGACGTCATAAAAACTTCCAGTCTGGCTCCTCGGTGGAGCTCTTTTGGACGTCCAAAAATTACGTTCATATGACGTTCTTTGGACATATTCTTGCTCAGTGGGCATGAACACCACAACAGAAAAGTGAGGGAGGACAGAAAAGTGAAAACCAAGTTGAGGTGACTTTAGGGTCCCATGCAACACAGACACCCCTCTCAAACCACCCCAATGGAAAACGGAATAATTCCTCTAGGCCTATTTTACAATTATGAAATAATTTCGGTTACTACAATAATTAGATCTACTTCTGATTTTGATAATTGGGTATACTTTTATCAATTTCAGACAAATTATGTAAAATTCTGCAATGTTTTAAAGTTTAGTCCATTTTGCATTTACTACCAAAATTCCATGATTCCGTCTTTTTCCATTTTGCGGAAATCATATGGCCCTACAGGTATTAGTTTGTCAAATGCTAACATGCACTTTTTTCTGAATAACCATTGCATAAAACATGCACATTAACAACTGAAAATGGTACGTGCATCAAACAGTCATGAAAGCTGACATGATCAAACAGGCATTATGTTGAACGCTGACATGAACAAACAGCCATTATGTTGAACCCTGACATGAACAGACATTATGTTGAATGACGGTTCTCAAACCGGGGTACCCCTAGGGGTACGTGGAGCTAATACAGGGGGCATTGAGAGAAAGGAGAACATTTAAAATGTATGTAAATGTAAGAATACATCATGAAAATTAATAAAATGTTAAAATAAATCAGCTCAGAAGGCACTAATTGCAACTCTTTTCTGCCATTTCTTATTTTGTAATTTTATATTCTTTTAAAGGTGGGTTATCATTCATTCATTGCATTATGGTATAGTATTCTTAGTTTTCTAAGCAAAATGTAATCGGGAAAGGGGGTACTTGGATTCAGAAAGCTCAGACAGCTTAAAACCTGGGGAAATAAAACCAAAAATATTATGTAAGAACAAGGATTTCTAGATTAAAGTGAGAAAGCATGTTTTCTTGTAACCAGAGAATAGAAATTTGGATGGGGAGTTCAATAGAGTACATTTCTCTTCTTTGATCTGAAGGACACAGCTTTGTTGATTTGTTGCATACCTTAGCATAGAGATGATCTTTTTTGGACCAAGCAAATTACTAAGTACCACTATCCATTAAATAGCAACAGTATATAGTGTATTTAGCAGCTAAATTAAAGTGTAGAAATTAGTTTGTGTCAGACAAATCATGCCATAAGACTGCAAATGTCAGGAGCGACGTGTAATAATGATGCCTTACATCCACTACAGAATTTCCATTGTAAAGCAATCACCAGACAGGAGGTTGTCAAACTCTGTACGAAACTGTCGGTAGTCTTTGTAGGTACATGGTAACTCAAGAACTGCACCACATGTGTGTGCTACAGGCCTGCGACTTAAACCAGACAATTTATTAAAAGTTACTTCAATTCTTTCAATTTTGTCACAAAGCACAGTGGACCCTGTGCAGAAGCGGAAGAAATTCTCCAGTTTGCTTTGATGGTCAAAGCTTTTCACATAACGTACCAGGTGGTTAAGGGTTGTCTGCTCCTGTGCATTTAGACTTTCAGTTGATGGCTTTATCATCTGGGCTACTTTCTTGTTAGTTGGTCTCTTAGATTCATAAATGTCCAGTATGTTGTCTTTGGTTAAGAGCATCGGGGCTGGCACAGCACTGTGAATGTATTGTAGTGGAAACAGTCAATTATGAACTTTGGCTCCATGAGAAGAGCATTGCGTGCCAGTGTTAAAATGTCAGCCCGTAAGTATTCTTTAGAGGGGAGGCTGTGTGAGCCCATTCTTGAGAAGAGGTCGAGTAAGTCCTCCTCAACGTCTTCATCCATGTTGCCCTGTAGTGCTTTTTCAACTACTGCTCGCTCGGTCACTGAAAGAAACCTAGATAATGACATCAATGTGAGCTCATCATCCACAGAACTGAGTCCTTGACAACAGGCAAGAATAAAAGCTGGTGACAGTCTGAGTGGTATGATGTTGTGGTCCAAGTATCCTTTCACCCAAACTCTTGCAACAGCGTGCCATTGCTTCTCAGTTATGTCTACTCGCAGTCTGGGTACGCGTTCATCTTCCCCCTCGCACCCTTCCAAGAAACTTTCCCAGAAAGCAGAGTACACTTCTCTTGACACACCATCACCGTCCACAGCTCTCTCATTTCTAAACTCCATTGTTAGATTAACATTCAGTACTGTTGGGTCCATGAAGACATTAAGGACATCCTGAACTATGTTTACTCGTGTTAATTTCACATAGCGGCCTTCTTTTTCAGATTGGTCTGGTGATGCTGCAAGACTGTTTGTTGATGCAGGTCCCTCATTCAGTGTTGAATGCTGCGAGATGTAAAACAAAAAAGACAAGAAAAAGAAAAATCGAATTAGGTGTGATTATTTATTAATCAATTAGTTGACAGTGATTGATAAAATACACCTCTCAGTAGTTGTTTTTTGAAAAGGATCCACATTAGCCGCTGTCTAGACAGCAGCTAGTCTTCCTGGGGTCCAAGACAAGTACTGTACAGTACAGTAGTGGAGTACAGGCTACTTAAGTGCTGGTAGTAAGGGTTTTCAATTCTAACAGGTTCACAGCATATGCTGTCATGTTTCTGACTTGGGTTGTGGTTGTTTTGATTCATCAACACATTCAAAATCTTTACTGCACTGTACAGTAACCTAGTGACATCATCAAGCAGCGCCCTAGCTGGCGCAAAGCTGAAATGTTGTTCATCTTTCTATCAAATCTAGGTGGTGAATTTGAGTGAGTCAAATGATCACATGTTTCATGTCCTCTTTAAGTAATTGAAAAAATATGTAGATTATTCTATGGTTCTGGATTTGCTGCTTTTCTGAATATAAACAGAATATCTTTAGGTTTTGGACTGTTAATTGGATAAAACAAGTCATCTAAATACAACATGTGATGATATGTTTTTAGTTTTTTTGGACATTTTATAGATCAAACAATGAATTTGGAAGAAACAAATCAATAATGACAGTAAATTGCGGCACTATTAGAAATATACCTGATTATTGTTGAAGTCTTGTGGATTCCAGGTGTAACCAACCTGAAACGTAGGCGCACACTCTGGACCAGTAAAGTCTAGGTTCGGCGAGAGGGGTAATGAATTGTTAACGGACACCACAATGAGTAACCAGGACACAGGTAAGTTTAAAGTGAAATGAAATGCTTGTATTAACAATCATTAACAAATGACAACAAATGAATTATTTACAGGTATGGCCGGCAATGTACTTTGTTTGTTTGTACTGTTTTTCTAAATAAAGTATCTTCCTAAAATAAAGAATGTTCCGTTCCTAAAATAAAAGAATGTTCCGTCTCAGTCCTTTGAGATCCTCTCTGAGTCCTACCACACCGAGGGCAGGGTAGACGACTGAAGAATGGAGAAGAAAGGTCCTCAATCCAGGCTCCAAGATAGGTGGCTCGCCACTCCCTCGTCAGGGAGATAATCGAAATCCAGGTCCAGAATCCAGGGGAAGCAAGGGTATCCAAAAAACCCAGCCTGTGTAACACAGTATGGCTTGTATAAAATATTCCAAATCTAATCTAATTTAACTGTACAGTTTACTCTTTATCAATATCTATTCAGAATACAACCATTGTTTTACCCATGGATGTAGGATAACTGTTGCATTTCAATGTTAACATATGGAATGTCAACTTCACGGTATGCATTATCAACTTCACTGTAATTATAGACCACTTAATTGTCAATTGTAACAAAAGTCTTAAATGGCTATTAACAGATGCAAAATAATTTGAGTAGATGATTATAAAAACCACTTACATTTTAAACATTCATCGCTTACTACATTTTGAATAATGTGAGTAAGACAATGTAAATATAATGAGCATACTGCCACCGTGTGGCTATACACACGAACAGCACAGTAAGGTGCTAAATCAAACTAGCTTCAGCTAATTCCCATCTCTGTTCGCACACAAGGTAAATAACACATACTGTAGTCACACACATACTAATATAACACACAAATATTCCCGTTCACCTCTATCATCAGATAAATACCAAAACATCAACTCAATGGCTAAAACAGTTTAGGCTGCATTGTTTCACGGAGCAACTCGCTAGTTCGCCATGCAGGCCAAGTGCTTTGCTGTTCAGTAACTCACCGAGGAAAGGAAAAAAGGAAATAGAAACATAAAACGAAGATCAAGTGTCCTCAGGGTCGCTTCAACAGTTGACTGAACTCTTAGTTGATCAAATATCTTTCTCGTTTCTTGTAAAGCACTGTTTAAAGCACTATCTTTGCTTAATATCACTTCTGAATCTCAAGTGTCTGCTAGTGTCTTTGTGGGTTCGTCTCATCTGCGTTCTGAGACGGCGTCAACCTAGCTTGTTTGAAGGAGGCGGAACTTGCGTTGTTTTACACCAATAGCAATCAACTATTCAGCTCAACACAGTAAGCTTATTGGCTGTTCCGTTTGTCCCAAGGAACACTTGTTGACGAAGTTTTCTGTGACGTAGGTTTGAACTCTGAACTCAAAAATAAATAATAAAATAAATATATTAAAATAAATAACGTTTTATGATAAAGTAAATAGTGCAATATGGAATGTGACTATGCATTAAATAATAAGTGAATTCTCAGTGAAGGGAACCAGTTCTGCATGTTCTAGTAACTATTGCTTTTTCAATGGGTTACACAGGGAAGAGTGGAGTCCTGATCACCATCATCACCGGAAACAGGTCCAAATTGTATTTCACAGTCTTCAAGAGATGATTGGATGGCTAAGGCAAGGGCAGAATCTGCCTCAAAAAGCAAGTATTCTTCTTCAGATCCATATATGCTTGTGGATGGACCAGTAGGCTTGTCAAGATCATCCGAAGATAGTAAAGGCAGGAACTCTGTGTTACTCATCTCAGGAGGGGCTGGTCTGGATTGCCTGCTTTGTTCTCCTGTCTGTTGATGATACAAATAAAACATATACTGTAATTATAGATTAGCTTTGTTTATGCATCATCTGATGTCATGCCCCAGACACATCAAGCCGACAGTCGGCCGGCGGCAGTGTGGGCCGGTGGTGAGCATCTGTCGCCCTGGTTTTTGAGGTGTCCCGCACAATTGGCACTAGTCCCCCTTGTCAGCGGCTTTTCTGGCTGATTCAGCATGATGAATTGGCATCGGGCCGTCGGGGAGAGAAGTCACTATGATTGGCTGGTGGTCAGCTTAAGCGAATCACTGCACGAGAAGAGAGAAACGTCCACATCTTTTGACTCGATCTCATCTGATAATTTCAATACATGAGAAAGCCCATTGAGCCTGTTGATGTATATCACCCATTTAGTGCAGTTTATCCTTAATTTTCACGTCCACTGACTCCTTTCTTCTTCCACAAGCAAAAGCCCAGGCAAGGGCTGACAATGCCAGTGCCATTTGCAACTTTTTATCAGACACATTCATATCTTGGTACAGTAGTCTTAGATTCGTTTTAGTTCCACGTATGAAAAATAAGAGCAAAAACAAAATGCTGTGTTTATATTTTTGTTCAGTATAGTTGACCGTCGCCTGTAGTCTTTGCGGTCTGTTCAAGTGCAACTTTTTGTCCCCGACACAGGCGATGTGAGGAAACGCCAGTCAGCTTTTGTTGTTGCTAGTTATCTGACATTGGGTTGGTGTGTCTGGGGCTTAAGCCATCATGGAATTAAAACACATTGCCCCTGAGCAGATCTTTTTTTAATATGTACCTTATCTTCAGATCCATGCCTGCTCGTGAATTGACCAGGATTGTCAACATCACGAGAAGATAGTGAATGCAGGACCTCTGTGTTACTCATCTCAGGAGGGGCTTGTCTTGGTTGCCTGCTTGCTTCTTCTATCTGTTGATGATAGTAATAATAAATTATACACACACACACACACACACACACACAAAATAATGTCCCGCCCCACGACTTGCGTCATGCAAATAAGGAGGTCCGTGGTTGGTCAATTCATATATCTGTCACACTTTTTCTGTGTGTGTCTTATTAACCACTTGTTAAGAGTTGTGCCCCAGACATAGATATTTATCTATGGCTGGTTACTGTGAGACTAAGGCACCACAGGCCCCCATTTGATACGATTTTTGCTTTGGATGTTTTATTACAGAAAGTGTATGAAAGCCATGACCAAAATAGTCATACATTCTGTTACTTATGGATGGAATTATAGGGAAAATACATTATTCTCCTTTTTCCTGGGGACCCCCTGGAACCCCCTCAAGGACCCCTGGGAAGCAATGGACCCCAATCTGAGAACCACTGTGCATATGAGACCTGTGCAAGTGTCAGGGAAATGGTTTGGGGTTTCTAAATTTAATGCTGATCTCTAAAAATGCCTGTATCCATCAAAATCTCAATCCTGCAGATTTGGTTAGCATGGCCCTAGGAAGCATTTACTGGTGTAAATCATCTTTAAAAAAAATCGATCTGTGATACACACATGCCATGGTCCACACTTCTTTGCAGATTGTCCTGCATTAGTGTATATTGGATTGCAAGCCATGTGATGTATGTTGTGCCATGTGAAAGTATACTGTATATGACAGATTGGGTCTGTAAAAATGCAGTCATTTCTACTGGAGCTTACTCTTTCAGGTTGCTCCGGGATTGAGTCACTGTGTGGATCTGAATCTGAGGATTTCTCTTGGTGATCGGTTCCAGTCTTCCGACGATATCCCCTGGTTTTCTTCCGCGAAGATCGTGTCTGCACTCTCCTGGTCTATAAAGAAATTAGCAGATCAGCAGATTATGGGCTTGTACAGCCATGAGAGCTTCTGTTCCAAACAAGTTTTTCTGAACTTATTATCATCATTGAACATACACTGAAGTGGAGAGTGTAGGGCAAACATTAAGAAATTGTATTTACATCTCTTGAGCTCTTGCAACTCAACTATCACCCGATTGAAGACAGTGTTTTGTTTTTTCTGGCTTCATTTTTAAAATAGATTGGTGGACCTTATTAAATTGGCTATTTGAAAACGATCCTGTTAATCAAATGCATTCTTTTTTACATCATATCCTGTAGTTGTACTCAGTCAGGTGTGTACAGAGGTGGGTTAACCCCAGGTGTAGTCTAGTTTATTCTAGTGTGTATACTGTAAATTTCAGCTTGGAGTGACATTTATTTCTGCACTCATGCAGGGGCGGGGTGGCGCTGGGGCTATGAGGGGGTTCCAGGGGGTCCCCATTTATTATTTCTTCTGCAGATTAACACAATAGAGAATGTAGAAGAATGACTGCTTTGATCAGTTTCACATGATGTCTCTAGTACCTACCATAATTATTCTCAGATTTTAGAGACATAAAATGGGGGTCCGTTGCTCTGATGTGGACAAAACTAGGGTCCTTGATATGAAAAGGGTGGGAATCACTGGCCTTGGGGACCTAAATGTTGAGCTCTCTCTCCCTCTCTCTTTAAATAATGACATATAGGCCTAAATAAATGAAGTTGCCTATAAATAAACAAACCGAAACATATGTATCCTTGTTGAGGCAAGTGGTGATAATTCAAAACCAGACGCATCGTAAGTACGGTAGCTATGTAAAACATGTGCAGATGGATTCATCAACAGTGAATACTCTGGTATAAGTTGATCATCTACATAATAAAGTTGTCTGTCTGCCCGTCTGTCTGTCTGTCAGTGTGTCAGTCGTCTATATACGCCCACACTGCCGGTCCGATTGGGCTGAAAATGTGCATGGAGGTGGGTTATCATCCGGGGAAGGACATGGGCAGGCTGGAAAGTCCTGGAACCACCTGGAAAGTCCTGGAAACTACCTGGAAAACACCTCACACCCACACCCCAGTTTGGATTGGGCTGACATTTTGCATGGCTGGGTGTAATGATCTGGCGAAGGTCAAGGGCACGTCATCAAGTCCTGGAAGCAACTAATAATTTAATTTAATTTCCAGCCAAGCAAAAGGCATGGTGGTATTGCACAGAGGGAATATCCGCACTTCCGCTGACTTGCTTTGTGCCTATTTGACCCGGCCAACGCTGAGTACATTGCTAGTTTTACATATATTTGTGCTTCTGTGGTGAATGTCGGCATTAACATGATCATTGGACTGTCATGAAGTCAAATTTCTGCCATAAAACTATACTGATACATATCCTTGCACATTTTAAGTGGGTATGTATACTCAAATGTTTGGGTCAGTTGTGTCTAATGATTTCAACAACAATACATGTTTTGATAACACAAATGTGGCAGAAGATAAATTACCTTCATTGGCCTGGCCTCTGTGAGCTCGAAGTCTGAAGATCCAGGACTATCAGAAAGAATTACTGAGACATCTTGGGCTGGGACAACTTCTTTACCCTGGGAGCAAGTGTATATGCGCAGAATTCGTAGTTTTGTCTGCTCATACAGCTGGTTCACTGTGCTTTCTAATGATATTAGGTTGTGACTAAAATCACGAATATCAAACTTTAGGTTTTCCATCTGTCCTTTGGTAGAACGTCCATTTGGAAAAAACAAGCCTTTCTCAATATCCAGCAGCTCTGCCATAGTAACCGTTTTCTGGACAGTCAGGTGCCGTACTCCACCTCCCTGTCTTGTTCGCACCTGGTGATAATCACCATGATCAAAGTGGAGCCATCCCATTTCAACCCGCCGGTTGTCTTTGGCTGCATGTGTATTGCCAATACCACTAGGTCCTGCTATCTGACCATCGCTGGCAGGAGTGCTCCGGAGTCCTCGTAGTCTGTCTCTTACTTTCTGCATCAGAGTAGACTTTGCTGCTTCACCCGACTTTTCGCTTGTCACAGTTCTTTGCCGACAAAATGATCTGAGTGCAAGTCTGTCACCATATCTCACGATATACTGTCCTAGCTGCTCCTCAGTCATGACATTTATGACGCCGATGTCGATCTGGAGGAGAAAGCAGGGCACATGTCAAAAACGTTTGAAAAACGTACCATAAGTTACCTGGCAACTTAGAGCTAGCAAAAGCAAGCTAACATAGCCTATTGCTATCGTAATTTGGCTAACGTTAAAAACATGTTACCTTCAGAGCATGCAATGAGTTAACCCCGGCGGGATCATTTAACGTACCCCATCATCTGTTAGTTGGTTGATGACACTATCAGGTATATAGCGTTTTCACCAATTACCAGGCAACTTATTTAGAGAAAGCTATTCGGTGTCTATTCGGTGTTGTTGCGGCTGTGCATGCAAGGCTCTATGTCTAGTCTGTCCCTCAAGAGTTGGCATAGAAGAGTGAAGCTTCTATCCACCTTATTTTTGAATGCCCCACTGTAAAAAAAGAAGCGTGGGTACAAGGTCCGGTTTAACGTGACTCATTGTTGCCGCTTGCCATTTCCTTTGTTATACTCTGGCTGCAGACCCGAATTATAAACCGGAAGCTGGAGTCCGTTATAAAAGTAATAAATATAGTCACGTTATAAACAACTAACCAACGCTGGAGGTCCGTATGGAAACTCGAAATGTGTGTTACTCGAAATGGTTAAAAGTTAAATCAATTTGGTGGCGTTTTACTGCCATGTAACATAGCTAGCTAGCCGCTAACATTAGCCACAGTTAGTAGCCGACTACCCACAATGCATTACGTTATCCCAGCACCCGAACGACACGGTTGTAGAGCAGAATGGCTCTGCTGTAAAAGGGTAAAATCCTCATAGACGTTTTTTTTGTCAGGGGCTGGGTTATCTAAATTGGTTACACCGGAAATAGAACCCATACTTAATGTAAGGCAAAATGGCCGCCAAAAATAAGGTGGATAGACCAAATCACCGTGACGTCACCATGTAAACAACATTACTTCCAGGTACCACTTGGGGAAGGCGCCAGGTTTAAATGTGCGTGTTGTCAAATAAATGCTGTCAAAACCTCTCGTTGTTTTCGGCAGACTACTTTCAATTTAACTGTTCAAACGGTTGGTAAACATGCTTTTTCGACGTATCTAGCCTTTCTTCTGTGTTTGTTTTATGTAGTGTTAGCTAGCTAATAACGTTTGTTTACAACTGTCAAACTTGCTGTTTTTTGCAGACTCGTTACAGACAGAGCTACTGACGCCACGTTAATTTAATTTCGCTTCAAGTCTACCCCAGCTAGCAGATCATGGGCGGACCGCCGGCGGCAAGCCGGAGACCAATTCGGCGGGCCACCGTCAGCAGCCGCAGCGGTCGTGCTAGTCGGTGAAACAGCGGTCCGCCGGGGTGGCTCGCTGGCGGTCCGCTGGCGGCACCAGCTTACACAGCCAGCGGCCCTTGCACGGCACGCTGATGGCATGCCGCTGGTATTGCACCTCCCAGCCCCACTATACATTGTTATGCTAATACATGCATGCAGTGCTTATCCACTGGCAGGGCTCCCTTCCTCTCATACTTATAAATATTACTTATCACTAAATATGGTGGTAATTTCTGAGGTACTTGGTTAAAAAAGGTTGAGAACCACTTCAATAATGCACATAATTACAATGATTTAAATGATAACATGTGATTATTAATACAACAATAATAATTTAAAGGAGAACAGATCCGTGAACTTTTTGTTATTTTATTTATGGACATAAGAAATGAATCAAACGATGATGATTTGACAACTGGGCGTTGCAAATAGCAAAAAACTTGACAACTCTGTATATGTTGCATATTATGTGGGCTATATATTTAAAGAAAACATCAAGCCAAAAAATTATGTATAAAAAAAAAAAAAACATTTTGAATCACAAAATCTGCCTTAAATAGTGCAATAGTCAAATAAAACAGTCATAAAGATACAAATAGAAAACAAGCATAAAGTCACGCACAGCAGCACATCATAGATATTCCTACTTTTCCACCGTGTTCCAAAAAGTAAATTTTATATAAAATTGTGTGTCATTATAGGTGGGTAATTATCAAGGACTGTAATTATTGTAAGTCAATACTAGCAGGGGGAGTCCAGTATATAAATAAACAATAGTCTCAAGATTCAAGCTTACTTAATAGCCATAATGAACATGTTACAAATGAGGAATTTGTCTTTGTGCAGTATGCAGTGCAGCAATACAAAGTATCAGGTAGACAGAAAGGCAATTTTCAAATTAATTTGCATTAAAGTGCAAAGTAACAGACCTTGAAAGTGACATAGTGGAGTCCATGTAAAGATCAGGATCAGAGAGTTCAAGCATGAGTCTGTGGATGAGTGAAGTCCCAGCCTCAACTAAACTTGAGGTAGGCTGGCATGGAGTAGTTGAAGAGCAGGAAGTTCATGCGGTAGAGGTTGTACAGATTCTTCTGGTAGAAGGGGCTGATGTTGTGGAAGAACTGGACTGCCATGTCGCCCGTAGTCCTGGTGCTCTTGGAGGAGGCCGGGAAGGCGACCTGCCCCTCCACCCTGGTCAGCTGCAGCACGTAGCGGGAGTCCTGCTCCAGCGTCTCATACTTGCCCACCACGTTGTAGTGGATGAGGCAGGGGTGGCACAGCGAGTGCACCCGCTCCCAGTGCTCGTTGAAGGGCTCCTCTCGCTGGGTGGCCGGGTCCACAAGGTAGTACACAAACTCCTCAAAGGAGACGTCGTCGCCCCGCTCCATGCAATAATCATGCAACTTATAAGATGTATAAAAATAAATATAATCACCTTATAAAAGCAGCCAAAAAAAAGTACTTCAGTAATCAATTTGAAAATTCTGCAAACAACATCAAAGCTACTTGGAAAGTTCTAAATGAATTACTCCAAAAGAAAAAAGTGTCCAATAAGCTTCCCCCTAGCTTCTTAGATGGGAACACTTCCATCACCAATCCTTTTGATATTGCCTGTAAATTCAATGAGTTTTTTGTGAATGTGGGAGTTTCCATATCCAACAAGTCTGGAAATACCAACGTGAATCCAACTGATTATATACAAGGTTCCTTTCCTCCCGTTTGCTCTTTTGAACCTCCCGACAATGAAGAGATAAATGAAATTATAATGGAATTAAAAAATTCTGCTCCAGGTCACGATGGAATTAGTTCATCCCTTGTGAAGGAAGTAAGAAACTCAATTATCAAACCTTTATTGCACATTTTTACAATGTCCATGGAAACGGGTGTTGTTCCATCTGACCTCAAACTTGCAAAAGTCATCCCACTTTTCAAAGCAGGTGATCCTGGATCCTTTACTAACTATCGACCCATTTCTGTTCTCCCATGTTTCTCCAAAATTCTCGAAAAATTAGTTTATAAACGTATTATTAACCATTTGAATAAGCAAAATATCCTGTATGAACACCAGTACGGATTCCGCAAAAACCACTCGGCTTACATGGCCCTTCTACAGTTAGTGGACAGGATTCACACTGCTTTGGAAAAAAAGGAATTTGCTTGTGGTATTTTTTTGGATCTCTCAAAAGCTTTTGATTCGGTTAATCATGACATCTTGGTTTCAAAACTGTATGCATATGGTTTTCATGGCAATATCTTCGGGTGGCTTAATAATTATATTTATAATAGAGAACAATATGTTACTTTTAATGGTATAGAGTCGAACAAGGCTAAAATTCAGTGTGGGGTGCCTCAAGGCTCAATCTTGGGGCCTTTACTTTTTCTTATATTCATAAACGATCTTGCAGCAGTATCGGATACTATGTTTCCAATATTATTCGCAGACGACACAAACTTATTGATATCCAATAAAAATGTAACTGTCCTTATGAATGAGGTAAACATTGGTCTTCTCAGGTATTCCAAATGGTTTCAATCGAATAAATTGGCTTTAAATGTAAAAAAATCAAATTTTATGATATTTGCTGGTAAAATGAATTATAATTCGGAATTATTTAAAATATCTATTGATGGTGTTGAAATTAGTAAAGTCTCATCCACCAGGTTTCTAGGAGTCCTGATCGATGAGAAACTCACCTGGAAAGACCATATCAGCCAGGTCTGTAAGAAGATCACAAAATCCCTTGGAATTATTAGAAGGATTTGTGGACTTCTTAATTTCTCTTGTCTTCTAACTTTATATTACAGTCTAATATTCCCATACCTTTCATACTGTAATATTGTTTGGGCTAGTACCTTCCCCACTCATTTGCATAAACTTTTATTGCTACAAAAACGTTTTGTTAGACTAGCAACATTTTCAAAGCCGTATGCTGAAACTGCCGCGCTCTTTTGTAAATGTGGTGTGATGTCAATTTTTGATATCAACATTTTTCAAACCTGCATTTTCATTTTCAAATTGAAGTATATGAGTACTGACTTACCAGAAAATTGTAAATCATTTTTCATCTGTAATTCACAAATTCATTCTTATCCTACTAGACAAAGCAATAACCTTAATATACCATTGTATCGTACATCCAGAGGTCAATTTTCGTTAAAATATCATGGAGCCAAAATATGGAATTCAAACTTACATTTATTGACTGTTTCTCTATCCCTGTCTGTGTACAAAAAGAAACTAAAAGGTTTTCTAATGTCTGGTAAATTTGGCACTGAGTGAGCTATGGCATTTCTGAGAGAGGTCTAAACCACATTCTCATTTTTATTTCTCTTTTTATTCCTATTTTTTTTATTTTTTTTATTTTTTTTATTTCACTAATCTGAATTATCATTGCATTTAATGTTTGTTCAATGTTAATTGAGTAACTTGTATTATTATGTTTTTCTCTTGAGGTGAGATCTTTATATAAACCCGTAGTGGGTTTCTATCTCACCTGCACATGTTTTTTTCTCCAATGTTGTAAACATTTTTTATTTTGTTCTGTTTTCCTTTAATGTGCAAATAAACATAAACATAAACATAAACAAAGCCTCCGGCCAGGGGTCCGGTCGGTGGCGCCGGACTATCTTCGTGCCGTATCGTTTATGAAACGCCGTGTTGTAGCTGCGCGTTAACTTGTTGCGGTACGCAGACACCAGCCGCTCAAAGGGCTCGCGCACAAAGACGAACTTCAGGTAGGAGCGCAGGCTCTGACAGCGTGCGCAGGTTCCCCGGCACGTGGGCCTCGTTGGCGGGAATGGCCAGCGGATCCTGGTGGGGCCCGGCGACGCCCGTCAGGACCATGAGCACTCTCTTCCAGTTGGTGCAGGCCACCTTGGGCACGTAGCAGTACAGCATGCCATGCTGGTCGTCCACGATGACGTGCTTCAGGTCCTCGGGGATGAGGACTCGGCGTTTGCGGGTGTAGGAGCAGCAGGCCTCCTCTGACAGCTCGGCGTTTGCGGGTGTAGGAGCGGCAGGCTTCCTCTGACAGCTCGCGTCGGCCCTGGTGAATCACCTGTACCGCTGATTCAACCTACAAACAAACAAAAACAGAAAAGATGAAGAATCATCAAAGATCATGAATGAATGATCAACCCTAAAATAACAACTAGTGCACTTGTGGTCAATATTTGGACCACTTCAATGTTTTTACTTCCAAGAGATTCAAAACGGCACTTCACAAGGGTCAGAACTAACCTTAATGCATAAGTTAACCCAAAAATGACCCCTATGCCAGTGGAAGTAGCATAGTATTTTAGTCCACAAAGATTTGTGGAGTTCATCAGGATTATCCGGCATTATCCGGTAGCACCATGCCCTTCTCCCCAATATACTATATTCACAGGTGTGTGTGTGTGTGTGTGTGTGTGACTGACCGTACGAATTGAAGTGCTGCTGATAGCACTGATCAACAAAAACTGCTTGAAAGATATTATGGCGTGTTGTTTTCTAATGCAATCTCAGCACGGAAGGAGACATGATAAAGCAGCTTTGTGTGAGTTTTTAAAATGCCTACTGATGATGTAATCAGTGATATAATGAGGCACACAAACACATACACATGGAGGCATTGTGACATCACTGATGCAATAATATTTAGTGAGAGCAACACACACACACGGGCGTGCCAATAGGGCAGGCGAGGCCAAGCTAAATAATAATTTTCCATAAGAATATTTATTAAAAAATAAAATAGAAACCTTACCTTTAAAACTATCTACGAGGTCTTGAAGTTGCCACTCCGCCAATGTGTCTCTGACAAAGCTGTCCATTGACCCAACCTGAAACAAACAAAGGGAGCTACTTATTTAAAATAAAATAGCTATTTGAATGCCTTTTATGATGCTGCTAGGATGGATTTTTAAGCTGATACATATAACAGACAAATATCTGCTTCTCTTGCCCGATAAGGGATAAATAATTTCACATTTTTTTTATGCAGCTGCTGGACTCATGGCTCATCTCAAGCCTGTTTGGTCCAAAATAGAGCTTGCATCAGTGTGGGGATAAGGAAATAAAATAATACAAACGATTTACAGACTAACAGTCACAGACTGTAACGGTCTGTAACGTTAGTTTTGATCTCATCTTACATGGCCGTGCACGCAAACAGAAGAATATGCACGCAGTAAATTAACGTGAGCAGCAACACACTAACAATGGTCTGTACTCTGTAACGTTAGTTTAATCAATAAGCCGCGAAAGCAAACGGAATTATGTACGTTAACGTTAAACGGCCGAATAACACCGTTAAATGGTGTATTGATATATCCAGAATGAGCACAAAATAGATGTTTGCAACCGATGCCTTTTTACGTTTTACTCCAAGAAACGTGGATGGCCCATGCATTTCTTCACTGGGTAGAGTGGCTAACGCTAGCCTCTGCTACTTGTAGGCCTATGTGTAACACAAACAGCTGTCTACACGTCATTTAACTATTAGCCATCTAACTTGTTGTTATCTGCCTAACCAGCGAAATGGCTAATGGTAAGATCGCAGCAGAGCACAATAGGATTTACAAATATAGCGTTAAATATTCTTACCGATCTGCTTTTCAAAGAGCCCCGAAGTTTTCAGTGTCCTTTGTTGTCGTGCACGTCTTGTTTTTCTTGTGATGAAGTTGCAAGAAGGCAGTGGATGATCGCCACCAACCGGTCTGTTATTGTCCGTATATCGCTTTTATAATCAGTCCTGTGTTTTGTAGATAGGTGAAGACAAGTCATGGTTTAAAACGACTTTTTCAAAGATTGTTGCTATCAGTACTCTGGGCGCATGTTTGCTTCCTGAAATCCCATTCATAAAATGGCGCCAGGACACACTAGCCTCAATGGCCTGGACGCAGACACAACGTCACACTACGGCAACGCAAAAGTGCCAAAATTCTTCACTTCCCATCGTCACTCTCACCCCCCCCCCCTCCCTCCCAATCCCTCCCAATAATCTTTATTTCAAACTGTTCATTACACACAAAAAACAACATCAGACAAATGGATACAGATGAGACATGGGGGGGGGGGGATATATAGACTGCAGACCTGACCAGTGTGAGAGAGAGAGAGAGAGAGAGAGAGAGAGAGAGAGAGAGAGAGAGAGAGAGAGAGAGAGAGAGACAGACATCATCCTGCATCTGGCTGAAAAATATAACACTGCATACCCAGTGAATAAATGACCCACATTTATTCTTCTTGGACATCTACCTATTATTATTTGCACTATATTTATTTATTTATTTATTTATATTCCAGGGACAAAACAATTGTTCCACAGGTTAAATTAGGCTACAACTGGGTAGACACAGCCCTGTTGTGGGCTCACAGGAGAAGTGTAGGTTAGAGCTGACCAAATGTATGGTATGCACTATAAGCAGAGGTTCTCAAAGTGGGGTCCAGGGACCCCCAGGGGTCCTTGAGGGGCTTCCAGGGGCCCCCAGCAAAAAAATCATTTTTACAATAATTCCAATGATAAGTAACACAATGACAGAATGCATGTACGTCCAAGTATGCACACGACATGTGCACCTATGTGCAGTGAATATGCCACTGTCTCTGACTTGTCTTATCGCTCTACTGCCTTATTGCTTGTTGTGTCTTTTGTTGTTTTTGCACTCATATGCCCCGTTATATTTGTACTATGTTGTAAACGGAGTTCACAGCACAAGAATTTCACACGTGATACTTGTACTACGGAGTGACAATAAAAATCTTGAATCTTGAATGTATTTTGATCATGGGTTTCATACACTTTATGTAATAAAACAGTGAAACGTGTGACGACCACACAGTGGGAGGGTTGTCACAAAAGCTATCAGTTGGGAGACCCTGGGACAAAATCTTATCAAATGAGGCTCCGTCTAATTTGTGTCAGTTTAGGGGTCCTTGACCTGAAAAAGTTTGAGAACCACTGCACTTATAAGCTATACACCACTTTGCTTGGTCATTGCAAACAGTGTGCGAACTATACTGTGACTTTCGGGGGAAGTGCGCGTGACCCGGTGCGGACAGCTGCTTGCGCGTGCCTCAGAAAGGACTGCCTCCCTTCAACGTTCACAGTCTGATTCAGGCAGCAGCACATCCGATACAGGCTACAGTATCACATAAGCAGTAGCCGGGTAGCCCAATGACCAGACCACATCCTCCACGCTCTAAAAAGCAAAAACCACAGTAAGATCTCTTCTATAGTTTATCAGCACGCTCAAAGACACGGATACAGCTCTTGTCGTGTTCCACTTTTCTCTCCAAGAGAGAAAAGCGCGCTGCGCACACAGAGGGAGGGAGGGTGAGAGAGCACAGAAAGGCGAAACGGGCTCACTGCTCTCCATATACACTGCATCCACAAGAACATGATATCTCTGCCCAACACTTTTATCCACTCCATAACGCACATGTCCCACTCACTGTGAAGTTCCTGACGCATTCCATCTCACAAACAGTCCTCCATATGCGGGAGGACTCGGAGGTATTCCAGCTTCACGTCGTCGTCACTTTTTCCACATCTGCGTTTGAAGTAGAAGCGACTTGTTGCTGTTCAACTGACGGCTGCTTCCATTTCTTCGTGAATGTAAAGTTTGTCAAACTGCCTTGTTTTCTTTTTGACATCTTGCTGTTGTTTTAAATCTGACCTGCCCGCGTGAGTGACGTTTGATTTGCACCTGCGCCGCCACGCTTCGATGTGGTGATGATAAGAATAACATGCATGTCGGTATAGGGGCTTACAGTGAATTTGACAGTGATTGAGCACACTCTGAATCATACGATTAAAATAGCGTAATTTTAGGCATTATTCACTATGAAGGTACAGAAAAAGAAATAGAAAATACATGGGGTAATATATATTAGTCAATAATTTAGAGACCCCCCCAAATTTCACGTCATGTTTTCAGGGGGTCTACTATTTCTTTAAGGGGAGCCAAAGCCCCCCCCAGCTCCCCCGTAGTTTGCACCCTGATTGCAAAACCATTCAAAGTCCAACATCCATCCAGTTGTATTTTAATTTGCTCTGGTTTACGACTCAGGCATGAACTATTCAAGGAGGTGAATTTATAAGCTATTGACTTGATTTCTGGTATTCAAAGAACATTCCAACACAGGTGATTAGAAATGTTTGTCCACTATCCTAATGTGAGGTGTCTTTAGTCCATTCATAATCACAAGAGAGAGCAAATAACATTTCACTCGGACATGAATAAATAAATAAATGAATAAATAAATGTTTTTTAATTCAAAGACTGTAAATATAAAAATTCGAGAGAACAACAGAAATAAAAAGTAAATGAGAGAAAAAGAGACAGAGTATTGCAGGGACAAAACAATTAGGCTACTACAGAGGTTAAATAGGCTACAATAAACTTCTCAAATACAATGTATAATCTTTGGGCATTTGTGTTTTTCATCCATTTAGTGATTTGGAAAATCTTGCTAAGTTCATTTTTGAATGCTGTAAAGGTATTTTTGCCTTTGTCTAGCATAATAAAAACAGAAATCCATTAAATAGTCTCTTTCAAACAAAATAGAACAGAACTTAGCCCATCGTTTCAAATTAGAGCTATAGTTTCATAATGCTTATGAATGCAGTTTAATGGACGGGGTGGGCCTATCTGCCGACGGCCAGACACCAGCGCCCCTCCAGCGCTGATGTGGTACTTAGAGAGGGAAAATTCTTGGCGGCTTGCCGATGGCCTGCCGCTGCTAGCCCTCCAGCGGCATTCCGCCAGAGTGAAGGTAGCGGCTGAAGGAATGCCACCGCCACTCTGCCGCTCAAAATGCGATTGCGGGCCACCAGAGGCAGCGGCAGATTGCTAGCTGGGTACTCTGGTCTGGTCTGGTCCAACAGGTAAATTAGCTAGTCTGGTCTCCACTAACGTTAGTGAAAGTGTTGTTATGAATGATATTAAACAACAACACAACACGAATGAACCATTTTTGTCTTCTTTGTCTGTTTTTGTCTTCAACACGTCAGTTTAGCCGTTCACCGCCATTATTATGTGTGGACCACAGGGGTAACGTTACAGCCTGACTCACTCTCTCTCTCGTTTATTGTGTTATTAACAACGTGTCACGTAATAGGCTGACCCAAACGCTCAGTTACACTAGCAAAAGCAGGCTAACAGTAGCCTATTGCTAAGATAATGTGGCTAACATTAAGACAACATGTTACAGACCATGCAATGAGTTAAAACCGGCGGGATAATTTAACGTACCCCATCATCTGTTAGTCGGTTGATGACACTATCAGGTATATTTCGCGTTTTCAGAAAACCGAATAAATCCTCCTCTGCTGCCATTCTTTATGAGTTTGCCAGCTCTGGCAGCTGACAGCTGGAGCTATACCTTCTCATGCCGGTCCTGAGTTTGGAGGGAAGGTTTTCTTCCTGGTTTGACTTCCTGGCCATGCAGCCCAAGGCGAAGTGCGCATGTGTGCCATGACGTATTCAATGACGTCTCCCACCCCTCCTACCCATGGATGTATTAAAAGAAGAAAATACACCCGTATATGGCTCTTAGTGGCTTCTGAAGAAAAAACTGCCCCATAAAAAATATTTGATAATTAAAAGAGTTGTTTTATACTTTGAGTGACACCCGGAAAAAAATCCCCTGGGTGACTTGCAATACAGAGCTTCGCCACCATGTTCAAATGGCAGAGGGAGGACCGTGCAGAGAGAGACAGAGAAGGGGCAGACAGACAGACAGACAGACAGATAGAGAAGGGAGCAGACAGAGAGAAGGGGCAGAGAGACAGACAGACAGACAGACAGACAGATAGAGAGGGAGGTCCAGAGAGAGACAGAGAAGGGGCGGGCAGACAGACAGACAGACAGACAGACAGACAGACAGACAGACAGATAGAGAGGGAGGTGCAGAGAGAGACAGAGAAGGGAGCAGACAGACAGACAGAGAGAAGGGACAGACAGACAGATACAGACAGAGAGGGGACAGGGAGAGAGAGGGGCAGACAGACATACATATACACACAGACAGGGAGGGAGATCTCTAGTTCCTTCTCAAATTAGAGAGAGGATCTGATCGTATTCCTCAAATGCAGGTACAAATCCAATGCTTGATAAGCATCGGCCGGAAGATGCAACTGTGACTCCACCATCAGAATGTTGCAGAGGTCGTAGATGTCTGTGTCACATGGCACTGCTGGTCGAAATGTGCAGTCCCTCCGAGACAGCTGTACATCGGCTCTGTCCACTGGGCAAACGCAGTCATCAGTTGTGTAGAGTTCTGGGAACATGTACATGACCCTGGGTCGACCGCTGGGCACTCTGTCATTCTTCGATGGTCTGATGAGATGTGAATCCCACACACAGGTGGTCTCATCTAACTCATCCTGGAAAAACAGTATATTAGAGAGTAAGAAAACAAGTGAACTGATATTCTCATGTGGGCCTTAATTATGGCCTTCAGGATTTTGAGTGATAGATTATGTCTAGTGAATTGACAGACAGGGAGGGAGGGAGAACATGGTGGGGAGGGAGAGGGGGGCAGAGAGACAGACAGTGAGAGAAAAGGGACAGACATACAGACAGAGAGGGAGGGGCAGAGAGAGACAGAAGGGAGCAGACAGACAGACAGATAGAGAGGGTCAGAGAGAGACAGAAGGGAGCAGACAGACAGATAGAGAGGGTCAGAGAGAGACAGAAGGGAGCAGATATACAGAGAGGGTCAGAGAGAGACAGAAGGGAGCAGATAGACAGAGAGGGTCAGAGAGAGACAGAAGGGAGCAGATAGACAGATAGATAGAGAGGGTCAGAGAGAGACAGAAGGGAGCAGATAGACAGAGAGGGTCAGAGAGAGACAGAAGGGAGCAGATATACAGAGAGGGTCAGAGAGAGACAGAAGGGAGCAGATAGACAGAGAGGGTCAGAGAGAGACAGAAGGGAGCAGATAGACAGAGAGGGTCAGAGAGAGACAGAAGGGAGCAGATAGACAGAGAGGGTCAGAGAGAGACAGAAGGGAGCAGATAGACAGAGAGGGTCAGAGAGAGACAGAAGGGAGCAGATAGACAGATAGAGAGGGTCAGAGAGAGACAGAAGGGAGCAGACAGACAGAGAGGGAGGTGCAGAGAGAGACAGATAAGGGAGCAGACAGACAGACAGATAGATAGAGGGAGGTGCAGAGAGACAGAAGGAGCAGACAGGCATATAGACAGAGAGGGGCAGAGAGACAGAGAGAAGGGGGCAGACAGACATACATATACAGACAGGGAGAGAGTGGACAGAGAGACAGACAGGGAGGGAGAGAGGAGGGGCAGACAGACATACATATACAGACAGGGAGAGAGTGGACAGAGAGACAGACAGGGAGGGAGAGAGGAGGGACAGACAGACATACATACATATACAGACAGACTAGTGTGTAGCCTATTTTATACATACACAGACTAGTGTAGCTTTTAGTGTAGGCTATTTTATACAGACAGACTAGTGTAGTGTATTTTATACAGACAGTGCTATTTAAGCAATATCAACTTCTGCCAAATTAAAAGCAATAGTAGGCTAATCTTACCTGGATGATAGCCATGAAGCAGAACTGGATTAGACTTTTGTCCAGATATGCACCGTCGAACAAACCACGGTCCTTCAGATCCACAAACAGAGCGATGTAGAATTCCATTGACTCCTTTCTCAGGAAGCCCCACCAACTTTCTATCCTCTGATTTGCCGTGCTTGCCCCTTCAATGTAGCTGCCAATAGCAGAGCCGTCGTTTATATTGCGACAGAGAAAACGCTGCAAGTCTCGGACTTTGACATTCTCTGTGCCCCGGTCGGCTCTGACGATCCTTGGACAGCCACCTAATTTCTCGACTGCCTCCATGTAGTAGCCTCCAACGATTTTGGGGTCACTGCTTGTAGTAAATGCATTCACCCAGAGGATTTTCCGTGAAAACCCGTCAATGCAGCCGTTGATACAGATACCAAATGGCTTCAGTTTGTCATAGGAGTCCAAGTGCCAGATATAATTGGGCCCTTTTGCAAAATAGTTCCGGCGATGTAGGCGTCTGGTTGCTCTGAGTTGAACACCCCTTGGGTCAAGTTCTTGAAGAATTAAACGGACGTCTTCTTTTCTGACATGTAGTCCATTCTCCATGCATTTCGTGTACATCCACCGATATCCATGTAGTTGGCCAGATGCTTGTAATTGTTCAGAAATGAAAGAAATTACCTGATCATAGCTGGCATATCCCTTGCGCCCAGTGCTGTAGTGGTAAAAAAAAAGGTGGGTAAACTATACTTTTGACTCGAGGCAGCTTTCTCACGCGGCACCGGCAGTGTTATAACGGCGGATAAATAAGCTTCCGTGACCGATATACAAGACAAAATATGAGAGTATATAGAACAACTTAATCTGAATCATATAGCCCTATAAGGTATATCAGGGGGTTCCCCCACATTTCTGAGTAGCCAGCCAGATAGAAAAAGTAGCTGGCTATGGGATGGGCCTTGCCCCTCAAGGGGGGTCCGGGGGGATTCTCCCCCGGAAGATTTTTTTTTTTACATTTTAAAGTAAAATTCATCAACCTGGTGCATTTGAGAGCAAAATGAACTACACACATCTCTAATGTGTTGTGACTTTACAAATAATTAGGCCTAAACAATCAATATAAAATGTATTTAATGAACATTTGTTGAATTTCTCCACTTATGAAAAGTTAAATTATACAGTAGGTAGCCTACTTTAAAGGACCTTGTATGAACCCTGTATATACAGTTTGAAGAGTAATATAGTTCTCTCTCTCACACTGTACCTGTGATTGTCAGCTTCAGCTTTATAGCTAAAAGTATGTAGACAGATTGAATCTGTGATTCTTGAATACCAATATATAATTCAAACTGTCCACAAACACATTGGGCAAGGATAGGTAGACAACATACTGTACATGGAAATAAAAGTGGTTCTGCCACTCTGGCCACTAAATTTTAGTCAGCCAATATTTATTTATACAGATCTCGGCACAACAAACACCAGTATGTTTCTCGATAGTTTTCAACATGGTCGTATTATATTGGCTTTATACAGTAGCACCTGGACTATTCAAGTCGACTCGCACGCACCTAATGTTACAAACTTTACTTGATCAGAGGGAAAACAATCATGTTTCTTACACCAGTGATTCACTCTTCAGTTGTAAAACGGTGAGCCTATATGATTTTCCCCACTCTGGACACACATTTTTAACCAACCTTATATGTTCAGCTCTCCAAATGCGCATTGCGCATCGCTGGCACAATGGCACCGTTAAGTTGTTTGAAGGGAGCGCTGTCTGGGCAGGCAAGCACAGCTCGATAAAGGCACCAACGTGACCGGGGCCGTGTACCTTTCCCGCGGAGCGCTCCACAAAAATAGGCTACGGTTCGCGGAGATCCTGGTCAGTGCCATGCCCATGAGTAATCTTTTTTCTTTTCTTTTGGTGTGTGACGTGCTTGGCGTGGTCTCCGCATCAACGGAGTTTACGCGAACGTGTTAAAACTCGTGCAATAATAAGTGTGCATAAACGATTTAAACATGTGAGTAAACGATCTTAAAAGGTGCCTAAACGCTGCAGAGCATTGAAAAAGGTACGTAAACGCCGTTTACGTGCGTTTAGCCACCACTACAGCCCTGCTTGCGCCGAAACAGACCACATGACTTCAAAATTCGTTTTAAATGTCGTTGGGAGACAATATAACGGTGACGACTTGCAAGCAAAGCAGTAATGTCCTTATAATGAAGTCCAAGGTTAAAATATAGCTCAACTAACTCCTGTACTGTCATTTCTAAAGCAGGTCAAACTTTTACTAGGTCTCATATGCTCTCTCTCCTCTCCAGACTACAGTATGCACCAGATCGTTTCGCGTGCGCACGCGAAACTATCGCGTGCTCACGAGAAAGCAAAAAAAAAAAAAAAAAAAAAACATTTTTTTTTTTTTTTTGCTATCTCGTGAGCACGCGAAACTATCTGGTGCGCATGCGATAGTTTTGCGTGCGCACGCGTTAGTTTCGCGTGCGCACGAGATAGCAATTTTTTTTTTTTTTCATGTCACCTTAGGGGCTCAGTAGTATTGCTCTATTTGAAATCAAATTTTTTCATTTTGAAATTGAATTGCTCTATTTGAATTTGAATTGCTCTATTTGAATTCGAATTTTTTCATTTTGAAATTTAATTGCTGTTTTTTATTTTGAAATTTTTATTTTTTAATGTGAGTTGAAAAACTGAATCTGAATAGCATAATTTTAAACTGAATTTATTTGCTTCGAAATTATTCAGTTTCCACATTCCTATTTCAAAATTCAATTCAAAATTTTCAGAATCTTGTGTTCAAAAATTTCAACATGTGTGTGCGCCATCCGGGTCCTCAAGGAGGAAGAGGAGGAAGGAGGAAGAGCAATCAAGCGCTGATTGCCCTAACTCCTTTTTGGCCGAGGCACCACACACCCACTCCCGCTAGAACTATTTGGTCTTGTTGTATTCAGGTTCGCTACAATCATAGAAGACCACTTTGAGTTGAACAAGGATGTTTATACAGTATATATCATTGAACAGTACATGACAGCGAATCTCGTGAACCCGGAACTGATCCTCCCCCGACCCTGTGACATCATCAACAGGTCAACATCATGTACACCACAGGTCTTTGCTCCCGCGACTTCCAAGCATGGATGTATTAAATTAGCCGCCCGCCAGTCTTTCCATTGTCTGTCGTTAGACTGCTCATCATCATGGACAAGGGAAGGACGCCAAACAAGGTAAATAAATAGCTACGTGGCCGGGGTAGAAGACTACAGCAGAAACCCATGAATAGCTAGCTAATGTTAGCTTGCTAGCTAGCTGGCTAGCGCAGTTTCGCTAGCGGCCTGTATTGTGTATTTCACCACATTTAACTGCTCCTTTGTTATACTTTCGACAGGAAGAAAACCAAAGACAAGTGGTAGATTCGGCAAGGCACCTCCTTAATTTGATCACCAATCTAACCCTGGCCCTGTGGGTCCCAGTGACCATTCTGGCCAACAACAAACTGCTCCAGCGTTTCCCAGGTGTTTCAGAACACACACCCAGTTAACATTAAACTAGGGCTGTCAGCATTAACGCGTTAAAAACACTCTACTGGGCTTTGGAATGCTTGGTTTCACTGCCACACTGCTCAGTTTACAAACCAAAAGTCATATGTATCTTGCGTCAGACGGAATTTCATATGACCAAAGTGCTAACGTTATTAGCGTCCGAGCTAACGTTAACGCTACCTCCGACACAAACATGCAGGTCCCGCTGTCAATAATTCAGGCTGCACTCGCTCAAGCCGAAGCAAAGCAATGTTTTAGAACGTGTAAGTCGCCACAGACCTGTGAGACTAACTAACGTTACATCTAGAAACAACGTTTACATGGGTGGCAATGACTGCAGACTGCTAACGCTACTACCTTCTGTCTCAAAGCCAGCAGACTCAGACAGGCAAGCACTTTGAAGGAATGAACAGGCTTTTAGGCTGCAACCCTGAAATCCGTTCAAAAAAAACATTGCATCTCGGATAGGGTACAGTATGCAAAACATAAAGTTGAAGTTTTGAAGAAGACATTGTATTACTGGGTCTTAAATTAAATTTCTATTGGTTTGAAAGAAATAATATAAAAGATCATGTAATTATTTTCTTTGTGTTCATTTGATCCCAATGGTGGAACGTGGTAAGAATGTCTTTACATTGTTAATATGGACACAAAAACTCTTGAAATGCAAAATAATGGAATTTTAAACATGTGATTAAATTGCGATTAACTATGGAACTCAAGCGATTAATCACGATTAAAAAATGAATTGTTTGACAGCCCTACGTTCAACATATATCTAGTGCTACAAATCCATATGAATATCGACTAGCGTCACTCGGCATCAAATGAACTAATGCGTTTCCTCCAACATGTTATTCTAGCATACAGGGAAGGAGTCAGGACAGAGGCAGAGATGGCCAGGAGAGAGGCAGAGATGACCGACCCAGTGTCCGCACAGAAATGACCAGGTCCTAACTGTTTGGTTTGTTTGTCAGCCTGCAACTCGTCGTTGTTTCCTTCTTCTTCCTAAAGAAACCTGAAAAGATGGACTGTCATTGAATAATGTAGATAGTAGGGGCATAACAAATATTATACCAGGCTTGTAAACATTTTGTATTTGTTCAATAGCCCCATCTAGTGAGTCTAGCAGGTATTGTTAATAGCGAATAGCGTCAGCATTTTTAGTTGCCACAGGACTGGAGACATTCACAGATGTCTGCTAATGAAACAAAACAATACAAATGTCAACTTAAAACATTCTCATCATAGGTCCTTTCCTGCCATGTTTGGAGCCAAGGGAAAGCGACGGTGCCTCAGAGCGCCTTCTACCAACTGCACACCAGTCAAAGAGATGCAGATCACATTGTATCTCCTGCCCAAGCTTGTTGAGCGCACTCCAAAAGCTACTGAAGAAGTCATTCATCTGCAAGCTGGTTTGGGACGCAGGTCCACACAGATTACTGAGAACTGCACTCACGATGAGGTAAGGCCTGTTCCAGATTTGCAGTCATCTGATAACTCTATCCAATGCTTTCATTTTATTAATTTTATGTTGTTTCATATTACTCCTGAAGATATCTTCAACACTGAAAGGTCTTTATCCAAAATTGGAAAGTGTGTCTGGGGGCTGGTTGATTTTCAAACCATCAGGTAGGTTAAATAGATATCCAATCCCACTGTATATTTACTTGGATCAGTACGTTATAAAATTGTAATGAGTACTGTCACCTTCATTTAAGTGAAACTATTGCGTAACATTTCTTGTTAGGGGGATGGGGTGCTCGGAAACTCCATATGGTGTCCCCTGAAGATGGATATACTGGGCTAAGGCTGAAGACTGCAAGTACAGGTGGAAAGTGTGTCCTGTACATTGCTCCAATCCAAGAAGAACTAGACACTAAACCACTGCCCCCTGATTCTGAGTCATTCTCCAATATGGCAAGGGCAATGTGCCAATCCTGCCACACCAGCTATCCATTACAAATGCTTGCACTCCATGTTGAAACATGCGAAGGTAAAGATGCTTACGCACAGGAGGTATGTATAGACCATTCTACAACAGGTAGTTCCGGCCACCCATTGCAGAGACAGAGGCAAATTAGTGATATATTAATTCCACATTATCGTAACTCGTACCTTTTCGCAGCTACCTCAACAAAAGCAATTCACCGAATCACAGCAGTGCTGATACAAGTGCAGTTGGGGAACTAGTCTGGGCAGAATAAAACGAATCATTGTCGCCTTTATTGACAACCTTTATTGACAGCGTGGACCTGTTGTATAAAAGCAATACAACACAAGCTCGTACCTACGACAGAATCACAGCAGTGCTGTTATCCGCCAATATCGCACTCCTGCTCGTGTTCTATTGCATGAATGTCATGTTTGGTACTTGAGAAGTTTTAATCTGTACATCTCAGAAACATGCTAGGGACTCTAGAAATAGGGCTTAAAGTGTTAATCGGTGAATTTATCCTGCTGCTACAGATTATTAATTTCCACCCAACATGATGAATGACACTTGTACACTACTTACTTGGGAAACTGTCACTTTTGTAACAGAATGTCCTACTCTCCTTTATCAGATTAGTGATGATGAGCTGTGTACCAGTTACCTTGAGTCAGATGTGGAAGGCGGGAGGGGAAGGAACTAATCAGGTACTAGCATGTCGGGCCAGTTACCCTTTTTGTGTATAATCATGTTTCCATCGGCATAAGCAGTAGCATGTCAATTCAATCATTTAGACATCCTCAAATAGTTATTAATTTGGGGTATATGCATAATCCAATGGTATATTGGAGTAGGCTACTTATTGGGACATAAAACTTAAAAAAATGTTATTCACAAATATATATTTAAGCTTAAATAGTGAACAAATGTTCATTGTTAGACAGCTTTTGAGTTTAGTGAGCTATGTATTGGAACCAATATTGAAAGTGTTTTCAACCGAAGACCGACATATTTGTAATTGAACAGTATCTGCAGAAACATTGTTGCATCCGCTTCACATCTAAATACCATTAATCTTTAAAACTGCCCCCCACTCACCCCATTCCATTCCCCTTTCCTCTTGACAGCTTATGATGATGATGTGGTGCCCATGTCTTGGGATGATGTGGCCGTGTCTTCGAACACAGAGGTTTGTTATGTTTTGTGTATATTTCAAGACGTTATTGTGTCCACCTGACATGTTTTTTTTAGCACTGCTGCCTCACTACAGGACGTTTCTGGGTTCAGACCTTACTGCGTGCGATTTTGTTCTCACCATGTTTGCATGGCGTTCCGCCAGGTGCTCCGGTTTCCTCCCCCACCATAAAGACATGTGCATTTTAAAGCTAAAGGGGTGGGGAGGGGGAGCTATGTGTGACTCCAGCCGCGAGGGACTGCAGCTTTAAGATTAATAATAAGACATGTATGTTAGGGTTCATCCTCCTGTCAGTGTTCTTGACCATGTTCCAGGCAGAGGGTTATTGATCTCTTTGGCAATTCCAGATGAGTCGTTGGATTCATATCCATCCACATAGAGCCTCAAGGGTGCTTTTCTCATGCCAGCCATGGTCTGAACTTCTCTGTGCCATAGCCTTTATTTTTATTTGCATCACAGCAAACAACTGTGATTGACACACACACATGGGCTGGACATGCAGTCTCAAACAGCTTTTTGATTGGTTTCGGTGGAAAACAACCAGAACCAATCAAATGCCGATTGCAGTTTAGCGAGTCATTCCAGCCAGGTAGGATGGGTCAAACGTAGAGGCAAAGTTGATTAATTAAATTGTTTTTATTACCGGTATTCAACATTTCTGTGGTTCCGGTTACAGACCGTGTGCCCAATATGTGGACGGATGTTTCCTCAGCACGAGCTAGAGATCCATGCAAGCATGTGCGGAGAGAGGTAATGGAATATTTTAGCTCAATTTCACAAATGCTGTATGGCATTGTAGCGCCTGAGTTTGAGATCTTACTTGAAATTCATATTCACTTTGTCATTTCAGCAATGAAAAAAAAAACGTCCTTACTTCAAATGACAGCATTTCAGTGCCTGAGTTTGGGATCTTATTCGAACCATCCGTCATCCCTCCAATGGATTAATATATTGATCGGTTAGATTTGATGCTTTGATATGGACCGAGTTATCCTAAATACTGACTGCTATAAGACCGGTCTGCTATATTTCATATATTATGTTGTATGTCATGTATATAGTGGCTTTTAACACTACTCTTCATATTCACTTTGTCATTTCAGCAATGAAAAAAACGTCCTTACTTCAAATGACAGCATTTCAAGGTGTGTATGCTTTGTGTTCTTCTCTTCCTTTCTGAGTGATTTGTTATTTTGATTAAAAAAGTAAGGTCCCACACGTTTTAATCGGTTTTTCAAATGGTTTTATTAAAAAGGCTGGTGTTGTCACTCTTAAGCAAGACAACACTCACTCACAAACTACCGACATAAATAAACACAATACGTTTTTTTCCTTTTTTTTCATTCAATAATTTCTCCTTCAGCGTTGCTGATGTCCTTCAGACCATCTCTGCTGCTGTGAACAAAGAGGGAGAATTTCCCATCACTGTGTCAAGATCCCAGTTATTGGAGCGCGGTCTTGCTCAATGGAAGCGCCAAAAGAAGTCCGGCCCTACCAACCAGCTGACGGTCCAGTTCATAGGAGAGGCAGGTGTCGATACAGGGGCACTCCGGAAGGAATTCCTCACAGGTACACACATTATAATATGTGACTGAAATTATGTTGTAAAACAGCAGTTAAAGTTACTGTAGTTATTATTACATCAATGGATTGATTCTTTGCGTTAACAGACATGGTTGCTGGCATGGAACGGAGGCTGTTTGAGGGTGACCCGACTGGAAAATGTCCAAAATATACTGTATTAGATCTGGACCAAGCCAACTTCAGGTATGTCATGTGGATATACTACATAGTGGGATCTGTGAGACCTCAAACATAATATTCGTTACATATTATCATGCCAATGACTGTTAAGAAAGCTTTGCCAAATTGCCAATGATCTTTTCAGTTTTTACAGTATGCCTATGTGACTGCTATGTATATTGCATCTCTTTCAGGAGTGCTGGTGAAATATGGGCTGCTAGTCTTGCACAAGGTGGACCACCACCCTGCTGCCTCAAACCGTGGTGTTACAAGTACCTCTGTACTGGAGAGGTGCAGTTGGAGCACCTTTCAAAAGAGGATGTCTGTGACTCTCACTATACAGCACTTATCTCCAAGGTAAAGACTATTTTGTTTTACTGCTGTAAATGTTTGGCATCACATCACGGTAATGCGTCATGCATCAGCCATAGACATATCACTAGACTGGCCAAGCCCCGATAATCGTCTGAGCAAAACGACCATGTTTTTTTGCCCTGCTATCTGAGTTCCACGCGTAGCTTCTACGGCGGATTAGGTGTATTACCGCCACCTACTGATCATGTCTATGGTAATGTCTATGCGGGGATCAAAAAACCGAAGGAAAGAAAACCGCAGGGCAAAAAAACATGGCCATTTCCGTCGGACGTGGACTTCCTGGAATTCAGACAGTCCATGACACTTCTACTCTTTAATTCTGTGATTATAGCAATAGGCTCTGTGCACCAGCTCCACTACTTCCTGAAAGGAAGTGGGCATGAATATTTCCTGTCTCACTTTATTGGATTAATTGATTAATCAGTTGTGCAGCACACTTTTGGAACACCCAGTGCACAGCTGATTAATCAATTAATCCAATAGTCTGAGACAGGAAATATTCATGCCAACTTCCTTTCAGGAAGTATGGACCTGGTGCACAGAGCTTATTGTGAGAATTTACTTAAATGTCACTGGACATGGGGGAGGTCAGGGGCTTTCACAGTGAATGTTAGATGGTAAACCCATGAGTTTTTGCATTTTGTCTTAAAAGAGTTTGCAGTTATACATTGAGTATTTAGGATACCTTAATGCTTAAAGAGAGATGGGTTCACTTTGGGATGTTTGTGTGTGTCCGTCTGTCTGTCTGTCTGGCTTTAAGGTCGAGTCGGCCACAGAAGATGCAATGCTTGAACTGGTTGAAGATATTTCTACCTGCGGCTACCATGGACCTGTTACCGTAGCAAAGAGAGAAGAAATTGTTTGGTATAATTCTTGCCTTTACACTGTGGTGTGTTACTATTGAGATTTTTATTTTTAACTTTACTCACCCACCCCTAATTTTCTCCATGCTCACCCCAAATTTTCAGCGCTGTTGTTCTTCATGCCACACTCCGACTGGTGGCCCTTCTCTCCCAGCTACATGATGGTCTTAACCTTTATGGTCTTGCTGATCTTATGAGCCGATACCCAGACATTTGCCAACCACTCTTTGTTCCTGGAATGGAGGTGAAGGTGAGTTAATCATGTAAGGATGGACTGGTATCACATTTAACTGTTTACAGTGTGTAATTTAAGGTGTCTCCCTGTGATATTTATATATGTATTTTTAATCCACATAAGCAACATAAAGCCTGATTTATACCTCACGTCTCAGGTCTCATGGCTCACGGCTCAAGTCACTTTCAATTGGGCTTGAGCCATGAGAGTTACAAATCAGGCTAAACGCAAGCCATGTAAGCTCCAGATGTGCATGCCTCCTCGTATGTCACAAATACATCGCCTGTCCAGCAGGGGGCCAAATAGATCAATCGACGAAACCCATGCATTTGATGTGCGCCCCGTTTGGAAACACAAGGAATTACACTTGTGCCTGCGTCAAGTTACAAGTTTTGACATGACACACGCAAGGTTGCAAGGAAGGTTCGTGGAGCCTTGCAGAGCTTAGTCGCTTGCAACTATGTAGCTTGCGTCAAGCATGAATCTAGCCTGTAGCACTACTTTCTCTCAGACAAGCCTGCACAAATCATTGGCAAGCTTTTCAATGTGCAAACAAGAACTGTGGGCCGTTCGGGCATAAGCCCTCGTCCGCCAACCTACGGATGGTGTATGGTGCGGAGCCAGGCAGCGCCTGCGTTTTTTGTTTGGAGTGTCCATCTCCTAGATGAATTGCCTACCATGGCTTATATGAGCCCCATCTGCCCATGTGACCGGGAACTATGTTGGGCAGGGGCGTTCAACTCCCCTGAGGACAAACCCACTTACTAAGGTAGAAAAGTCTGTGTGAATCTACCAATTTATCTGTCCTGTCCGTGTACACGCGTAAATGTCTCTTTCTCACTCTTTCGGTCCGCGTGTGAAAGAAGCCTGAATTGTGGAAAGGGGCATTGAATCCTCTCTCCTGCTCCTGCGGTGTCCGGAGAATTAGATTAACCAAGTATAACGTTCACTTTCTGAAACAGGTGTCTTTAGTCTTATAGTCTACCATATGGCATCTGGTTTCTTCCCAATATGCACCAATAGCTCCCACTACAGGAACCTAGAATAATATATTTTTCTCTCACCAGGCCGATGGCGACTTCGTTTTTGCAGCGTGCCACCCTCAGTTCAGCGAGAAGGGCTCCAACAACCTTCAGATGGAGGTCAAACTCATGAACCATCTGCAGGACTTCTTGCAGGAGCTGGATGACTGTAATTGCTTGTTTCTTCTTGCAAACTCTCTGTACTTGGTGTCTCTCATCATACACGTCATGTTTCCATGTAGTTAACACTATCATTATCAAGCTTATTTGGAGTGAATGCTTCAATTATGTGTGTAGGCTTTGTATAATCGTCATCGTCCATGTAACCCTGTCTTAGATAATTGAAATTGTATCACAATGACATAATTTGGACTCTTTTTGGTGTGATACAATTTCAATTATCTAAGAAAGGGTCACACAGACGACAATTATACAAAGTTTACACACATTTCCACATTACACAAATAAGTTTATGGTTGTCACTCTTAAAGTGTGTTGAATGAAGTGATTAATCAGGTGTGACTTTTGATCAGACACATCTGATTAATCACTTCAACTCAATACTGTAGGACATGAAATAAAATGGCAGTTCTGATTTCAGAAAGTAGTGGACTTGTGTAAGTATTCTATTGTGCTTTCTGTCTCTGAAAAGGTGACCATCCAAAAGGTGAAGTAGAAGTGGATGATTGTCCAGGTCCCCTCACGCCCAGTACCTTTCTGCAGTGGCTGACAGGACAGGGCCACATTCCCATCTTACGAGAAGAGAAATTGAAAGTCTATGTGGAGTTCAACCACACATGCCATGTGACATATGGTGCTCACAGGGTTTGCTACCCAACAGTTGCTGCCTGTACAAATACCATCTGCCTGCCTGTTCCTCATTTATTAACCTATACAGAGTTCAAAGAAGTAATGACAGAGGCCTTCTATGGCGGAGCAGGTTTTCTTAAAGTTTGACCTCACACTCATCCCATGGCGTAGGAGGCTGTAGGGGTGTCACGGCAGATGCTTGCCTGTTCTTACTACAGATATAGTGTAACAGCCCTCAAATGTCAGCTTTTATGTTTCTTTATTGAACATTATGTTTGCAGGGTCTCCACAGCTGTTGCTGCACACTTTGAAACTCTTAACCGGTATTTGTGGTCTTCAATGAGTCATTGATTTTCTTTAAATTACGTTGTTTGCAGGCTCTCCACTCCACAGCTGTTATAATAAGAACTAGATGATAGGTTTCCTGTTTTCAATGTGTTTTCTGTTAAGTGACAAATGCTGTCTCGCAGTGTCCAATCACCCTTGTTTTATGTTTGACCCTGTTGCTGTATCCACTTTTCATTATACGGTTCAAGTGACAGCATGTTTTGTGCTGACGAGACCAATAAATGTTCCCCGTTAAAGGGGTTTTCTACCTTGCCACCATCACCTAGTGCTTGCTTTTGTTGGGTCATTGTTTCAATTGCCACATGACCTCACAGTAAAATCGTCGGTCCATGTGAGACTTGTTTCAATTGTTGGGTCTGAAATAAAGAGCCTGGTCTTCTACCTACTCTATTTGTAAAGCGCCTTGAGATAACTTGAGATAAACATAAATATGATTGATCATCCTGGCCTTGCTTTATGAGAAGCTCTCCCAGCTGGGCATGCCAAACTCCATCTGCAGATGGTCCAAAGACTTCCTAATGAACAGAATGAATTGACACAACCCAGCCAACATGTCCATATGGGGCCCATGTGGGCTACAAGGGTACCGAGTGGGTATGGGCTTGAAGTGAGCTGCCTATACGGGACCCATTAGGGATATACATGGGCCAAGTAGGCATGGGCTTTAATTGGGCAGATTATGTGGGCCCCATATGGGTTCAGTAGTGTTGGCCCCACATGGCAACCCCATATGGGCCTCCTATATGGGCCCCATATGGGATCTATGCGGGCTAAGTAAACATAGGCTGGAAATGGGGACACTATGTAGGACCTATATGGGTTCAGGAACATGGGTCCCACATGGGAACCCCATATGGGCCTCCTATATGGGCCCCATATGGGATCTATGTGGGCTAAGTAAGCATGGACTGGAGATGGGGACACTATGTAGGGCCTATATTGGTTCAGTAGTGTTGGCCCCACATGGTAACCCCATGTGGGCCTCCTATATGGGCCCCATATGGGATCTATGCGGGCTAAGTAAACATGGGCTGGAAATGGGGACACTATGTAGGATCTATATAGGTTCAGTAGTGTTGGCCCCACATGGTAACCCCATATGGACCTCCTATATGGGCCCCATATGGGATCTATGCGGGCTAAGTACACATAGGCTGGAAATGGGGAGACTATGTAGGACCTATATGGGTTCAGGAACATGGGTCCCACATGGGATCCCCGTATGGGCCTCCTATATGGGCCCCATATGGGATCTATGTGGGCTAAGTACACATGGGCTGGAGATGGGGACACTATGTAGGGCCTATATTAGTTCAGTAGTGTTGGCCCCACATGGTAACCCCATGTAGGCCTCCTATATGGGCCCCATATGGGATCTATGCGGGCTAAGTACACATGGGCTGGAAATGGGGACACTATGTAGGACCTATACGGGTTCAGTAGTGTTGGCCCCACATGGTAACCCCATATGGGCCTCCTATATGGGCCACATATGGGATCTATGTGGGCTAAGTACACATAGGCTGGAAATGGGGACACTATGTAGGACCTATATGGGTTCAGGAACATGGTTCCCACATGGGAACCCCATATGGGCCTCCTATATGGGCCCCATATAGGATCTATGTGGGCTAAGTACACATGGGCTGGAGATGGGGACACTATGTAGGGCCTATATTGGTTCAGTAGTGTTGGCCCCGCATGGTAACCCCATGTGGGCCTCCTATATGGGCCCCATATGGGATCTATGCGGGCTAAGTACACATGGGCTGGAAATGGGGACACTATGTAGGACCTATATGGGTTCAGTAGTGTTGGCCCCACATGGTAACCCCATGTTGGCCTCCCATTTGGGCCCCATATGGGCTATATGCGGGCTAAGTACACATGGGCTGGAAATGGTGACACTATGTAGGACCTATATGGGTTCAGTAGTGTTGGCCCCACATGGTAACCCCATGTGGGCCTCCAATATGGGCTCCATATGGGATCTATGTGGGCTAAGTACACATGGGCTGGAGATGGGGACACTATGTAGGGCCTATATTGGTTCAGTAGTGTTGGCCCCGCATGGTAACCCCATGTGGGCCTCCTATATGGGCCCCATATGGGATCTATGCGGGCTAAGTACACATGGGCTGGAAATGGTGACACTATGTAGGACCTATACGGGTTCAGTAGTGTTGGCCCCACATGGTAACCCCATATGGGCCTCCTATATGGGCCCCATATGGGATCTATGCGGGCTAAGTAAATATGGGCTGGAAATGGGGACACTATGTAGGACCTATATGGGTTCAGTAGTGTTGGCCCCACATGGTAACCCCATGTTGGCCTCTTATTTGGGCCCCATATGGGCTATATGCGGGCTAAGTACACATGGGCTGGAAATGGTGACACTATGTAGGACCTATATGGGTTCAGTAGTGTTGGCCCCACATGGTAACCCCATGTGGGCCTCCAATATGGGCCCCATATGGGATCTATGTGGGCTAAGTACACATGGGCTGGAGATGGGGACACTATGTAGGGCCTATATTGGTTCAGTAGTGTTGGCCCCACATGGTAACCCCATGTGGGCCTCCTATATGGGCCCCATATGGGATCTATGCGGGCTAAGTACACATAGGCTGGAAATGGGGACACTATGTAGGACCTATATGGGTTCAGAAACATGGGTCCCACATGGTAACCCCATGTTGGCTGACTATATGGGCCCCATACAGGATATATGTGGGCTAATTAGACATGGGCTGGAAATGGTGACATATGTGGGAGATATATGGGTTCAGTAGTGTTGGCCCCACATGGTAACCCCATGTTGGCCTCCAATATGGGCCCCATACAGGATATATGTGGGCTAATTAGACATGGGCTGGAAATGGTGACAATATGTGGGAGCTATATGGGTTCAGTAGTGTTGGCCCCACATGGTAACCCCATGTTGGCCTCCTATATGGGCCCCATACAGGATATATGTGGGCTAATTAGACATGGGCTGGAAATGGTGACAATATGTGGGAGCTATATGGGTTCAGTGGTGTTGTCCCCACATGGTAACCGCATGTTGGCCTCCTATATGGGCCCCATAAAGGATATATGTGGGCTAATTAGACATGGGCTGGAAATGGTGACACTATGTAGGACCTATACGGGTTCAGTAGTGTTGGCCCCACATGGTAACCCCATATGGGCCTCCTATATGGGCCCCATATGGGATCTATGCGGGCTAAGTAAATATGGGCTGGAAATGGGGACACTATGTAGGACCTATATGGGTTCAGTAGTGTTGGCCCCACATGGTAACCCCATGTTGGCCTCTTATTTGGGCCCCATATGGGCTATATGCGGGCTAAGTACACATGGGCTGGAAATGGTGACACTATGTAGGACCTATATGGGTTCAGTAGTGTTGGCCCCACATGGTAACCCCATGTGGGCCTCCAATATGGGCCCCATATGGGATCTATGTGGGCTAAGTACACATGGGCTGGAGATGGGGACACTATGTAGGGCCTATATTGGTTCAGTAGTGTTGGCCCCACATGGTAACCCCATGTGGGCCTCCTATATGGGCCCCATATGGGATCTATGCGGGCTAAGTACACATAGGCTGGAAATGGGGACACTATGTAGGACCTATATGGGTTCAGAAACATGGGTCCCACATGGTAACCCCATGTTGGCCTCCTATATGGGCCCCATACAGGATATATGTGGGCTAATTAGACATGGGCTGGAAATGGTGACAATATGTGGGAGCTATATGGGTTCAGTGGTGTTGTCCCCACATGGTAACCGCATGTTGGCCTCCTATATGGGCCCCATACAGGATATATGTGGGCTAATTAGACATGGGCTGGAAATGGTGACAATATGTGGGAGCTATATGGGTTCAGTGGTGTTGTCCCCACATGGTAACCGCATGTTGGCCTCCTATATGGGCCCCATAAAGGATATATGTGGGCTAATTAGACATGGGCTGGAAATGGTGACAATATGTGGGAGCTATATGGGTTCAGTAGTGTTGGCCCCACATGGTAACCCCATGTTGGCCTCCTATATGGGCCCCATACAGGATATATGTGGGCTAATTAGACATTGGCTGGAAATGGTGACAATATGTGGGAGCTATATGGGTTCAGTAGTGTTGTCCCCACATGGTAACCCCATGTTGGCCTCCTATATGGGCCCCATACAGGATATATGTGGGCTAATTAGACATGGGCTGGAAATGGTGACAATACTGATGACATCACCACCAGCGGGGACTGATGACATCACTGATGATGACATCACACATCACTGCAGCCCGCCAGGGGTGCACCGAAGTCTGGGCAGAGAGAGGCTCTTGTCCTGGGTAATGGATGGGTGGTGGTAGGGGGTGGCTGGCATGGGTATCTGCGGCCAGGAGTGAGGCACCCTAGGCTGGGTGAGTGGCTGAGGTTGGCTGCCTGGAGCAAGTGAGAAATGTGGAAATTGGATTACCAGAGGCAAAGTCCCAAAGACCAAGTCTTACTGTTTCATTCTGAAACGGTAAAAGCGATTGGCACCAAACAACACAAATCTACTCATATGGTGCCCATCTACGACATATTAAAAGGGCGGAGCGCTACTATGTTCAGAATACCTTTTTTTATGATGATTATTATGACATAAAAAAAGTTGTAATTTTTTTGCTTTTTTACCACTCTATTTAGTGTAGAATTTGACGAGGAATCCAACGCGACCAATCGCGACTCTCTACGACCTTTCCTTCCCGAGATACAGCCATTTAAACTTTTTTGGTGGAACATTGGACATTTAGGAAGCGGTTTCGACCACTTCCCGTTGTCGGAGAGACTCGAGCAAGGGCCCATTCGAACCGTCTTGGAAAAGTACGTCGGGTGAAGCTTTTCTGTTTCCCGGTCAGGGTTAGGGTTAGGGAGAAAATCGCAATTTTATGGATATCCACATTTCTGCTGAAATAGGCCCTAAGGAAACGTTTTAGAGGAAAGGGGCGGGCCACTCGCGACGTACTTTTCGACAAGGAATCCAACGGTGTCAGTATCATTTCTGTGCGACCTTCCGTTCCGGAGATAGAAATACTGTTTATTTTATTTATTTTTTTATTTTTTTAATTATTTTTTGGCGGGATTTTTTTTTATAGCCGTGTAGGTACTCTACAAACTCGAAATTTGGCGAGAAGCCCGAAAAACCACTTTTTACCTCGATCTGAGCAAGGGAAATGGCCCAAACGCGACTTCCGGTATGTGGGAGTGGTTTTGACTTCCGGTTTTTTGTGGGCGGAATCCATAATTTGAGAGGAGTTCCCACAAGAAATTTCAGCCGCCTAGGACTTATAACCTAGGAGCTATAAGCAACCCTAATTTCAAGATTTTTAAACGATTGCACCTCCCGACTGCCTAGGGGGAGGGGACCCCCGGTCCCATTTTCACAGGGTGCACTCTCCTATAGAGGGGCTACAAGCTGGAACCGAAATTGGAGCACCATGACCTCCAGGGGAGTTAATTGATAGCGAGGGCTTCAAACTGATGGAAGGTCTTAGGATTGTATAGGCTGACAGGATACCCATGGGATTGTGGAAGTTGGGAAAAAGTTGAGTTAGACACTTATTCATATGTGAAATTGGACAAGGAATCCAATGCAAGTGGTCTCAAGTATATGCGGTTTTTCAATGGCGAGATATGAGCAATTAACCATTTTGCAACATGCCATCAGGGCTACTTACTATCTTGATCTCAGAAGGGTGGGGGGTGACGCCCCTTGGCCTCGCCCACTTCCATTTAAGGTTATTATTGTATTGTGCCAAGGGCCAACATCACCCGCCATGGGGCGGGGCCAAGGAAGGCGTCGCCCGCCCCCTTAGCCTGGTTATAGGCAGATAAAACAATGCTTTTTGACTGCCATTTTGGAATTGCTTAACTTCATGACACCACATTGTACACACTAGTGTACACGTGTATCCTCAACACATGTGCAAAAGATGAAGTGGTTTGGGCATTGTGAGCCCGTGTTATCCTAAAAAAGCAACCCTATTGGGCGTCCATTTAGGTTTCGCTGAACGATATGACACCACATCCCCCAGACTAGTTGAGTACGTTCCCCTGAACACGTGTGCAAAAGGTTTGGCCATTGTATCCAGCGTAGCCGAAGTTATGGTTACAAAGGTGTTTTTGGGCCTTCAGGCTTTAATAAAACAACCCTATTTAGCCGCCATTTTGGTTTCGCTGAACGATATGACACCACATCCCCCAGAACTGTTGAGAAGGGCATACTAAGCATGTCTGCAAAAGATGGGGTCGTTGCGACTTCAGCAGGTCGTTCAGTTGCCAAAAAGCTGTTTTCGCTTCTGTCAAAGTCGTCTTGTGCCATATAAGAAAATGCAGTAAAATTCAGTAATTGAAACTAGCACGAAAACAACTGTTTGACAATGTACTATGGGTTCTCTAGTTACACTGTAGCGAGAATTACTGCTCCATGTTTAGTGGAACTTTGTCCCTTGGCATCTAGGAGTTTGAAACTTTGCTGAATACAATGGAAACAGCTGTCAGATCTGAGTGCTATGTAGTCTAAAAAAGGCTCAAGATGTCAAATATGTTTACAATGGAAACAGCTGTCAGATCTGAGTGCTATGTAGTCTAAAAAAGACTCAAGATGTCAAATATGTTTACAATGGAAACAGCTGTCAGATCTGAGTGCTATGTAGTCTAAAAAAGACTCAAGATGTCAAATATGTTTACAATGGAAACAGCTGTCAGATCTGAGTGCTGTGTAGTCTAAAAAAGACTCAAATATGTGTACAATGGAAATAGTAGTTCTTGTCAGATCTGAGTGTTGTGTAGTCTACAAGACTCAACATGTCAAAATAAGCTAAGGCCAGCAGTTCCTGTCAGGAATCTTACTGCTGTGTAGTCTGTCAAATAAGTTAAGGCAAGCCAAGCAGTTCTTGTCAAACATACAAACAGGAATACTGGATGGGTTGTGTCTAAATCACATATTAGTTTGTTTGAATGTACTGTTAATTTTGTTTTTGGCATTTACCTGTAGTCCTGTACAGTAGGTTCAAAGAGTCCTGCACAGTTTAATTTTGTTAATACAATGCTGTTTGGAGGGATTGTCAAATTAATATAATAAATGCTGAAGAATAAGCACACAGTGTTTTCTATCATTTAATCTAGTGATGAAATGAGACTCAAGTTACGGCATGACAAAATGTGTGCGGCCCTCGGCAACAATCTGGGTTTCTCATGTGGCCCCCCAGGAAAAATAATTGCCCACCCCTGATCTAACCCTTTTACATCTTCTATATAAATATGGGAGCCACCGAACGTGTACAACCCATTCCACCGACCCACTAAGTGGCGACAGTCCTCTCCAGACTAGAAAAAGCAGAGCCAAAACTGCAGGGGAACGCGCGATGAAACCATTTTCATACTGTAAAATGGATTGGCGAAAACGCTTTCGTTTTTGCGCTGGTTGCTGGCGGTGGGGGATTGCAAATTTGCATAATAGATTATGGGTGCAACACACTTTGAAACACGCAGCATAAATAAGACCAGAATTGCAAAAGCTTCATCAAAGCTCTCAGCCGAAACCCCAAGAAACGAGCGAGCCCATCCAGACTTGCCCAAAGAGCGGCTGCCAGCAGACAGGAGCAGCAGCAGCAGCAACTCGCTTGTGACACGCCCGCTGCAGCCAAGAAGAACACACACGGAGGGAGGAGTTTGAAGTAGAGGGGGATTTCCTGCTGTTATGGAGGAAATTACTGTTCAAAACTATTGTTTAGATGTCTGACGTCTTACTGATGCCAAAAATGAATGGTTAAAGTGACTGTTCTATCGAATTTCACAAAAAGCTATTTATCTCAGCTTAAATTTTCAGATGCTGAAACCATGCTGTATTCAAGTGCTAATGCCTACATAACTACTAACTCTACAAACTAACTCTTTTAGACAGAGAAAGCACACATTCTATTAGTTCTTTTGAGACATTTTGTGTTCACAAAATCTTAGCAGAAAAGAATCCTCGGGTCTTGAAAGATGAGCCAGAATCCTCAAAAATACCCTCTGGCAGAAGCTACCTACAGTAAAAAAAAATGGCTGGCAGTGAATGTGTTAACTGTGCCATTGTCTCATTATTAGTGGCCAATCCTGAAAAAAAAAAAAAAAAAAAATCGGTCATAGGTACCCTTTAAAATATACGAGACACGGACATTTGGGATGGAAAGAGCAGCATGTTCAGTGGGCGTGGCATTGCTGACTCGCGCCAGTCAGTCTTGCACCTGTGCTGCACTCAAGAGATGCTGGGAGAGTAAATCTTAACATGGTTGAAAGGGAATACAAATGTGTTTATTATCCAATAGACCTTTCTATTATAGTTGTCTACACTGTATTAGGATAAGTAAACTCTCCCTAAAACTATTTTGTAGTAACAAAAAAATACCGGTTGCGGTTGGAAATGTTGTTTTAGGTACTGATTTTGGAGATTCCCTTTTACCATGAATGCAGCAATCCATTGGAAAACCCTACTGCGCAGATGCAGAGCCCAGACAGACTCACTCACTCAGTCAGAAGCTCATTTTAAGTAGCTGCAGCACGGTATTAAACAAGGTAAGACATTTAATTTGGAATAATTCCATATAAACCTGTTCTAGTTGTCTACTTGTAGACATGTAACTGTGTCCGCGCCGGTGGTCTTGCGGTGTGCCCTGCCTGAAGCAGCGAGGTACCACGCATTCTACTAAACTGAGCTTCGCGCTTCTTTTCAGTTATTTAAAAAAAATTAATGCACTTATTGTGCAGACACAGCAATTCGATTAATGTGAGTCTGGAGTGCAATATTTTGGCAGCTTGCTACAAGTAGCGAAGCTACATAGCTTAACTACATTTCTCAGTAGCTTGGTGGTACAGTAGCTTCACTACTTTTGAACCAACTAGCTTTTTCAGTAGCTAAGCTATTTATACACCCAAGTAGCTTGTAGCTTCCCCCGCAAAAGCCAACTTGCCAGAGAAAATCCATGAGCAAAGCACGCAGTGGAGATTTCTTCTGGGGTTTGGATTAAACAGGAGGAGACATTGCATGTCAAGTGTGCCTGTGTAGCCAATAAAGCACTTCCAGTTCCATTATGACGGACAACAAGTGCCTATTTGTTTGGTGGAAAGTTGTTCTTTGACATGAAGTTGATTCAATGTGAGAAAAAAAAGTAGGCTACCTTTGATGTAGCATGCTGCTTTTGCCATGTTGCTCGTAGCTTAGCTTGCTACATTTCTCTGGGGATAGCTTCAATGTAGTTTAGCTATATTTAATCGAGAGTAACTGATAGCTTAGCTTACTACATTTCCAAGTAGCTTGCCCATCACTGAAGGCTATGTGGTTTATGCATCAAATAAGGTCTGGTCTTGTCACAGTCTGTTTAGTGCTGTAGCTGTAGATCACTGTTTATATATCACTGTGTGTGTGTGTATATATATATATATATATATATATATATATATATATATATATATATATATATATATATAAATAAATATGACCTGAGTGCTCCAGTATTCTCCTCCTTCAGTCTGTTTAGTGGTGTAGCTGATCACTGTTTTACATTTCACAGAGATCTAGGCAGAGAACTGCTGGCACTGACCCCACACTGGCCTCACTCCACCTGCTCAGGTAAACACTGCTTGGGTCATACCTCTTCCAGAGATGAGGCTCTATGTAGGCCTATGTGTATATATATATATGTATGTGTATATATATATATATATATATAAATATGACCTGAGTGCTCCAGTTTTCTCCTCCTTCAGTCTGTTTAGTGGTGTAGCTGATCACTGTTTTACATTTCACAGAGATCTTGGCAGAGAACCGCCGGCACTGACCCCACTGGCCTGCTCAGGTAAACACTGCTTGGGTCATGCCTCTATTCCAGAGAGAGTATAAATATAGCCCATAAATATAACGACTAACCAATGCTGATGGGTCCGTATGGAAACGTTTTTGGCCGAAATGGTTAAAAGTTAGATCAATTTGGTCATTCAGTGGCGTTTTACTGCCATGTAACATAACTAACTAGCTGCTAACATTAGCCACAGTAGGCGATTGCCCATGCATTGCGCTCTTTATCCCATTTTATCCCCCGTTTAGTGCTCATTTGATTGCTCAATCCTGGTTGCTACTCCATCCTCTGCCGATCTGGGGAGAGCCGAGACTGATTCCATGCTTCCTCCGAGACATGGGCAGTCAGTCAGCCGCTTCTTTTCACCTGCCAGAGGAAGCTTCACCGGTAGGACATAGCACGTGGGAGGTTCACGCTATTCCATCCAGTTCCCCTCCCTCTGAACAGGCGCCCTTAACGATCAGAGGAGGAACCACATTAGCAACCAGGATGTTGCATGTTTTTGTGAAGGGGGTTCCTATATGAAGGAGACCCCCGGGAGGCACGGGGAGAACATGCAAACTCCACACAGAAAGGCCATTTTGCCGACCCCACCCGGGCGGTGGGCACTCGAGGACATGCGGTGTGTGGACGGGCACGCATTCCTTCAGCGTTCACCTCGTCCCCAGGTGGGAATCGAACCCACGACCTTCGAGCTGTGAGGCGATAGTGCTAACCACTGCACCACCGTACCTCCCTGCATTGCGCTCTTAAAGGGCTCTTGCTAAAAACGTTTCCATTGGAGTGAATGGAGATGTTGCAACTCTCCTGCCGTAATAATCACATCAAAAAACATTTTTCACATGAGTGGGGAAGGCGGGAGTTGGCTGTGACGTAGGATGCAACCACATTTGGGGCATTTTGAAGGGCAAAAGAAAAAGCAGGTTTGAACCCATAGAGGGCACGTATGCTGTTGAAAATGATAAAGATTGTAGAATATTATCAATTTCGTCTCAAATGTGGAAATAATGTGGCTAGTAAGTAACGTTGGCTAGCGGCCTAAGCTATGACAGCTGTCAGTCACTTTTAAACAGCGCGCGTCAACATGTGTTGAACAATATAACAATGTCAACAATATTGCAGCGGTGCGCCTGCCCGTACATGAGTTACGTCATTCCAATAAGGTCTATAGTGCACTCAGTAGTCGGTACACTGCACCAAATAAGAAAACGTACACTGCAAAAAAAAATACAAAAGTATACTGCAATTTTCTTTTTATATATATTTTTTTAGTCGGAGCTGTGGTGGATTTCTGGTCGACCAGGATAATCTTTGGTCGGTGGCAGCCCTAGTCTGTCTGTGTGTCTTCCATGCACACCCACATCGCAGGTCGGATTGGGCGGAAATGTTGCATGGCGGGGGTTATGATCTGGGGAAGATCATGGGCACGTCAACAAGTCATGGAACCACCTGGAAAATCCTGGAAATTCCTGGAAACCACCTAGAAACCACTTCACTCCCACCACTCGTGGGCAGTTGTCTTCTTTCAAATGTGACAGGATAAGTGTTGCTAATGGAGACAGTTGACTCAAACGACATCGCTGTGGTTGCAACTTTCAGTGAGGCTATCACTTCTCCTCTGCTCCACATCTCAGTAACATCAGTCTGGACGGACATGCATCTCGACGGCTCACTTGTTGGCGGAAGCATATATCTGCGGTGCGGTCATTTTAGTTTCTGCTTGCCGTGCGTCGCAAGGCTTCCTCCTAAACGTTGAGCTGATGGTGGGTTGCTCCAGGTGAGACGAGGAGGAGCCAGGCAATCGGAATGAATGAACATTGATAAAGTGATCGAGCATCGTTGTTGTCGACGTGTTGTCGTGTACACCAAATCACAGTAATTGCATGTGGCACTATCTTCTCCTTTCTTTTCAAAATGCTCCCACACAATGCTTCTCTTCGCCTGCTTCATCTTTGCAACGGTGTGTTTTCCTCTTCTTCCAGACCGCGATATGGCTGCTATCCATGTAAAGTTTTTTTCAGGAGTTCAGTCAGAGTTCACTGCGTGGCGTGTCTGAAAAGGGCTATAGCGATGTCATCGTGCCCTCTGGGGGATTATTGAAACATGATTTGAAAACACTGTTCTATTGACAGAAGCATATAGGAGCATGTTGTTTTGATCGAGTAAATTTCATGTGCGTCTTTAAGTAAGTCCTTAATGACAAATTCATTAATCTCCAATTAATCGTTGGCATCCATAGTACCCACGAGTTTGCCCTTTTTGACATGCCCACTGTATACTAATAATAGTAATAATGCAGTTGCTCCAACTTTGCCAGCCGTGGGAATGCATTAGGCTATAAAATAGTACATTTTAATCTTGTCGAATAACGGTTAATGATTGGTTAATGAGTGTCGGTTGTGCTACCTTGAGTCAGAGTCCACTGTATAGCTGCGTGTGAGGGAGAGAGTGTGTGAGACGTCACCTTATTAACATTATATATTGAATTTCAGCCCAATTATGGCAAATTCTGCAGTATTCCCCGTTTTACAGTAGATTCCATTTTTATTGGTCAATTCCGTGATTCCGTCCGCGATTCTGTTAACGCGGATTTCATATGGCTCTACTAGAGATCCCCCATCAGTTTCATAAAATTCTGTGGGAAACACTAGATTATACTTATTGTCTCTGTGTCTTTTAGTGAGATGGATTACCTTGGCAATTCACGGACGAGGAGGAGGAGAATAAAACGCAGAGTGCAGCAGCATTTAATGAGCATTGACATGGAGGCTGTGGAAAGGGCAGATCAGGCTGTGGACCAGGCAGCGCAAAGTTTCGAAGATGACTTGGAGAGCAATGCTGAGGAAGCTGTAAATCAGAATTTTGACAATGATGACATGGACCAGGCAGCGCTAAGTTTTGAAGATGTGGAGAGCAATGCTGATGAAGCTGTAAATCAGAATTTTGACAATGATGATGTGGACCAGGCAGCGCAAAATACTGAAGATGTGGAGAACAATGCTGAAGAATCAGTATTTTTGGATTTTGATAGTGAAGTTGAAGACTACATTGCTAGTGACCCTGATGAAGGTCCTAGCTATGACTTTGCTGAAGAGCAACCCCATTCTGACGCTAAGAGGAAACTGGCTGAATGGGCAGCTAACCGAAATGTGTCTCATGCTGCGCTGTCGGAGCTATTGGGTATACTTTTGGAGCTAGGTCTGGATTTACCCAAAGATCCCAGAACTCTCCTTGGTACAGTGAAAGACTGTGAGGTCAACGAGATGGGACAGGGAAGCTACTACCATTTTGGGCTTGCAAGTGCAATCATTTCAGAACTGAAAATGCTAAATGAGCATGAGCTGACCACCGATACATTGACTGTGCGTGTGAATGTTGATGGATTGCCTCTCTGTAGGAGCTCTAATATGCAGCTATGGCCTGTTTTAGGTAAAATAGTAGAACTACCAAAAGCAAATGTATTTATGATAGGTGTATATGCAGGTTCCAGGAAACCTGAATCAGTAAACGACTACATGCATGATTTTATTGAAGATTTAAAACAAATAACAACAACTGGTCTAACTTTTAATGGCAAACAGTACAAAGTACCACTTCCAGATGCTTTTATCTGTGACACGCCAGCAAGAGCTTTTTTAAAATGTATCAAAGGTCATGGTGGCTACAGTTCTTGTGAGCGTTGCACGCAGTATGGCATTTATGTTGAGAGTAGAGTTGTGTTTCCAGACATGGATTCCAGCCCAAGGACAGATACTCAGTTTGAACAAATGTCTGATGAAGACCACCATCACTCTAAATCACCTCTCCAGGGGCTAGGCATTGGCATGGTTTCTGCTTTTCCTCTGGACTATATGCATTTAGTTTGCTTGGGCATTGTCCGTAATTTGATTAAACTGTGGTTTAAGGGACCATTGCAGTGTCGGGTTCCAGCCTCTGTTCTATCCACCATCTCTGATCACTTGAAACAGTGTAGACAAAGCTTACCACGGAGCTTCTCCAGAAAGCCACGATCTTTGTCTGAGTACAGCCAATGGAAGGCAACCGAATTCAGGCAGTTTTTATTATATACAGGGCCAGTTGTGCTTTTTCAAAGATTGCCCCATCAACAGTACAAAAACTTCCTGGTTTTATCATCTGCTATGAGAATACTTTTGTCTCCTCTCTGTCGAGATTATTCTGGTTATGCTAAAAAATTGTTAAGATGCTTCGTTACCAACTTTGAAAAGATATATGGAACAAAATATATGGTTAACAACACACACAATCTTTTACATTTAGCAGACGATGCTGAAAAGTATGGCCCTCTGGATTCGGTTTCATGTTTTCCATTTGAGAATTATTTGGGACAGTTGAAAAAAATGGTAAGAAGACCACAATATCCTGTGCAACAAATTGTCAGACGTGTCTATGAAAGGCAATTATATCCACGCAAGTCTCAAGAAATGCCTGAATGTGTTGAACTGAAACAGCCCCATGCATCTGGACCAATGCTGCCACAATTGTCGATGCATCAGCATGTTCAATACAAGATGTATAAACACAAAGACAGAATCATCTCTAACTCCAGTGGGACCAATTGTTTTGAACTTGATGGCAGAGTTGCCATTGTGCGGAACATTGTTAAATCCACTGGAGAAACACATGTGGTGTTTGAACTTTTTGAGATGGGGGCATGTTTTTTCAACTATCCCATTAAGTCAACATCTCTGGGAGTCAGTTTGATCTCAAAACTGTCGGGTCAGCTTGCCAGTGCTCCAGTGACAAACTTCACAAAACCACTGCTTTTATTGCCTTTTCGGGATATGTTTGTGGCTTTGCCTCAGCTACACAGTACATTACTTGAACTTTGCAGGATGTCCTTCAGTGTGGTGGAGTTTGTGGATGAAGTGGACCAACATGGCTACAATAACATGGACATCGTTCCATTAGAGTGGTTCCAGGACACTGACAAGAGCGTGTGCTTGTGGCCGCCACCATCTATTAAAGATGTCAGCAAACATGTGAGACAGAACACACCACCAGCCAAGAACTGGGTCTTGTGTAATGTGCGTGTGCTGCAAAATGCAGGTAAGTCCAACATATTGTTTTTGTGTCAATTTCTCTCTAGACCATGGTTGCCTAAACTAATCCATAAAGGGTTGGTGTAGCTGCAGGTTTTCATTTCAACCGAACAGGATCACACCAGACTCGACTCATTAATTCTACAGATCTGTCTTCACACAGTTTATTAGTCATATCAGGTGTGCTCTTGGTTGGAAGTAAAACATGCTCCCACACTAGCCCTTTGCAGATAAGATTTGACAAATCTGCTTTATAAATTTATATCATGTATGTGCATGTATTCTGCAATTAATGCTGATTTCACGGTTGTAAACGCTTATTTAATTCAATTTAAAGCGGCTACGAGCAAGATTTTCGATTGTTATTAAACAGTCGAAATTTAATATCGATGCCTCACATCTTACCTCTAATAGTAGACGAGACCAACGCCGAGTAGTCTCGCTTGAACGCCGAGTGAATCGGCGAGTGTTGTCTTGATGATTATAGTCTGTGCTGGCCGGGGCAGATCAGGAAGTGAAATGAAACGGTTTGCGGCAGCCACTTCGGCCATAACCACAAAATTACTTTCAAACAAACTGTTAGAATATAACGAGAGATGTTCGCAAGAGCAGAAAGTAGCGAGGACAGCTGTTTTGGGTCTGTTGCTACGGCCGTAAACCGTTTCGCTCGGCCTAGCAACTGTTTACAGCTGCCGTAAATCGTTTTGCTCTGCCTAGCAACAGAGCCAAAACAAGAAGGACGGCTTTCCTCGCTACATCAAAGGGCTTTCTACTCTCGCGAACAGCTCTCATTATATCCTAACAGTTTGTTTGAAAGTAATTTTGTGCTTATGGCCGAAGTGGCTGCCGTAAGCGGTTTCGTTTCATTTCCTGATCTGCCCGGCCTGCACGCAGACTATAATCATCAAGACAGCACTTGCCGATTCACTCGGCGTTGGTCTCATCTACTATTAGAGGTAAGATGTGAGGCATCAATATTAAGTTTCGACTGTTTAATAACAATCGAAAATCTTGCTCGTAGCTGCTTTAAATCTGCTTCACTCATGTTATGTGTCATTGTATTTTACAGCCACTTACGAAGATGCCAGGGCCAAGCTACCAGCATCTCAGTATTCATCAGATCAGACAGACAAAGAAGATGGCACGAGCGGGAAGAGAAAGAGAAAGTAGGTGTTTGTGGGGGAAGGCAGGTTAAAGGTAATTTCCTCTTAAATAAATTGAAACAGTTGGGGCTGGTTGATATGGCAATATGATCATAATAATTTAGCCATATATATTTCACTATAATTTGATAATGCTGCCAGTTTGAAGGCTATACTGATAATGACTAATGAAGCTGGGAAAAAACAGAGGGTTCATTAGTTAAACTTTAGAATATAGTTTATTAACATAACAAATGAAATAAATCAACAGAAGGGAGGCAAACCGGAAATTTTACATGAATCCTGAATACTGTTATTTTTAAATGCATACAGGAGCTCTCCCGGCTAGTTTGATGTCCATTGCTGTCAAGATGCATGTCTAAAAGTGGCAGTGCTTACTCTCTGGCAATTAATCCCTACGGGGGACGGTGGAGCAGTGGTAGCGCTGTCGCCTCACAGCAAGAAGGCCCTGGGTTTAATTTCAGCCTGGGATGTTGTGGGTGTGTCCTCAGTGCCTACTTCCCAGCTGGGCTTGTCAGAAGGGGCTTTCTGTGTGGAGTTTGCATTTTCTCCCAATGCTCTCCTGGGGTTGCCTCCTGATAGGATCCCCCCGCTAAAAAAACATGCATAAAAATAATAATCCCCTCTCGTCCGGTGGTTTCACTACATTCCTACACCGGACAAAGCCGGTTACATGTCCCGGTGGCAGACGGTCACTGTCATGCATGCACAGTCTGTGCTGTCTAATGTTAGCTTCCACTGTCACTTTGGTTACTATCTGATGTAGGACTGCACCTATTATTTTTTTCTATCAAATCTATAATTTGGGGGGATTATTCCAACTATATCTTTTTAACCGATTAAAGCTGCATTCAGCTGTGTTTTTGTGTTCAAATAAGTGTTAAATGGCTCTATATTCTGACGGCAATCACTGAAATAGAGTGTTTGGTCAGTGTCTTGAAACCCCCAACCCCCCACTGTGGTACAGACTCACTGATGGCGGCATTGGATTCGGGATGAAAAAATACATATAGTCCTTTACAGGGATCGCGATTCGACCTTCCATTTCTTAGAAAATGTCAACTTTTCTCTGATTGGATAGTTTAGCAAGTTACAGTTGCGGAGATACGTCCGCCTAGCCTGCAGGACTACAGGAGAGAGATAGAGGACAGTGGGGGGTGGGGGGTTTCAAGTCACTGACCAAACACTCTATTTCAGTGATTGCTGTCAGAATATAGAGCCATTTAACACTTATTTGAACACAAAAACATCACTGAATGCAGCTTTAATCGAACAATTCATTTACCCTAAATTTTTTCTCTTAAAAACAGTATCTAACATAAAATCTCTCCAAAATAGTAATAAAAGAAGTGCTTGTTCAATTCAAGTCAAAAGGATCTCATGTGTCTGATGATCATCTGGAATATGTCAGAAAGCTGAGTAGCCACCTGGGTGTGCATGGATTTGGGTTCCTTTCGTGGAAAAATTCCTTTTGCCTCATTCTGAAAAAGAGACATAAAGCACACTAGAATAATGTTAATAGTGCCATATTTTAAAATGTGTCTAATTTCCATGTCACTGCTGTGTTATGATATTTAAGGAGAATTTAAAAAAATTACAACCTGGACCTTATTTCCATTCCAATATGATTTTTAAGTCACCCTGATGACCGGTTTGATCTACATGCGCTGAAAAGATAATCTGTTTTGAACTGCCGTTCCTCTGCTGCTCAGTCGTAATCCGATATGCAGTTCTTCCAGCTCAAATAAATACGGGCGGGCATCAAATTCAACTGGATCGTCCATGATCTTGAAATCAAATCAATATCACCTCGTTTTTATGCATGCTAGGCTACTGAGCTACAGCTAGCTACTGTCATTCAACTCTGCCCTGCCTCGGATATGTTTCACAAACAGGGTGTGTTGAAAGCACATCCGGGGCAGAGTAAGTTAAACAACAGTAACTAGCTGGTGTAGCTCAGCTTAGCATGCATAAAAACACCACCAATATTTATTTGATTTCGAGATCATGGATGATGCAGTTGAATTCGATGGCCATCAATATTTATTTGAGTTGGAAGAACAGCATATGGCTTAGAACTGAGCAGCGGGGAAGCGGAAGATTGCTTCTACCAATGTGACAGACAGCAGAGCGAGCAGGCTCCCAATGCACTACAGAGGTACATAGATCGTTAATTTTCTCCTTGTCTCTATGATATGAAATGTATATGATCGCTGCGTGTCAAAAAATATGCTACTTAATACAGGACATAAATACAAGGATTTCACATCCCCCGTATTCCTCATTTTCAGGTCACAGTTCAAAACAATTATCTTTTTGGCGCACGTAGATCAAACCAAACTCGTCAGGGTGACTTAAAAATCATATTTAAAGTTGGAATTAAGGTCCAGGTTGTAAAAAAATGTATTCTCCTTTTAATGAGCCATATTTGTCACATGCCTGATCTGAAATGTACTGGACCTTAAATTCAAAATTATTGCTGAACATAGCTAGATTGATCGTCACTGTATGAATCCTTTCCCTAAACTCGAGAATTACTTCACTTAAAACTTCAAATGGCTATGACATGGATTTATTTATTCACTGGATTAAGTTAAGATAATCACTGGTAAATGCATTTTAGCATTATATGGGGCAAGGAAAATAATTGAAATGATTTTCAGAATTAACAACAGTCACAGACTGTAACAACAGGCTGTAACTTTAGCTTAGGCAATTCTCTCACTTTTACATTGCCGTTAAAGTAAACAGAAAATATAAAACGGATGAATCACAACGTTAAATGATGGATGGTGGAACGTTAATGTTAAAGCAGCGGTGCCGAAATCACTTGCAACATGCGTGGGGGCGATGAAGAAACATGTACAAAATCAATTAGAAGTGATTACTGCACACATTTTATCAAACACCTTCCACGTGTTGATGATCTTAATATGCTAATATGCTTGGACACAAAGTAAACAGGACTTACAATGTTGTTTGCTGCCATGTTGATAAAGTGCTCCGGGATGTTTTAACTTGAAGTGGTTTTATCGCCCAGCCCTAGACGCAATTGGTATGGTGTGCATTAATATGTTTATGTTATCCTCTCTAGGCCAAGTAAACGCCAGAGTGCTGTTATATCTGATTCGAGTGGCCAATCTGCTTCAGAAGAGGAAGAGGAACACCCACCCACTCCCCCAGAAGAACTCATTGGGCCAGGACCGAAGAAACGCCCTAGTATTAATACTTCACCACTTGCCAGCCCTGCTACCTCAGGACTTGGCAGCCCCACTACACCACGACTTGGCAGCTCCACTACACCACGACTTGGCAGCTCCACTACACCACGACTTGGCAGCTCCACTACCTCAGGACTTGGCAGCCCCACTACACCACGACTTGGCAGCCCCACTACACCACGGCTTGGCAGCTCCACTACCTCAGGACTTGGCAGCCCCACTACGCCAGGACTTGGCAGCTCCACTGCCCAAGTTACCAGGCAGCGATCCCAGGTTGACAGCCCCACTCTCCCCATGTTCACTAAATTGATTACACTTGCAGAAGAAATGAAGGATACCCAGCGGGTTCATGGCAAGATGTTAGCTGCCGTGCTGAAGAAGCTAGATCAATCGTCGGTAGTAGAGGTCCCTGAAGGAGTGGTCCTACCTGTAAAAAACCAAGCTGAAGTTGATGAGCTCGAGGAGAAGCTGGCAGACCGTAGTGTCATGTCTGCTGTTGTAAGTTTACATTTATTATTTTCTATATTCAGCAGACACTTCTATCCAAAGCGGCACATAGGCTACAAAGCAGAGATAGGCACTTTGGAACTTGGACTCCGAGTCACACTTAAATCATACACACAGAGACTTGACTCGAGACTCAACTCGGACTCAAAAACACGTGCTTCCTAATTTTAAATGTAACGTTACGTTCATCGCTTCGGCTAGAATGTACACAGTCATAAAAATTAATAAAAAAAAAAAAAATTCGTTCATTTAATCGGATGTGTGTATTTAACCTATTTTAATATATTTCAAATTGTGCTTAGATGGAATTATTTCCACTGGATCTTGTGACTGAAGAGATTTAAATGTGTCAGACTTTAACAGTGTGTCAGCGGAAGCTGGTTCGTTGATGCAGCGCCAGTAAAAACCCAACAATTACCAGATAATAGAAAACCTGGTGGTCATCTCTTTGAGTTGCATCAGTGTCCTTGTGGCAATATTTTTTCTCTCTCCACAACGTCAATAGCATTAGCCATAGGGCTGTGAATCTTCACTGGCCTCACGATTCAGAGGGCTACGATTCGATTACGATTACCGATGCATCTTAAATCGATGCATCACTTTTTTCCGCAATACATCATTTATTTTTTCTCACTTTCTTTTTTCTTACTGTGTGGCTACTTTTAAAATAAAAGTGCATTTGGAATTGCATTGTATTATGATCCAAAATTAAAATAAACAACTGCATGTACCGTACTTCCATTATATTTTATTTGATTGTTACATTTTTTTCTCTTTTTTTTTTAATATACCGGTAATCGATTTTTGACATTTTGTGAATCGATGCAGAATCGTGCACATCCGCATCGCGATGCATCTTATAATCGATTATTTTTGACACCCCTAATTAGCCATCACATTTGAATCTCCCTCATGCTTTCTTTTCAAAGCTGCTGAGAAACGTCATCGACTGGGGTCTTAAAGTTTACATTTTTAAACATAGGCTGGTAGAAGTTGCACCACCGTACAGTTTACAGTGTACAGTTAACATAACATGTCTTCGGACTGCTGCAATATCTACTTGAACTAGATCTACATTAACTTTTACATCACTGGAGTACTGCCATTTTCAATAGTCCTTTCAGGGTCCGTTATTTGTTTTATGTTTAGCGGGCAGTTCATTTGTGCATGCCTTCAAATTGAAACCTGTCTGTATGCTAGTGTTACAGTTAGCCCAGCCCAATCTTATGTAATCCTATATTACCGTTGTCTAGGGGCGTACCGGCACCGACTCGCAACACACTGAACACAACAACATTGAGGCTGGGTTTACAATGGACAAGCGAGTGTACTCCCCAAAGCTAGCTTTAGACGTTGGCTTAAAGGAGAATTTCTGTTTTTTACACCACAGTCCTTATTTCCAGCTTAAAATATTATGTTTTACTCACCCAAATAACTTTGGTTTAATTCGGATGCCTACAGAAGATATTGAGCTCGGAGTAGTATCCTCCAAGCTAGGCTGCTAAACTAACAACACAACAGAGAACGAGTCAACTCTGACCTGCCCCGGATGGGCTTACAGTGCTTATGTTCTTCTTCTGTGGTTTATCTTCTTCTTCTGTTACCAAACAGAAGCGCTTCTCACTGCTTCTTCTGGAGCACATCCGGGGCAGGTCAGAGTTGACTCGGTCTCTGTTGTGTTGTTGTTAGCTTAGCAACCTGGCATATAGATATGATCTGATGTCAAGATTATGGACGATTCAATTAAATTGCAGCTCGAGTGGAATAAGGCCACGTATTGATTACAAACTGCAGCGGGAGATAAAGCAGCTGGCCCTGTTTGCACCCGTTATAGCTTGTTTGAGGATACTTCTCCGAGCTCAATATCTTCTGTAGGCATCCGAATGAAACCAAAGTTATTTGGGTGAGTAAAACATAATATTTTAAGCTGGAAATAAGGACCGTGGTGTAAAAAACTTGAAATTCTCCTTTAACATTTTTAGACATTGCTGTAAATGTGTGCGGGAAATTTCACAATAGATTTGCGGTAATCAGTTAAATTATGTGCAATACCTGCAATGTATTGCATTACACTAAATTACATAAAGGCTACAACTTGAAATGTTTAGTCGACTTTGAGGCTGATTGTTGAATCTTGAAAATTATTGTCTTTGCATGTAAGCCTCTCCCCCCTCCTCCTTTTGGTTCTCATCCTTAGGTTGCCATGGTGGCAGATGTAGGAGGCACGAGCGTGGATGATGCAACAAGGAGGATGATGAAATATGTCCTAACAAATGAGCTGGCAATGGAGTACAATATGTTTGGGCGTCACGGGAAAAAGATGTTTAAAGGCTTGCGTCTTTTCAACGTTGTGTATGGTACGTAAATTAAGTTAGTGCAACTCTAGTTAATACTGTGAGTTCAGTCAAGTCATCCTGGAATTTGAATAATTGCCCACACCTCTGTGTGTGTGTGTGTGTGTCCTGGAATTTGAATAATTGCCCACACATACGCATGTGTGGGCAATTATTCAAATTCCAGAACTTGAGTTTGTGTGAGAGAATTTAATCAATTCTGTTTCTGCTTATCGGTTCAGGTTCTTATCTATTCCGTTTAGATTAAATGACAGATTGTTAATTTTTATAGTCCACCGAAATTGCAAGAATATTCAATTTCATCCCTTAACGTACTTGTTTGACTTGCTAAAAAAACGTCTCTATATTGTTGTAATTGTGATTTATTATAGTCAGTAATCTTCATTTATCTGTGTTGGCATGCCTAACGTGGAACCTTATAACATACTGATTCAGGCCAGAACACAATTCATGCATTATTACTGGACGTTTCAGAACTTAAAATGAGTGTCATATGTACACACTGTCCACCATTTAAAAAAAAAGAAAGAAAACCTATGGGAAGCGACCACAGGACGGGGAAAAAAGTGAGCACTCTAAAAATCCCGAAATAGCTAAAATAGGCCTGGGAACATTTTCAGTCAAAACATTTTTTTTTGCTTTAATACCTGTAGTGGCATCTAGTGGCTGAATCTCATAGCCACTTTAACCTTTGTCCAATTTCCTTACTGTAGGTGGGGGCAATATGGTCACACCTTCCTGTCAAATTTTCAACTCTCCCATTCTTTTCAAACTTGTTTACAGAGGCTCTTAAGACGAACGCACTGACATCAAAGGTCAACCTGCAAGAAGCCGAGAAGGCGCTGTCCAAATGGTTCACCGGGGCAAGGGACAGAGGAGGACAGAGGGCATCCCGAAGGTCAGGCGTGTCTGACTCTGCACACACTGAGGAGGATTAGGAATCGGAAGTGATCTGGCTCAACATGGCTTCCTTGTTGAGCTTGCTTTTGTTTTAGGAAATCGCCGTAGGATTTTTTATTTTATCTTTTATTTTTAAGGCGGATACAAAGAAAATCCTGAATGAAAGGCAAAACTCAAATCTTCAAATCTGGCTGCTTTTTATTAAGAAATTTCAACTGTTACACAATATCGTTAGATTGTTAGAGATTACTGTTACTCAGTATTGTTAGACTTTCTAGATGTGTGCTTGTTTGTGTATCTCTGAGTTAAAATAACGGGTTTAGTTATAGTTTTATATTTTGTTTATGCAAAAGCTGTTTCATAAGCTATTTTATTTATTAATGTTTTATTGTTAGATTTTCTACATGTATGCTTGTTTGATTAGAGCTTTGTGAGGTTTCACAACCTAGTTGACTACCTAACTAGTTTTATTGTTGGAATCGTCATCCTTTCAGAAAGAGTACTTTTTTCCTCCACCAAGTTGACTACGGTAAATATGGTGTTCAAATAATTTTATTTGATTTATTCTTTTTATACTTGATGACAAAGTAACATTTCTTATTTTTATGACATTTTGTACTTTAAAGATTTTATGCACTTTACAGCAGAGGAATCTATATGGAGAATATTTTTTTTTTAATGCCGTCTTCGTGAGCAACTGATAAAGATTGAAATGTTTACCGTAATTCAGATTAAAGTGGGGATTCATACATTTTCTTAATTTGAAGAGTATTTAATGCTGTGTCAAGTTAGTACATAGTAGTATATATATCTGTGAGTGAGGGAGGCATTTATCAGCTACATGTAGCGGAGACCAATGGGCAATACAGCCCACAAAGGGCCAGTGTGTACAGTATACTAAAATCACAAGAATTTTTCGTAGTCTATTCCAGGGGCCAGTTTTGCTGCAGGTTTTCATTACAACCAAGCAAGAGCACAGCACACCCAATCTGGGAACCTAGAGTCTATCAGTCTGATGACTAATATGATTGGGACAGACGGCCGATGTTTCGGGGTTTCCAATATAGAGGTAAAGGTAAAGTCCCACTGATTGTCACACAATAGCCCTTTTCCCACATGCGCTTTGTACCGCAAAATGACCGGAACGTGGTCTAATGCCTGCATGTGAGAAAGTAGTCGTGCCGGTATAAGTGCAACCCCGTCATCGTGGAGATTTCACCAGTTTTGAGCCAGTCAGAAGAGCGGTATGCGCTATAGCGGATACAAGTGAGAAACGTTTCCAGTCATTTTCCGCGACACCGGTCCTTCTCTCATGTGGGCGAGGTGTACACACGTTGCTTAACGTTCACTTCCAGCGTGCATCATCTAATCATTCGCGCACATCAAAGCAAACTACTTCCTTATTTCGCTTCATGCATTTGCTTTCTCTACATACATACAAGCGTTGGGCTGGGCAGCTTGCAAGCCACTGCTATTCTCGCTGTCTGTCCTGTGTGGCTGCTCCCCTCTCTCGAGCAGAGGGGAAGGGGGAAATCGGCTGTGTTTATTTTACGCTGGCTTGACGCTGCTCTTGAGTCAAACGAGTGTGATTTTATTGTGTGGCAAGTTTTGCCGACCCCCCAAATAAGCTCCCCCCTCCCCCGCCCCCCAACATACCGGCTATTTGACGACAAGATTCCCACATGCGCGCGCTAAGGTGTGAAGGGAAATTCAGGGAAATGTCCGATATTGACTTGCAGGTAATTTTCCGGTATGCATGTGGGAAAACGGCTAATGTGTGAAATTTGTTGTCCGCATTTGACCCATCCCCTGGGGAAGCGGTGAGCGGCAGCGTGCGCCGCGCTCGGGAATCATATGGTGATCTAACCCCCCAATTCCAACCCTTTAATGCTGAGTGCCAAGCAGGGAGGCAAAAATCCGTTTAGATTAAATGACAGATTGTTAATTTTTATAGTCCACCGAAATTGCAAGAATATTCAATTTCATCCCTTAACGTACTTGTTTGACTTGCTAAAAAAACGTCTCTATATTGTTGTAATTGTGATTTATTATAGTCAGTAATCTTCATTTATCTGTGTTGGCATGCCTAACGTGGAACCTTATAACATACTGATTCAGGCCAGAACACAATTCATGCATTATTACTGGACGTTTCAGAACTTAAAATGAGTGTCATATGTACACACTGTCCACCATTTAAAAAAAAAGAAAGAAAACCTATGGGAAGCGACCACAGGACGGGGAAAAAAGTGAGCACTCTAAAAATCCCGAAATAGCTAAAATAGGCCTGGGAACATTTTCAGTCAAAACATTTTTTTTTGCTTTAATACCTGTAGTGGCATCTAGTGGCTGAATCTCATAGCCACTTTAACCTTTGTCCAATTTCCTTACTGTAGGTGGGGGCAATATGGTCACACCTTCCTGTCAAATTTTCAACTCTCCCATTCTTTTCAAACTTGTTTACAGAGGCTCTTAAGACGAACGCACTGACATCAAAGGTCAACCTGCAAGAAGCCGAGAAGGCGCTGTCCAAATGGTTCACCGGGGCAAGGGACAGAGGAGGACAGAGGGCATCCCGAAGGTCAGGCGTGTCTGACTCTGCACACACTGAGGAGGATTAGGAATCGGAAGTGATCTGGCTCAACATGGCTTCCTTGTTGAGCTTGCTTTTGTTTTAGGAAATCGCCGTAGGATTTTTTATTTTATCTTTTATTTTTAAGGCGGATACAAAGAAAATCCTGAATGAAAGGCAAAACTCAAATCTTCAAATCTGGCTGCTTTTTATTAAGAAATTTCAACTGTTACACAATATCGTTAGATTGTTAGAGATTACTGTTACTCAGTATTGTTAGACTTTCTAGATGTGTGCTTGTTTGTGTATCTCTGAGTTAAAATAACGGGTTTAGTTATAGTTTTATATTTTGTTTATGCAAAAGCTGTTTCATAAGCTATTTTATTTATTAATGTTTTATTGTTAGATTTTCTACATGTATGCTTGTTTGATTAGAGCTTTGTGAGGTTTCACAACCTAGTTGACTACCTAACTAGTTTTATTGTTGGAATCGTCATCCTTTCAGAAAGAGTACTTTTTTCCTCCACCAAGTTGACTACGGTAAATATGGTGTTCAAATAATTTTATTTGATTTATTCTTTTTATACTTGATGACAAAGTAACATTTCTTATTTTTATGACATTTTGTACTTTAAAGATTTTATGCACTTTACAGCAGAGGAATCTATATGGAGAATATTTTTTTTTTAATGCCGTCTTCGTGAGCAACTGATAAAGATTGAAATGTTTACCGTAATTCAGATTAAAGTGGGGATTCATACATTTTCTTAATTTGAAGAGTATTTAATGCTGTGTCAAGTTAGTACATAGTAGTATATATATCTGTGAGTGAGGGAGGCATTTATCAGCTACATGTAGCGGAGACCAATGGGCAATACAGCCCACAAAGGGCCAGTGTGTACAGTATACTAAAATCACAAGAATTTTTCGTAGTCTATTCCAGGGGCCAGTTTTGCTGCAGGTTTTCATTACAACCAAGCAAGAGCACAGCACACCCAATCTGGGAACCTAGAGTCTATCAGTCTGATGACTAATATGATTGGGACAGACGGCCGATGTTTCGGGGTTTCCAATATAGAGGTAAAGGTAAAGTCCCACTGATTGTCACACAATAGCCCTTTTCCCACATGCGCTTTGTACCGCAAAATGACCGGAACGTGGTCTAATGCCTGCATGTGAGAAAGTAGTCGTGCCGGTATAAGTGCAACCCCGTCATCGTGGAGATTTCACCAGTTTTGAGCCAGTCAGAAGAGCGGTATGCGCTATAGCGGATACAAGTGAGAAACGTTTCCAGTCATTTTCCGCGACACCGGTCCTTCTCTCATGTGGGCGAGGTGTACACACGTTGCTTAACGTTCACTTCCAGCGTGCATCATCTAATCATTCGCGCACATCAAAGCAAACTACTTCCTTATTTCGCTTCATGCATTTGCTTTCTCTACATACATACAAGCGTTGGGCTGGGCAGCTTGCAAGCCACTGCTATTCTCGCTGTCTGTCCTGTGTGGCTGCTCCCCTCTCTCGAGCAGAGGGGAAGGGGGAAATCGGCTGTGTTTATTTTACGCTGGCTTGACGCTGCTCTTGAGTCAAACGAGTGTGATTTTATTGTGTGGCAAGTTTTGCCGACCCCCCAAATAAGCTCCCCCCTCCCCCGCCCCCCAACATACCGGCTATTTGACGACAAGATTCCCACATGCGCGCGCTAAGGTGTGAAGGGAAATTCAGGGAAATGTCCGATATTGACTTGCAGGTAATTTTCCGGTATGCATGTGGGAAAACGGCTAATGTGTGAAATTTGTTGTCCGCATTTGACCCATCCCCTGGGGAAGCGGTGAGCGGCAGCGTGCGCCGCGCTCGGGAATCATATGGTGATCTAACCCCCCAATTCCAACCCTTTAATGCTGAGTGCCAAGCAGGGAGGCAAATGGGTCCCATTTTTATAGTCTTTGGTATGACTCGGCCGGGGATCGAACTAGAGCGGACGTCCTGCCCCTTCCGCCATTGTCCGATGACATCTCTCATGCAGCTATTTATATATTTATGATTACTATTAGCCGAAATGTCCTAAAACACAATCGATCAGCTCCAACTCCATTCTCGCGTCAATTGGACTGAAAACGATAGCCGCGGGGCACGGAAGTGGAAGTTTTGACGCGGCTGCATTAGTATTTACAATAAAGCAGTGGTTCCCAAGCTGAGGTATGCATGCTCCTATGGTATGTGCCGTGGTATGGGTATGTGGAGGTACTACAGGGGGTACTTGAGAGAAAGGGGGAAATGGAAAAATTTAAGAAACAATCATCAAAATAAATAAAATGTTAAAATAAATCTGCTCAGGAGGTAACGAATTGCAACTCTTACACTATTTGTTTTATGTTGTAATGATATATTCTTCAAAAGGTGGGTTATCAGTTTTACAGTTTTCAAGGCCAAATCTTGTCAGGTAAAGGAGGGTACTAGGATTCAGAAATCAGTGAAAGGGGGTACTGACGCCAAACAATTGAGACCCACTGCCTTAAAGGATGTTAACCCAAAAATAAAAAATTCAGTTATACTCACCCCAAAACACCTTTCATCGGTGGGGTGAGTAGTTAATGACTGAATTTTCATTTTTGCGTCAACTTACCATTTAAACAATCTAGTTATAATGTATACATCTAAGTCCAGTGTGAAACCCATGTGTGTGCAATCTGCATGTGGTCAGCATGGAACCCATGGTCAAAGCTGCTTGCAACCTAGATTTTAGCCCATGTTGTACCCACACAAAGCTTGTCTGAAGATGCGACCCATATGGGTCTTTTGTATGTTGCTCAGCTTGGCCCCACCTAACACCCAGTGTAAACCCGTATCGGCAATTGGCATGGGGCCGACATGGAATGGAACCTTTAGATGAACGCATTTACATTTGTATATGTTGGGCCAGGACAAGGAGAGAAGACTGCAGCTGTTCCTCCCTCCTGGGACGGCCACGCACCCTCCACCCCTCGGTAAGTGTCATCTTCCTGTTGTTTACACATGTACAACAGCTTGTAACCCATCTTGTTTTTCTTCTGTATTGAAGCTGCATCTGTGGACCCTGCTGAGCCACTGGACAGGGTGCTCCTCAGCACCGCCATGGAGGTCGCCTCTTAGCGTGAGTACACACACACACACACACAGTAATGGAGAAACCCCTTTAAACACATGCAGTTTTTGACTGCTTCTAATATAATAGACATTTTAGGAAACAAGAACCTGAAGAGCCTGAGCCAGCAGATCGAGCAGATCCCCAGCCCCAAGGGCACCTGCAAGAACCCCACCAGAACCTGCCGTGACCTCAAGATGTGCCACCCCGACTGAAAGAGCAGTGACTCTCAAGGTAGATTTGTACGGTGCAGCAGTGGGATGGTGGGACGGTGGCGGTACTGATCATAGATATAGGTTGTTTGGTCTTGTGAAAAGTTGGTTGGATGGAAACACCAAGGGTTAGAGGAAGAACCTGCAAGAACCTGCCATGATATCAAGATATGATAGCCAGTCTAGAAGAGCAATGAGTCTCTGAGGGGTTTAGGACGGTGGAACTGTAGGACAGTAGAGTCTTGCTGATCCCACGATGGTTTGTTTGTGCTGAGTTTGTAGGGCAGAAATACTGAAGTCAAACCAGCAGTGAGTCTCCAAGGGGATTTTTCCGGTAGAGCAGTAGGATACTGCTTGTCGAGGAACACATTACATCATTTACGTCATAAATACAGGCGGTTTGTTTCGTTTATTTGGATTCCCATTCTCCATTAGAGGTTTAGACTAGTGAAATGTTTTAAAGCTTCTGGAATAAAGGTTGACTTTCGTGTTTTTTAGAATGTTGAGCAGTATTTTGGGAATGGTCGCTCCAGAACGTGTTCAGAGAAGGGATCAAAACCTTTTTCTCCTCTTCCAGGCGAGCACTGGATCGACCCTGACCATCAAGGTCTACTGCAACATGGATATTTGAGAGACCTGCCCACCCAGACCGAGGTCGAACTGGTACACCAGCAAGAACATCACGAAGAAGAAGCATGTCTGTATCAGCATGGCTATGACTGACAGCTTCCAGGTAAACACATCCTCCTTCTCATCCACTCCCCTCCTCTCTTCTCTCAGTACCAGCTGCTAACTCCACCCTCCTTCTCCTCTCTCCTCCCATGGCAGCAAGCGCTCCTAGCCTGTGGATGTCAACCTCCAGCTGACCTTCCTTCATGTGCACCAATGCATCAAGAATGTGCTACTGTGCCAGGGTTCCAAGGAGATCAAGATCTTAGCCGAGGGCAACAGCCACTTCACTATTCCTGGAGGATGGATGCATGGTAAGGACAGTACACACACACACACACACACACATGAAGTATGATACGCTGTCATAGGAGTAGGGGCTATCCTCATCCTGACTATTCTGTTCAGAGTAGAACAAGATCCAGGTGACCGTTACTTATACTAGATCAGTGGTTCTCAACGTGGGGTCCAGGGACTACCAGGGGGTCTTGGTTCCAGGGGGTCCCCAGCAAACTGATGTTAAACTTCACCATTATTCAATTCACAAGAAGTTATAAGGATGAAATTAGAGGTTCTTGATTTGAAAAGTTGAGAATCACTAATGGAATACCAAAATGCATTGCATTTCTGTGCGGCCGTTCTTACTTTCACTTACATTTTAAAACAGATGGATTCAATATTTATTAAGTGTCCCAAAAGGGCAATTTGTGTTGCAAAAAGCGTAATACAAAGTACATACATAAAAACTAATAAGACAATAAAAACATTATAAGAACAGTCTAGAGCAGCAGTTTAAAGTGCAACACAACAGTTAAAGTGCAAATATGACAACTGTAGCAACGATCTAAAGTGCACAGTAGAGATCTAAAGTGCATAGTAGCAAAGTGCAGTGTGGCGAGTGACTGCCTTCACTCTCGGCACATTTAGATTACAAAAAAGAGCTCCAATGTATCATTGTATCAAATAGGGCTGTTAAAAAAATGTATATATCGATATTGAATCGATATTCATGTATACATAAATCCCAGTATCGATCTTTTAAAATGCATTTTACAATTATTATTATTTTCTTTTTTAATAAACATAGGCTATAATGTTATAGGCTGTGTGTGGTAGTTAAAACATAGTTTCAAGTTGACGTGTATTTATGTTTGTAGTTGAAAGAAAAACTTAAATACTGTAGGCTACATGTGCATTGTGCATGCACCATGAGCCAGATGTACAGAGCTCAAATCTGTTTGCACTATAATGTTTGTGAACTGGAAATGTTCATGAGCTGTATTTTATTTTATTTTATTTACAAAGCATTTATACTTTATGAAACATTGTTTACAACATGCTGCTGTTCAATGATTCTGTTGTATAGTGGAAATCTAAATTTGTTTGGCTTCTCACAGAAGACTAAAGAAATAGACCGAAGACTGTAAAGAAAGATAAGATGTTGAATGACTATGTTGGTCATGTTTAAATAAAAAATAATTACATGATGTAACTGCTTGCCTTATGGTCAATTCTTAATGTAAATATTAATATTTTTTAATAATGCACCAGGTTAGAGGGTTCCTTGTACAATTTACAGCATTAGTTCTTTGAGAATATCTTCCATTATCAAAGCAAAACTGGTATTGTAACTAAAATATCGATATCGTATCGGAAATTGTATCGACTTGGGACCTTGTGTATCGGAATCGTATCGGGAAGTCAGTGGCGATACCCAGCCCTAGTATCAAATCATAATGAAAAACCACGGTCCAGACCAAAGGGCAGAGAAAGTATATAAATATACAGATTGAAAAACCATGGTCCAGACCAAAGGGCAGAGAAAGTATATAAATATACAGATGTACTGTACCGTACCCCTAAGAATAAATAAGGATAAAATGATAAAATAAATAAAATTGAGATTAAACATAGATTAAATTTAGATTGCTCCTCGTGAAGCAACAAGCATCCTCATCAGCGGCCATTCCGCTGCCCTGCCCTTCTGTAGATCAGTGGTTCTCAACCTGAAGGTCGCAAGATTATTTTGGGTGGTCGTGGGATGATTGTCCAAAAATAAAGGAAAATAAATTATCCCATGATGATTAAATCTCAGATATCAATGGTTTAATGTAAAGCTATATATAAACTATAAAAATGATTTCAGTGAGTGAGTGAAATCAGTTTGTGAATGCGTGCACACTGTCATTGGGTTGGGTAGCGGCGGGAGGGGGGGTCGTGAACCCCAGCCTAAAGTTTTTTTTAGGTCGCGGCTCAAAAAGGTTGAGAACCATTGCTCTAGATGACAGAAAAGCGAAAATATATCGCTATTGCAGACAATCTATGACATCAAACATAATACATAAGACTAATGTCAAATTCAAGTGGATTTTGAAGTGTGAGAAGCACTGCAGTAGCGGACTGTCACACTGTCTAAAATAATGGTCGCATATGCCGTGTGAAACCCCAAATCCAATGCGCATGTCTTTTTTTGGTAATTAACCGATTTAAGGGTGTCAGTTAATCAAAGGTAAAATTAACCGGAAATTCACATCCCTAATTGCAATAATCAAACTATTGACCTTAATCTAAATCCGACAATATTTCGATTAAGGTGTTTGCATGAGTTGCTTTAGAATATTCCATTCATATTCCTGTTTACATGCGACATACATAGTTAATGGACTTCTTTTTATACCGTGGCAGCCATCTTTCCTTGTGCAAGCTGCAAGCTAGAGGTGTTGTCGAGCAGTTTGACTTAAAATGCTGTGAAAACTCAGATAGGGCGTCATAAGGTGTTTACATGCCTACAATGCACTTCAATAATGAGACTAAGATCAGAATACTCCACATGGCTTAATTCAATTGCTTACTATGACCTTATTCAGGTTAAGGTAATCAGAAAGTGCTGTTTACACAGCACAGTGTCTTATTCAGAGTATTGTCTTCAAAGTAGTAGTTATGTATATAGATATGGTGTTAGCTAGTGTCACTAGATCAACTTAAATAATAAATGTACCAATGTATAATAAATGTACCATCTAGTCCTCCCACAAACTTCCAGTGTTTATTGTTTATTAAATAGGATCCCCATTAGCTGATGCCTAGGCGTCAGCTAGTCTTCCTGGGGTCCAAGACAACAAATACATTACATGTCAGACAAACATTGAATGTCTAGAAACATGTCACATAGAGTAAGAGAAAGTGTCACAGTGTCACTGTGCAGCAGCCATATTGAATGTGGGCCCTAACCCTATCTTCTTCTCCTTCCAGTCGCACACGGCACATGGGGTAAGACAGTCATCGACTCCAAGACAACGGAAATATCTCGCCTGCCCATCATTGACAGCGTCAGTTGCTTCAGGCCTTGGAAATCATCAAGTCCTGAACAGCAGTGAACTGTGGTAATGTTTGAGTCTGTAGTACTGTCTCTGTCTGTGAGTTTTATACAATTTCCTGATAAAGACAAGAGTTTAGGGGATAAGCCAACTCTATTCACCTATTTGCCATAATTGTCCATAGATAAACAAGATAAACAATGCCTTTACCATTACTCTCCGTACAGTACACTGAGGTACAGCCATGAATGGGAATTACCGGTACAGCTCCATACCCCTGTTCAAGTCACCAAAAACACATTCCAACAGCGCTAAAACGCTCTATGTACATGTTGTGACTTGTGTACTCACCACGCGATGAAATATTAATCCAAAGTTACTGCAAACGGCCATTTTCGAAGTAAATCCACACACCGAGATCTAACAAAGATTAACCATGCGCTGCCTACTCTGTTAATTCGGTTACTTTGTTTTCGGCTTTTGAGGCGCTGTGTGAAATCACTGCACCTGGTGGCCATGTTTGGTAAGTAGTAAGTAGTTCTGGCTATCTATCTATTTCTGACTTTATCCACATTTTGGATTAATATTTCATCGTGTGGTGAGTACACAAGTCACAACATGTACAGTGCTTTTTGGCGCTGTTGGAATGTCTGTTTTTGGTAACTTTAATGGGGGTATGGAGCTGTGCCGGTAACTCCCATTCATTTGTGAATCTAACTAACTGGTAGGGGTGTCACAATTTCGATTCTGAATCGAAAATGTATCAAAATGAGCAGTCAATTTCAATCATCAAACTTACAAACGTGAATAGTTTACTATTTATCAGTTAGGACATCCCTTTTTGCCGTTTTGCTACAAGTGCTTTTGGTGTGCCTGTAATAATAGTAAAAGTATACAATAAAACATAAAAGTACAATACAATGTTGTGATGGCATAGTGAGCTCAACCCTGTGGTAGTCACATGACTGCAGTAATGCGGTAACCATCACAAACCTATTCCAGGCTATTCTCTTGGCACTTAAGAGCTGTAAAAAAGATGTCTATACGGTATTATATATAGGTTGTGTACATGTGGTAGCATTTGTGGTTTATACCTGTACATGTAGTGACACTTCCATTGTGCCAATTTCAAGTAATGCAAATACAATCTTATGGCTTTTTCTAATAAACTGTGAAAAGATATATTGTCTGCTATTGTATTTTCAACCTGGTAAAACTTAATACAATGTTTTTATTATTATTATTTATTTGTATTATTATTATTATTGTGTTTACAGGAGTTACATAGCAATATACTGCTTAGTTGGTCTCCCATTTAAATTTGAGGATGACCCACTTGGAACCCGTGGGCATAATATTTAAGGGGCCCAGATGTTACCCACTTGGGCTGCTAGAAGTGGGACATACATGGGTCTCAAATAAATCACCCACTTTTGTCCCACAAGACCCAGTTAGATTCCACTTCAAGCTCACATGGGCAAACAGGTAGGGCCACTGTGGAACCCATAGGCAAACCCATTTACGGCTTCCACAGTGGCCCCACCTGAGTTTGCCCATGTGGGTTTGAAGTGGAATCTAACTAGGTCTTACATGTGGGGCTAAAGTGGGTGATTTATGAGACCTATGTAGGTCCCACTTCTAGCAGCCCAAGTGGTTAACATCTGGGCCCCTTAAATATTATACCCAGGGCCCAGATGGGTGTTGTGTATGTTACCCAGTTGGGCCACACATCAGACCAAGAGTAATCCTGCATGAAACCCATATGGGCAATTGACATGGGGCTATTATGGGACCTGTGGACGATCCCACTTATAGCCCATATTACAGCCCATGTAGTACCCATATATAACTTTAAGCTGGGACCGAGTTGGGTGTTGTGTATGTTACCCAGTTGGGCCCCACCTAAGACCAAGTGTAATCCTGCATGGAACCCATATGGGCAATTGACATGTGGCCATTATGGAACCCGTGGACAATCCCACTTATAGCCCATATTTGAGCCCATGTACGACCCATGTAGGACCCACATAGAACTTTAAACTGGGACCGAGTTGGGTGTTGTGTATGTTACCCAGTTGGGCCCCATCTAAGACCAAGAGTAATCCTGCATGAAACCCATATGGGCAATTGACATGGGGCCATTATGGAACCCGTGGACAATCCCACTTATAGCCCATATTTCAGCCCATGTAGGACCCATGTAGTACCCACATAGAACTTTAGGGTGGGACCGAGTTGGGTGTTGTGTATGTTACCCAGTTGGGCCCCACCTAAGACCAAGTGTAATCCTGCATGAAACCCATATGGGCAATTGACATGGGGCCATTATGGAACCCGTAGACAACCCCACTTATAGCCCATATGTCAGCCCATGTAGGACCCATGTAGTACCCACATAGAACTTTAAGCTGGGACCAAGTTGGGTGTTGTGTATGTTACCCAGTTGGGCCCCACCTAAGACCAAGTGGAATCCTGCATGAAACCCATATGGGCAATTGACATGGGGCCATTATTTAACCCGCGGACAATCCCACTTATAGCCCATATTAAGATGGGACCGAGCTGGGTGTTGTGTATGTTACCCAGTTGGGCCCCACCTAAGACCAAGTGTAATCCTGCATGAAACCCATATGGGCAATTGACATGGGGCCATTATGGAACCCGTGGACAACCCCACTTATAGCCCATATGTCAGCCCATGTAGGACCCATGTAGTACCCACATAGAACTTTAAGCTGGGACCAAGTTGGGTGTTGTGTATGTTACCCAGTTGGGCCCCACCTAAGACCAAGTGTAATCCTGCATGAAACCCATATGGGCAATTGACATGGGGCCATTATTTAACCCGCGGACAATCCCAGATAAGACCCATTTTACATACCCATGTGGGCCCCATTTTTCAGCCCATGTAGGGCCCACATGGGCCCCACATACAAATGTTGGCTGGGAATGAACCACCACGCTCTTAAAGAATGCGTTGTTTGCTACATTATGAGATGGCTGTCATTTTTGTATCAAGAGAAATTGATTTGCAGGCATCCTTTAGCAAAAATATGATAAATACTAAGATTATCTGAGATATGTCTGACACTTACAAACTACAACTGTAGTTGAAAAGTTGTATTTATTTGACTTCCGAAGGAAAACTCCGCACATCTCTCTTGGGGCAGGTGCGTAGGACAAGGATATAATTCACACAAAAATAAAGAGAGTCCCGCACACTGTCCAAACTTGCAAAAATAAATTTAATTGTAACGTTTCGGTCTCAGACCTTTTTCAAACAAATGGTTATGGGCATTTAGAAGCCATCTTAAATAAGGAGTGGCTGTTTTGGCTGAGCCAATCACAGCCCCACATGAGAGACAGGCTGAGAGGCATCACAATTTACACATCATCAATTAGCACACAGTGAAATACATTAACAATCATGTTTAGAAAATACTTAGATAGTCTATAAATAAGGTGAGGTTCACACAGAGTACTCGGCTATGAGTCTGTATCAGGTGGGTCCCTGTGAGCCTCACAGGAGGAGTCAAAAAAGAGATCAACATTTACATTCAAGAGAATATTATAATAGTCTACAAAAATCAACAACAAATTACGGCTGATGTGTCGTTCCAGAGATTCCTAAGGCAAAAAACAAACCCTGCAAGGACAAAATTAGTAAAAGTTATTAGAATACATAGTTCAATATAGAAAAATAGAATAATAGAAATTTTTTAAAAAATTTATAAAAGTAAGGAATAGAAGGGGATCATAGAAACATGTTAAGTAACAGTTCATCGTTTAGTCCTTTTGGTGCCAGTGTTTGAAGTGTGTGGATCCAGTGGGATTCACGCTGTTTTAACAGTCTATCAAGGTCACCGCCTCTGAGTGGCAAGGTGACCTGTTCCATACCACAAAAACGTAACGTGGAAATGTCATGGTGAGAGTCGTTGAAATGGATTGCAATTGGATAGTCCCGATCATTTCTACGTATTGTGCTTTTATGTTCACTGATCCTCTGTTTTAGTTTCCTGGTGGTCTTACCAATATAAGCCAGTCCACAGGGGCAGCGTATCATGTAGATCACGTGTGTGGATGCACACGTGATGACGCTGTTGATGGGAAAAGTTTTACCTGTGTGAGGATGGGAGAAATGATTAATTTTCACGGTGTTATTGCACTGTGCACAACTGCCACATCGGTAGTTGCCGTTGGGAAGAGGTTGCAATCTTGTTTGTGTAAATCCACTGGATCGTTTTTTGGGGTTAAAATCGGCACGGACCAGGAGATCCCTAATATTTTTCCCCCTTTTACTCACAAACAGTGGTGGGTCCACAAAAATGGGGGAAAGTTCGGGGTCGGACTTCAATATATGCCAATGTTTATTGAATATGGATCGTATAGCCATAGAGTGGACAGAATACTGAGTGACACATGTAACAGAGAATTTCTTTTGTTTTTTCGTGCTCTTTTTTAGGAGATCAGAGCGTGTCTTTTTGAGGGCCAGATCATAGGCTTGGTCGATCCAGAGGGGTGGATATCCCCGCTGAAGGAATCTGTTTTTCATGTCACCTGCCTTCTCTTTGAAGTCCTCCGTGGAGTAGCAGATCCTTCTCAGCCGAAAAAATTGGCTGATAGGGAGACCCTTCTTTAAGGGAGTAGGGTGAAAACTTGATGCCAACAAGAGTGTGTTTTTGTCAGTCTCTTTCCTATACAATGTTGTTAAAACGGAGCCGTTATTATTTGAAACCCACATATCCAGAAAACTCACTTTGTTATTGCTGTAATTGGACGTAAATTGTAGGTTATTGTCAAAACTGTTAAGTAAAGTGACAAATTCTGACAACTCATCAGGGCTTCCATTATAAATACAGAAGACATCATCTATATATCTATACCACTTAATAATTTTGGGCAGATGTGTATTCATATCAAGGTTAAAGACATACTTTTTTTCAAAAAGACCAACAAATAAATTTGCGTAATTTGGTGCACAAATAGTGCCCATGCTCGTGCCTGAGACCTGTAAATAGAACTCATTTTCAAAACTGAAAAAATTGCATTTCATAACAAATGTCGCCAGGTCAATTATGAGCTGGTTAGGGGGGTTTATTGTGCTGTCACGGTCTTGTAAATAGAAACCCAAAGCCTCCAGACCACCTTCATGGGGTATATTAGTATAGAGGCTCGTGACATCAAGGGTTAGCAGGAGGATATCTTCTGGTAAATTATTGAGACATGACATTTTATCAATGAAGTCAGTAGAGTCCTTTATGTAGGCAGGCAGGGTTTGGACAAACGGCTTAATGAAAAAATCCACAAATTTAGACAATGGAGACCACAGTGAGTCTGTCTGTGCCACAATTGGACGGCCTGGGGGATTGGTGAGTGACTTATGTATTTTAGGCAAAGTGTACATTACAGGTCGTATAGGATGTTTGCAGTATAAGAACTTGTATTCAGATTCAGCAATCCAGCCCTTCATTTTGGCGTCCTCCGGGTAAGTGAGGATTTCTTGTTGAAAGGAGAAGGTGGGATCATGATTTAATTTTTTGTAGAATTTTGTGTTTGACAATTGAGCAACAATTTCATCTAGATATTTTTCGGCATCCTGCACACAAATGCCACCACCCTTATCCGCCAGTTTAATAACAATGTCTTTGTCGTTGATCAGTTCGTTTAGGGCGGTTCTTTCGTTATTAGTTAAATTGGGTGGGCTGGTGTGTGGTATGGCAACTCTCTGCATAATCTCCTGCTCCACAATTCTGCAAAAAGTATTTATAGACGCATTATTAGTATTTGGGCAGAATGTGCTTTTGGCTTTAAAAACAGGAGCACTGGTGTCAACGGTGGAATCTTTATTCTTGCAAAAAAGGTGACGTAACTTGATCTTTCTAAAACACTTGAATAAGTCCACCTTTAGGCCAAAAGGATTAATCCCACTGTTAGGCACAAAAGAAAGCCCTTTTGACAAGAGGGAAAACTGGTCATCAGATAATTCCTTTGAGGAAATGTTTATTACCGTGTCCCTGTGTAGCTGCGCGTCCACGGCCGGTGTTGGATGCTTGGATGCGCGCTTGCCGCGCCTGCATTTTGTCTTCCGCGGCCTTTCCCGCGATTGCCTAAAAAAGGGGGATTGCTTGGTGGGATCTCGGAATCACTGTCGAATGTAAAATCACTCTCCATGGATGAATCGTTGTATCTGGCCGACTTTCTCTGCCGATGTCGCGTTTGCCTCCTTGGTGCGGTTGTGCGTAAATGCGCAGTGGGTGCTGCAGTGGCGGCCGTGCCAGATGACACAGTCCAGCAGTACAAGGAGAAGCTTCTCAGCATTAAACTGCAAAAATACAAGAGAGATACCGACGACTACCAGGAAAATGAAGTCTACAACTGGGAATTGAAAGAACCTTCATCTGGCACGGCCGCCACTGCAGCACCCACTGCGCATTTACGCACAACCGCACCAAGGAGGCAAACGCGACATCGGCAGAGAAAGTCGGCCAGATACAACGATTCATCCATGAAGAGTGATTTTACATTCGACAGTGATTCCGAGATCCCACCAAGCAATCCCCCTTTTTTAGGCAATCGCGGGAAAGGCCGCGGAAGACAAAATGCAGGCGCGGCAAGCGCGCATCCAAGCATCCAACACCGGCCGTGGACGCGCAGCTACACAGGGACACGGTAATAAACATTTCCTCAAAGGAATTATCTGATGACCAGTTTTCCCTCTTGTCAAAAGGGCTTTCTTTTGTGCCTAACAGTGGGATTAATCCTTTTGGCCTAAAGGTGGACTTATTCAAGTGTTTTAGAAAGATCAAGTTACGTCACCTTTTTTGCAAGAATAAAGATTCCACCGTTGACACCAGTGCTCCTGTTTTTAAAGCCAAAAGCACATTCTGCCCAAATACTAATAATGCGTCTATAAATACTTTTTGCAGAATTGTGGAGCAGGAGATTATGCAGAGAGTTGCCATACCACACACCAGCCCACCCAATTTAACTAATAACGAAAGAACCGCCCTAAACGAACTGATCAACGACAAAGACATTGTTATTAAACCGGCGGATAAGGGTGGTGGCATTTGTGTGCAGGATGCCGAAAAATATCGAGATGAAATTGTTGCTCAATTGTCAAACACAAAATTCTACAAAAAATTAAATCATGATCCCACCTTCTCCTTTCAACAAGAAATCCTCACTTACCTGGAGGACGCCAAAATGAAGGGCTGGATTGCTGAATCTGAATACAAGTTCTTATACTGCAAACATCCTATACGACCTGTAATGTACACTTTGCCTAAAATACATAAGTCACTCACCAATCCCCCAGGCCGTCCAATTGTGGCACAGACAGACTCACTGTGGTCTCCATTGTCTAAATTTGTGGATTTTTTCATTAAGCCGTTTGTCCAAACCCTGCCTGCCTACATAAAGGACTCTACTGACTTCATTGATAAAATGTCATGTCTCAATAATTTACCAGAAGATATCCTCCTGCTAACCCTTGATGTCACGAGCCTCTATACTAATAGGGGTTCCTCTGCCTTTCCGACATGCTGCCACTCCGAACGTTAACTTCCATTATTCGGACTGGCGGTCGTTCACCTTAGAAGCCGCAATGCCGACCTTAGGTTTAGGCGTGGGGGTGGGAGAGGTTAGGTTTTGGGTTAGGGTCTGGGGGAGGTTAGGTTTAGGCATGGGGGGAGGTTAGGTTTGGCGTGGGGGCTGGGAGAGGTTAGTGAAAAACGGGGAATATAGACCCCCTTTCTGAGTGCCGATATTTCGGAGTGGCAGAACGTCGGAGTGGCAGCATGTAACCATACTAATATACCCCATGAAGGTGGTCTGGAGGCTTTGGGTTTCTATTTACAAGACCGTGACAGCACAATAAACCCCCCTAACCAGCTCATAATTGACCTGGCGACATTTGTTATGAAATGCAATTTTTTCAGTTTTGAAAATGAGTTCTATTTACAGGTCTCAGGCACGAGCATGGGCACTATTTGTGCACCAAATTACGCAAATTTATTTGTTGGTCTTTTTGAAAAAAAGTATGTCTTTAACCTTGATATGAATACACATCTGCCCAAAATTATTAAGTGGTATAGATATATAGATGATGTCTTCTGTATTTATAATGGAAGCCCTGATGAGTTGTCAGAATTTGTCACTTTACTTAACAGTTTTGACAATAACCTACAATTTACGTCCAATTACAGCAATAACAAAGTGAGTTTTCTGGATATGTGGGGTTCAAATAATAACGGCTCCGTTTTAACAACATTGTATAGGAAAGAGACTGACAAAAACACACTCTTGTTGGCATCAAGTTTTCACCCTACTCCCTTAAAGAAGGGTCTCCCTATCAGCCAATTTTTTCGGCTGAGAAGGATCTGCTACTCCACGGAGGACTTCAAAGAGAAGGCAGGTGACATGAAAAACAGATTCCTTCAGCGGGGATATCCACCCCTCTGGATCGACCAAGCCTATGATCTGGCCCTCAAAAAGACACGCTCTGATCTCCTAAAAAAGAGCACGAAAAAACAAAAGAAATTCTCTGTTACATGTGTCACTCAGTATTCTGTCCACTCTATGGCTATACGATCCATATTCAATAAACATTGGCATATATTGAAGTCCGACCCCGAACTTTCCCCCATTTTTGTGGACCCACCACTGTTTGTGAGTAAAAGGGGGAAAAATATTAGGGATCTCCTGGTCCGTGCCGATTTTAACCCCAAAAAACGATCCAGTGGATTTACACAAACAAGATTGCAACCTCTTCCCAACGGCAACTACCGATGTGGCAGTTGTGCACAGTGCAATAACACCGTGAAAATTAATCATTTCTCCCATCCTCACACAGGTAAAACTTTTCCCATCAACAGCATCATCACGTGTGCATCCACACACGTGATCTACATGATACGCTGCCCCTGTGGACTGGCTTATATTGGTAAGACCACCAGGAAACTAAAACAGAGGATCAGTGAACATAAAAGCACAATACGTAGAAATGATCGGGACTATCCAATTGCAATCCATTTCAACGACTCTCACCATGACATTTCCACGTTACGTTTTTGTGGTATGGAACAGGTCACCTTGCCACTCAGAGGCGGTGACCTTGATAGACTGTTAAAACAGCGTGAATCCCACTGGATCCACACACTTCAAACACTGGCACCAAAAGGACTAAACGATGAACTGTTACTTAACATGTTTCTATGATCCCCTTCTATTCCTTACTTTTATAAATTTTTTAAAAAATTTCTATTATTCTATTTTTCTATATTGAACTATGTATTCTAATAACTTTTACTAATTTTGTCCTTGCAGGGTTTGTTTTTTGCCTTAGGAATCTCTGGAACGACACATAAGCCGTAATTTGTTGTTGATTTTTGTAGACTATTATAATATTCTCTTGAATGTAAATGTTGATCTCTTTTTTGACTCCTCCTGTGAGGCTCACAGGGACCCACCTGATACAGACTCATAGCCGAGTACTCTGTGTGAACCTCACCTTATTTATAGACTATCTAAGTATTTTCTAAACATGATTGTTAATGTATTTCACTGTGTGCTAATTGATGATGTGTAAATTGTGATGCCTCTCAGCCTGTCTCTCATGTGGGGCTGTGATTGGCTCAGCCAAAACAGCCACTCCTTATTTAAGATGGCTTCTAAATGCCCATAACCATTTGTTTGAAAAAGGTCTGAGACCGAAACGTTACAATTAAATTTATTTTTGCAAGTTTGGACAGTGTGCGGGACTCTCTTTATTTTTGTGTATTTATTTGACTTGCCATTTAGTATAAGAAATCAACATTTGGGACAAAATGTACTACCATAACTTAAATGTATATTTGGGAGATATGAAACATTTGGAAGACTTAGATGTTAAATTAATTTGTTTCTGCATCATATGTTATCATTCCAACTCAACCAAAAAAACGGTGTATAAAAATATATTCCAAATATGAGGAAATGGCTCTATCTTGTGGAAACTAGGGAAAAATCATTGCTCAAAAAGGAAAATTCCAGGCGGTAACTCAAACTGGCGGAGGTTGGTTGAAAACGTTAGGGTTGTGCTACAACCCAGGTTTTACGAGTGAGAACGAGAGCTCTCACTAGTGCCTACAACGCTGCGACGCAGCCCTATGGAAGACTGTCATTTTGCTCCAAAATTACTTTTCATTAAAACCGACCAGCCACCCGTAGGTGGCGTGGTACCCCCTGGGGCTGACACGGATCCATGTGACTACGTCACGTCCTGTCAGCCCAGGGATAATCACTCTAATTTCTTCCAGCCCGCTGAGATCCGACGCACCCCGTGACGCATCGACACAGCAAGGCTGGGTAGTGAGAGCTCTCGTTCTCACTCGTAAAACCTGGGTTGTAGCACAACCCTAACGTTTTACTTAGTTTCGAACTCAAGCTTTCACTAGTGCCTCAATTCAACCGACCTTGCTGCCGGGAGCACCCACAGGGCGACCCGAAAGGCACCGGTGAACCACGGCCATATGGCAACGTTTATGCCTAACCGAATGACATATTAGAGTGGCAATGATACTACTTTCTTGCCACCGACAGCACCGCGTGCGCGAACTGCGAACCGGACACGTCGAGACTGTAGTACCTGACAAAAGTGTGATGAGAGGACCATGAGGCCGCGGCACACATGTCCTCCACCGACACACCACGCAACAACGCAGAGGATGTCGCAACACCTCGCGTTGAATGCGCCTTGATACCCTCCGGGGAACCTTGCCCACGGCAGAGTATGCCAACGCGATCGCCTCCACTATCCAGTGCGATAAGCGATCCTTGGAAAGGGGTCCGCCCTGGGCCCTTTGCCCAAAGCAAACCAACAGCTGATCTGTAATGCGTAATGAACGCGTCCTGGACACATAGGCCGAGAGCGCCCTTACGGGGCACAGCATGTGCAAACGTCTCTCCTCACCCGAACTGAACGGCGGGGGACAGAATGCTGATAAGTCTATAACCATAGACCTATAGCTGGCATTAATATTCTTGGGCTGGTACGCCGGGTTAGGTCGCAACCAGAGGAGGTTTTTCCAGTGAGGCATAGGAGGATGGTCCTCCTCTATTAGATTGGGGATTTTATATAAAAAAAAAATATATTAAAAAAATATATTTTTTATTTTTATTTTTATATTTTTCATTTTTCATATTTTTTTTTTATAATAAAATATCAATCAAATGTGTTTTTTCTTATGTGCAGACGCTCATTTTTTCATTCATTATATAGCTCCATGCAGACGAGTCACTCTGGCCCTGGTCCCAGCATGGGGGAGGGGATAAAAAAACACCCGCCCTGTGGGCTTGATTTATTTGGTAATTTATCTAATGAAAAAATAAGATTGGTTGAAAAAGACTTGCAATTCACAGAAAACAGTGAGAGTGATGTGTTTTCCAACGAATCAGATTGAGGAGGAGGGGAGCTCTCCCTTAGCCCGTGAAACCAGGTGAAACCCTAATTGGTTGTTGTTTGATTGATAGATTGCTTGACATTGATTGACATTCTGTATTGTCCAATGCTGAATACGTCTGAAAATCGGCAACGTTGTTCCACTGCCTGGTCTGTGGTCACGCTGAATCAAGGAGGTGAAATCCACTGCTTGACCTGACAGGAAGGATTTACTGAGACAGTTAGCAGCATATCATATTTCCCTCTTATTTTTATTTACTTTTTTATCAATCAGTAAGTGTTCACAAGCCAGACAGTCGTTGATATTGGATTACCACCAAAACGAGTTTCGAGTTGCGGGGAGAATTGAGCTGCGCGATACGGGCTTTTTGCAATGTCAGAAAACTGGAATATTTGCAACGTCTCGACTGCAGCGTTTCCCCTACAGACAGCACGGATATTCAAGTAAGTCAATTGATTTCAAGTTATCCGAACCTTCTATTAAATTCGGCGTGGAAATGGTTCACCGAGCAGCGCTATTTTTGTCGTATTGAAGTTTCATCCTGTAATTTCTTATACTAAAACCCGCGAAGCTTTAATTCACACATTTTTTAACTGAATTTGGCCTGTAAATCGATAGCTGACAGCGGGCTCAATTTTAAAGCTTGAGTGGTGATCTTTATATCATATGAAAGTAGAAGAAATAAGGAATCGATTGGGATGAAGCATGTCAACCTAGGATGTCGGGAAGGGGGGGTAAATAACGCTCCAAAGTTGATAACTAAATGAGTAGTGCAGCACTGTGCACATGAAGACACACTCTCGTTCCAGATGCAATTAAGTGTAATTTAACGCTATTTGACAACAGTTTCGGCCATAGACTTTGTCAAGTATCATACAAACAGTGCAAGACAGCCATTATAAAGACAGGTTAGCTGATTGAATGGACAACACCTGTCTTGTGAAAGCACACCTGAGTGTGAGACATCATAGGATGAATCAAAACATTGATGTCACAGGTAGGCTGTATACCATAATATATCATGAATCTATGTGAATAAATAGATTTATATAAATAGTAATCACAGCCTAATGCATAGAGATAAATCCTGAAACCTTCTCGCAACAGTTCTAGCCTAAGCCAGTGGTTTTCAAAGTGGGGTCCCCAGCAAAAAGGGGGGATAATCTATTTTCACTATAATTCCATGCCATCCATAAGTAACACAATCTAAGATAGTGTAGAAGTGAGTAACTAGGCTAATTATAACCATAACAGCACAAATAATTGACAAAAATCTCGAAATAAATATACAGTATTTACTCTGAGAAATGAAATAATGAGAAAAGGAAAAATTATTGATGGTTAAAACTGAATAATGACATCACAACAGTCTAATCCTAATGCTAATTTAAAATGAGATTTGGGCGTTTTGGGCAAAAACTGCTTGTGGGTGAGAGTATCAGCAGCAGAGCACACGTCATATTTTCCCTGGGACCGCCTCAGGTGCCAGGTGCTGTTCCGTCCTGTAGTCCTCTCACTGGGTGCTAATGCAATGCTCCTCACTGGGTGGAAAGCTAAGAGGCTTGACAGCATGGGAAACATGGCAAATACACATGCACGCACGCGCGCACACGTGAAAAAAAAACCCCAAATTTTTTTCGGCGGCGACCTTCGGTCGCCGCCGAAAAGGGGCGGCGACCTTCGGTCGCCGCACTAGCTTCCTCCCCTGCTTCCAAGGTCACCAGCCACCACTGGTCGCAACGTAACCCTGCGCCCATCGTCCCCAAAAACCATACAGGCCTGCTGCACCGAGAGGGCAATCAGGTCACCGACTCTCTTTCCTGACGATAAGGCCAGCAGCAGCGCGGTCTTTAAGGACAGAACCTTTAAATCGGCAGAGTCCAAGGGTTCAAACGGATGACCCGTTAGCCCGTCCAGCACCAGGTCCGCAAACCATGTCTGCCTGGGCCAAAACAGACTAAAACGAGCCGTAATGTAATAGTCTTAATGAATAATGTAATAGTCTTAATTAATAATGTAATAGTCTTAATAATAATGTAATAGTCTTAATAATAATGTAATAGTCTTAATAATAATGTAATAGTCTTAATAATAATGTAATAGTCTTAATAATAATGTAATAGTCTTAATAATAATGTAATAGTCTTAATAAATAATGTAATAGTCTTAATTCGAGTATAGAAGGTGATTCCCATTCGTGTGTGTTTTTGTCTCTATGTTGTACGTTGAGGACCGCAATGGAAATAAGCCGGTGCTTGAAAGAGCCAGGCTTTCTTGTGTTTTTATCCTCGGTGGACTGTCTGTTCCCTGTATCTGTGTTGACTTTTTCACCAAAATAAATCAAATCAAATCGAATCGCCTTCAGCTCTAGCACGTTTATGTGGCGAAGCTCCTGAGCCTCCCACCGGCCGTTCGCCGAAAAATGCCCGCAAATCGCACCCCCTCCCCAGAGGGAGGCGTCTGTGCGAATCACCATCCTGAGCGGGACAGGGCCCCACCGAGTACCTCTCGAGAGGTAACGGGCGTCCGCCCATATGGCCAGGGCCCATATTTGGACCACGGGAGCATGTGTAGCCTCCCCAGCGGTAGCACATGCAGTGCTGAGGCCATCAGGCCCAACATCACTGTGCACTGATGCTCTGACACCGAGGGCACAGACCTAACGTCCTTGGCTTGCTGTCCGAACCGTGCGAGCCTGTCGCTCTGGCGAAAGGCTCGCAGGAAGTCTAGCTCGAGCCCCAGGAAGGTCGCCGCCTGCGCTGGGACGAGGCCACTCTTCTGCCAGTTCACCAAACACCCTAAGGTTTGCCGGTGATCGGTCACCACCTTGGTATGTTCCGTGGCACGGACCCTCGAGTCGGCCGCTAAGCGAACGTCGTCGAGATATAGGAAGACGCGGATCCCCCTCGCGCGGAGGGGAGCCAAGGCTGTCTCCACGCACACCGTGGGGGTTCGCGGGCTCAAGACATGCCGAATGGCAAGACACAGAACTCGTAAGCCTTCCCCAGGAAGGAGAACCTCAGATATTTCCTGTGTCTCCTGACCACGTGGACATGGAAGAACGCACCTTTCAGATCCCCGGAAGTAAGAAATCCCCCTGTCTCAACTCGTTGAATAGGCGGGGAAGAGAGAATTCGGAACGGGACTTCCTCAGCGTCTTGTTGAGATGCCGAGGGTCCAATTTTGGACGCATGGAGCCGTCCTTCTTGGGTACGATAAGTACCTGTGGTAGAAAACCCAAGCGCACATCTGCCTTGGGACCCGAGCGAATCGGCCCTCTGGCGAGGAACGAATAACCTCCTTGTGGAGTATGTCCATGGCCTCCCCCTCCACGGCCGGATCGGGGGTCCCGTCGAACGTGGGTGCGGGGCAAACTGTAGAGCGTATCCTTTCCGGAGGGTGCGCCGTAATGGGGACGGGGAACATAGATGCTCCCAGGCATCGAGCCTGTTGGACAAGATGGTCTCTTGTGGCCAAAGGAGCGGAACCTGTCATGAGCATATTGCTGGGCACCGGGACCTTTTGATCCGGTACCCTGATGGGGGGGCGGGACGTGAGAGGCTACGCCCCCCCCGCCGCATGGTCAGTTCCGTAGAAGCTGTGCATGCTGGGGGAGAACTTCTTACGCAAGCTCCGCCTACTGACGCGCTGTTGTATCGAAGTAGCCCCCCCCCCCCCCCCCCTCCTGTTGTGCGACTTTCGCAGGCTGGGGGGACTGCGGAGGTAACGTTCTTTCTCGAGACCGGCCGCACGTGGACTTGTCCGACAGTGCGGCCCCCAGGCGAGCTCCCGACCAGCAATGGGCCGTCGGCGCCATTGATGGTGGGCTGTCCTAGGAGCCTCTAGCCGAGGCCAGGCCATAGCCATGGACCAAGGCGAGCCTTGATGATGGGTATGAGACCCTGGGCGAGCTCCCGACCGAACTCGGGCCTTGGGCACCGAGGACGGTGGGCCTAAAGCTACAAGCCGCAGGCTGGAACTGAGCCCAGCCTTGGTGAGCCAACCGGTGGGCTTGACCTGGGCGCTGCCGACCGAGGCCAGGCCGTGGCCATGGACCAAGGTGCGCTGTGCCCCCTGCCAGGCTACCTGCACTTGCAGGGGGCGCTCCAACAAGGGAGTGCGACCCATGGAGAGCTCCCAACCACCCCGGGCCTTGGGCACCAAGGGCGGTGGGCTTGTCCTTAGAGCTACCAGCCAAAGGCTGGCACTGAGCCCAGACCTTGGCGAGCTGTAACCCCTGCTGGACGCGTAGCGCCAGCACGGGGCGGTATGTCTATTGTAGCGGAGGTAGCTCGCGCCCAATGTACTTAGCACACAGATACTAACTGCACGGGTGCACGCCAGCTATCTGCAACCATACTATAGTTCTGTGCTAAACAGTACTAATGCTATCTGCACGTATGCAAGCTAGCTTTCACACTCTTTTGAGAGCGGACCTTGGTCAGCTCTCAAGAGCTTAGCTGCGGCCCTGGGCTAGCCCAGCAGCTGCAAGACCGCGGGTTCAAGGCGCCTGTGCAGCGTGCTCATGCTCAAGGCAGAACACGCACTTAACGTGCCGGTTCATACTCGGCCAATGCAGTGATACACACAGCCCATCCCCTCGCTGACTTTCCCTGCTAGTAGCAAGAGAAAGCCGGAAGCTAATCACTAATAGCAAGCTCCCGCGGGCCGCACCCTGGTAGCGGGAGTACCGTTTAAGCAGGCTAGCAGGCTAACAAGAAGCACAGGCTAGACAGTAAGCAACCCGGAGGCTAGCGAACATGCGCGTGCAATGGTAACGTAAGCGGCAATAGCCCAGCCCGACGGGGGGGCAACAATACCCACAACCTGTTAACCCGCAAGAACAGGTGTGAACCAACCACTAGCTAAGCTAGCGTAAGCAATGAGAGACAAGCGTGCGCTAACACAAGCCTGCGTACAAGCCGGTGCAGCGAGTCTCTACCCTGAGTAACACGGGGAAGCAAGCGTGACCGCAGGCAGAGGCCAGCGGCCCGCGAAGCTAGTCAATCTCAGAAGAAACTCCTCAGAGGGAGTTACAATCTAGTAGATGCTATTTGCACGCAACACTTAGCAGACAAGCAAGCTGGCTAAGAAGGGTAAGAACTGAGAGAAGTCAAAACAACTTTTAGCTAGCGTACTCGCTCAGCTAAATCTCAGAGTGCCCCCTTAGGGGCCGGCGGCAGTAAAATCTACACTACAAGCCGTATGTAGGTCCCAGCAACGCCTGTGCAGCGTGCTCATGCCCTTAGGCAGTGCACACATCATTTTCATTGTGCCGGTCGTAACCGGCCAGCGTAGCCTCACAGCTAACACAGCACCTAGCTGTTCCCCCCTCTCTCTGCTAACAGGAATAACGGGGTTACCGTGTAAGCAATAGCCTGCGACGGTAAGAAGCTGGAGTGCTACAACACTAGATACTGGCTGCACGGGTAGCAAGCTAGCTATCTAGCTAACTGAAGAGCATGGCTTCTAGCTACTACTCTCGCTTACCGCGCGCCCTACACAGAGGTAGTCGTTACCCTGTCTGGGGACGCAGCCAGATAGCTGGAGTGCTACAAGCTAGTCCAAGCTAGCTGCACTGAGCAACTCGCTAACTATCTATTTAACGTTACTCCTGGAGTAACGTGCCACTCTGACAATATAGCCGGCGCCTAAAGCAAGCAAACGGACGCTAACGACACGGGTGCACGCTAGCTTATCCGCAAAAACCAGGCTGGCTAGCCTATTGCTCTAGTGCTACACTGTAAGCTAACAGCAACATGCAACCTAGCTTAACAGTTTTGAGCGCGGACCTAATTCGGCCCTCAAACGAAAACGCTGCCCCAGCCAGGGGAGCGAAGCAAAGCTACACAGCGGCAGCAATAACCACTACACGGCGGTAGCAGCAGAACTACACGGCGGTAGCAATAAACAGTTAACTAAGGAAGATACTCTTAGCTTTTAGATGACTTGTTCCGACGCCGCTGGTGAAGGGTACAGGGTCGGGTCCCCGAAGCCTGCTTTATCCCGTCCACGCAAACCTCTTGAGGTGCGCAAATCAGCCGGAACGAGCCTAGTATCTAAAGCTATGTAAGAGAGCTAACTCATAGTTAACCGCGGAGCTTTAGAAAACACGTCTTCTCAGCGGCTGGAAGAAAGCGTAAGTGATTATCCCTGGGCTGACAGGACGTGACGTAGTCACGTGGATCCCTGTCAGCCCCAGGGGGTACCACGCCACCTACGGGTGGCTGGTCGGTTTTAATGAAAAGTAATTTTGGAGCAACATGACAGTCTTCCATAGGGCTGCGTCGCAGCGTTGTAGGCACTAGTGAGAGCTTGAGTTCGAAACGAAGTAAAACCAATTTTGGTTTGCATTTGGTTGCATTAAGTCCAGGATGTTGGCATAAAATAATACAATTTGTGTTTTTTGTCAAATAAAGTAATAGCGAGGGGTCCAAAAATTGCACTTCTAATTAGTCAAAGGGATAAAAAATATACAAAAGGGATAAGGGAGGAGCTATTTTGATTACACAGTGTAGTATAGACTTTTTTTTATTGCAAAAGTACACACCCCCTGACAAATTTATGCCATATGCATTAACACAGTCAAAATTATCGACAAACAAAAAGCCCAGAAGTATTAAAAAAAACACAAGGGATACACAAAGGTTAAAACTAGCAAAATAAGACAATAATTCAGTAATACTGAGTGGAGTCATAGAAATATAAGAGTTGCATCATTTCCACCCACTCCAATGGACCTTTTTTCTTTTTTACCTCACAATAGTTCCCGACTATGCAGCGCGGTAGTTACTTTGAAAGGGTGAGACATTTAAAGGCCCAACCGTAGGTTTCGGGGAGAAATATATGTGCAGTGTTTTTTATTGCCAATGAGAGAATGTACCATGACATATTTTGCATTCAACTCTGACTGCTTCCGTTTGTGGCAATTTTTTTTGAAGTTACTGTGCACCAGTCGTGGCTGGTGAGCTTGGCAATAGGGGAGGACGCTTCGGCGGCGGCGAAAAAAATTGGGGCCTTTTTTTTTCTTCTCTTTTGCAGTTTGAAGACAGATTTTAACAACATACAAACAAAACAAAAGCTCAGACACAGCTGGAAAACAAAGCAAAGCATACTATTGATTGACAATTATAATATGGTGCTACCACCCATATAAGGGTGCTTACATGCTTATAAAAGCATAATGGGTTATACAAGGGGCCAAGACAAACCAGCTGAGCAAGTCACCCACCGCCCCTAACCTCATCAAGGTAGGCCAGAAACGGGTCCCAAATATCCTCCTATACCCTAATTTAATCTCAATAGCAGCACCAGTCTCCTTCAAGGAAACAAGATCAATAGAAATTATTAGGCTACAGACCGCTTTATAGATCCACACTGTTACAGCAGGCAACATCAAACTTAATTTCAGTTTAATTCAATCACACAAATTACACCACGCACCCCCATATAGATAGGATTTTGTTCCAGGGTCCCCCATCTGATAAGAGTTTTGCTTTTATCACAGACATATGAAACCCATGACCAAAATAGTCATACATTCTGTGATTGTGTTACTTATGGATGGAATTATAGTGAACATAGATTAATCCCCCCTTTTTGCTGGGGACCCCACTTTGAAAACCACTAGCTTAGGCTACAACTGTTGCAAGAAGGTGAATTTTCACACATTTTCAATGCAGATTGAGGACAAAATTAAGATGGATTGTCATCTGGTGCATTTTAACGTTAGGCGCACCCAGGAGAAAGAAAGTTGAAGTGGGAATAATTTCTGGCTGAGCAGTAATGCACCTCAAAATAAAGTAAGATATTTAGGCTACAGTTAGTCTGTCAGTAAAAGGCTTGATGGATGAACAAATCAATCAAAAACACTTCACTACGTCCAACATAGGCTACAAGATTCGTTTCATAACGAAACATGCAAATTGCATGTTTTGTTGCAATTTGCTATGCAAATTGCTGTTTCGTTCCACGCTGGTTCCGCGCTGCCAAATTCAGTAAAAAAATGTGCGAGTTTAAGATTGCCAAATGGCGGGCTATTCAGCATAAAACAATATAATACGAAAAAGTAGCACTGCTTGGTGGACGCCGAATTTAGTAGAAGACCCGGATAACTCGAACTGAATTGACTTACTTGAATATCCATGCAGTCTGTAGCCGGTGCGAGTGCAGCCGATGAGGTTAAATTATCCCAGTGTTTGCTTCTGAGCCTCTGTCCTCCGTGTGAACCACGCTGCCCTCTCTAAACTCCGCGTAATACAATGCAACGACTGTCTGGCTTGTGAGCTAACTTACTGCTTGATAATAATATAAAACATAGGAAAAGAGAAAGGGGAAAATATAGGTGCTACTGTCTGTAAATCTATCTATTAGCCTGTCAGGTCTTCATTTCCTGCATTTCCAATGGAGCTGTTAGGATGATGTCATCATTCCTACTTTGATGTCGTCATTCCTACTATGATGTCATCGATCACTGATGATGTCATGATTCTTAAGTGTCTCAATCATGCCTTTCGCTGGTGATGTCATCGATCACTGATGATGTCATATTCGGATCTATAAGGGCCTGTTCCTGCAGTGCTCTAGTGATTCATAATCTAAATTCACATCAAGGATCATACCAATCTCTGCAACGTCTGCAACCTGCAACTTCTGCAACCAGCAACTTCTGCAATCTCTGCGACCGTTCCCAAACCTCGAACAGTGCAGCCCCAGCCATCAAGTTCCACAACACCCCAGCTTCTCAAGACCTACCAAGTTTCCCGTGGCCCTCAACTACCCGCGAATAGATCCACATGTCCAACACCGATCCTGACAGGAGCGGATTCAACAAGATTTTCAGACGTAGGCTATTCAGCATTGGACAATACAGAATGTCAATCACTGTCAGCAATCTATCCAACCAACAACCAATTAGATTTCACCTGGTTTAACCAGGGTAAGGGCGTGCGAACTTCCAGCTCAATGTGATTGGTGGGAAAACACATCACTCTCACGTGTTTCTGTGAATTGCAAGTGTTTTTCAACCAATCATATTTTTCATTAGATAAATGACCAAATAAATAAACACCCACAGGGCGAATGTTATTTTATCTGCCTACTAAAGGCTGGGACCAGGGCCAGAGTGACTCTCTGCATGGAGCTCTCCTTTCCATCAGTTCAGGTCACTGTTGTTGAAGCATTTTAACACATTGAGTGCCAGCCATTTTTTCATCCTGTAGGTAAGTTGTGCCAGGTTTTTTTTTGAGGATTCTGGCTCATTTTACAAGAGCCGAGGATTATTTTCTGTTAAGAATTCATGAACACCAATCATCTAAAAATAACTAATAGAATGTGTGCTTTCTCTGTCTAAAAGAGTTAGTTTGCAGAGTTAGTAGTTATGTAGATATTAGCCGTTGAGTACAGCATGGTTTCAGAGATTTTCAGAGAGTTTGGAGATAAATGGATTTTTAGAACCAACTCCTCCCTCCGTGGGCGTTCTTCTTGGCCATATGCCTGTGGCTGCGCGGCCGCTGTTTGAGGAGGTCGGGATGGACTCGCTCGCTTCTTGGAGTTTTGGTTGAGAGGGGCTTTTGCGATTCTGGTCATATTTATGCTGCGTGTTTCAGGGTGTGTTCCACCTGTGGTCTATTGTGTGGATTTGCAGTCCCGCATCGCCAGCAATCAGCGCGAAAACGAGGGCGTTTTCCCCCATCCATTTTCATGAGAATGGCTGGGGTGAGAATGGCGCGTGACAAGTTAGAAAAATGCTTGCCTTCCTCTAGTCAGGAGAGCACTGTCGCCACTTAGTGGTCGGTAAAATGGATTATACACATTCTCTTGCTCCAATAGTGATCTCGAAGATGTAAAAGTTGTTGATTGATGTCCCACCGTCAAAAAAAAAAAATGTTTATGTAAGACGAGATATCTCGGCTCTGGCACTCAAGCGTTGGATTATGTAAGACGAGATATCTCGGCTATGGCACTTAACGTGTTAACACATTCATTCGATTTTTTTTTTTTGACGGTGGATCGTTGATCTGGCCCTTTTGCATCTCCTATTATAGTGTTAGAGCCGCCGGGCGTGTGCAATCCATTCCGCCGACCCACTGAGTGGAGACGGTGCTCAGACTATTGAGAGCCAAGCAAGCCAAGACAGCAGCATGGAAGCCATTATCATGAAAATGGATGGGGCGAAAACGCTTTCGCTTTCGCCTGGGTCCTGGCTGTGGGGGATTGCAAACTTGCATGGTGGATTGCGGATGGAGCACACTTTGAGGCACGCAGCGTAAATATGACCAGAGTTGCAGGGGCTTCATCGGAGCTCTCGGCCAGGGCTCCGGGAGGCGGGCGAGTCCAGCCGGGCTTCCTCGGGGAGCGGCCAGGCACAGCCGCACAGCGGCAGCGGGGCAGTGAGACTGTGACAAGCTTGTGGTGCAGCAGGCCATTTTGCCTTGCAAAATAGCACCAAATTGGAAACAGCCATAAAAGGCTTTTAGAATGGGATTTTCAAACCATTCTTTTTTGTTTCTTTTTCGCTCTAATTTAGAGTAATTTAATTTCTATTCAGAAATTTATTTGAGAGGTCAAGAGTATGAGAAAGTGCATTTGCACAGGTAGGAAAGTGCTTGTGACATGGCGCTGCAGCCAAGAAGAACGCCCACGGAGGGAGGAGTTGAGCAGAGGGGAGTTTCCTGCTGTTATGGAGGAAATTACTGTTCAAAACTATTGTTTAGGTCTTACTGATGCCAAAAATGAATGGTTAAAGTGACTGTTCTATCGAATTTCACAAAAAGCCGTTTATCTCTGAATAATTTTTCTCACGCTGAAACCATGCTGTATTCAACTGCTAATGCTTACATAACTACTAACTCTACAAACTAACTCTTTTAGACAGAGAAAGCACACATTATATTAGTTATTTTTAGATGATTGGTGTTCACGAAGTATTAACAGAAAAGAATCCTCGGCTCTTGTAAAATGAGCCTAGAATCCTCAAAAAAAAACCTGGCAGAACCTACCGACAGCATTGAAAAAAGGCTGGCAGTCAATGTGTTAAGCATAAGAATATAATGAATGAAAAAATGAGCGTCTGCACATAAGCAAAAACACATTTGATTGATATTTTATTATATTTTTTTTTTTGAAAAATGAAAAATATAAAAAATAAAAATAAAAAATTATAATATTTTTTTTTATATAAAATCCCCAATCTAATAGAGGAGGACCATCCTCCTATGCCTCACTGGAAAAACCTCCTCTGGTGTGCACCCTCACCAAAGAGCACCTGATTTTGCTGATTTTTACTTGAAGATCCACGTGGCGCTTCCACCCCCCTTTTTTCAAATATCAGTTATATTTTATGTACTTCCTGGAACTATTCCCCTGCACTAGCTATAGAGATACAGGAGTCACGTTAGGCCTGGGAATTGGGGGCTATAGCCCCAAAAGTGTGTGCGTGTGTGTGTGTGTGTGTGTGTTTTTTTTAGAAAAATAGCCTCATCTGTCATTCATGCTTTAAAGCCCTCAAAAATTATTTTATATATGAGTTTACGTTGATACAAAATGCAAAATTTTGCTTCCTCTCTGTGTTCCATTAACCTATAAAGAAGGAAGAGACATCACTCTCATCACGGCGTTCAAATTTTGCATTCTGGATATAATTTGGGGACAGTTCTATTGAAGTGAATAAGGTGGGCAGGTTAAGTTCCACTATTAACAAAATTGGAACCCTGTGATGTGAGTGACGTCTTTCCTTTCTTTATAGGCAGTGTTGGGCAAGTTACTTTTAATTAGTAACTTAGTTACAGTTACTAGTTACTGCTCTGAAAAGTAACTCAGTTACTTTAAGTTACTCGTTACTGTCCAGGTAACTTAGTTACTAGGAAAGTTACTTTTGAGTTACTTTTTTTTTAACTCTCAATTCTCTTATTAATGCACACACATTATTTTGGGGTTGCTGTAGCACAGTGTGGGACAAGACAACATTGAGGCATATTTATTATTGCCTTCAAAAAGTAGCCAGTACACTTTTGGCACTGTATAATTAACAACTGTATCAGTAGTCTATAATATCCTGGCTGAACAACATAAACACTGTGGTTACCGTTTGTAAAAGCGGAGTGACAGTGAGCAGCAGAGCCCAGCACTGCCTGCAGATAGGGACAGAGCAGAGCCCCAAAGCAGCCGCTCGTTGCGGCTGCCTTTAATAGCAGTTCATCTCCAAAAGGCAGCAGACTTGCAGGCATTTTTTCCCCATTTCATGACCAAACAATGTGAAACACACCGTGAACACCCTCCAACGCGAGGGGAATCTGTAAGCGAGAGACGAGTGCTGTGCTTGCCTGGGTGCAGCAGGACACTGGTGACAGACAGCCTGAGAGAAGCGAGGAGGAGAGGGCTCCATGCTGCTGACTCGCCGAGCGGTGTGAAGTGAACACCGTTACCGTACACAACACAGCTCGCGCAAAATGACCCGTTTCACTATCAGAATTTGGTCCAGTAACATTAGAAAGTATAGAAGTGCCGCACGATTAGCCTACTTCCTCATCAGACCGCCGTCAGACTCGCATTTTCCTCTCTACCCTCGCTGCTGTAGGTCCCGCACAGAATCGTGGAGTAACGAGTAACGAGCCTGTTTAAACCGCAATAATTGTAAGTACGTTACGTTACTGATGAAGTAATTCGTTACAGTACTCGTTACCGCAAAAAGTAACTTAGTTACTGTAACGCGTTACTTAATAACGCGTTAGTCCCAACACTGTTTATAGGTTCCAATTCTGTTTGTTAATCAACACAAATTGCTGAAGTTCAATTTGAAATTAGGTTAGTCGATGATGCCGTAGTAGGTACAAAGCATGTGATAATGTGACCAAATAAATGTCTTTGCCAAAATTATCTGAATGAGAGAGGGGATCAACAGTGCGGCGTAGTGTCTCAATGTCCTCTGCAGTCAGTGGACATTCCAGTTCTGGCACCGTAACACCTGGGGTTGAAGCATTGCTATGGGCCAGCCCTGAGCACTCCCAATCAATGTCGTTGATCTGGATTCCCTGAAAATCCGAAAGAATGTCAGTGTGTGGATTGAGAATCATATCTGCAAGGATACACATTTGTCAGAACAATATGGTTGCTATAATTACTCAACTGCCACATCTTGGTCCAATGTGTCTGGCTCTTCAACTGCCACATCTTGTTCCATTGTGTCTAGCTCTCTGAAAGGGCGCTGCATCATCCCGAGCTCTCACAGCTGATTGGGAGTATAGTAGTTCTCCGTTCTGATGGAATGATTATTCCATCCAGCAGAAAACCTTGTCAGATCACCCTTGAGCCTAGGGAGGAAGGTGTACTGAACACAGAAGAGGTGAAGACTATCTGAGATGTCAAGGGATCCATCTTCTTCCAGGCTGTGTAGGACATCGTAGTAAATGTGCGTGACCCCAGTCCAAACATCCCTCCATAGACGTTCGATTCTACAAATACAAACATTTCACATTGCTTAATCAAACTAAAAAAAACAGCCAAACAGTCACAATGAAGGGCACCCACCAATCATAATATTAAGATGTAATTTACTGCATGTAATTTACTTTGATCTTGAGGTAATTTATCATTATTGCTAATGGGAAAACCTTACCTCTGGTTGTGCACGCTTTTCCCACTGATAAAGCTTCCACATCCTGTGCCTCTCACAGTAAACATCATCTGGGCAATGCGGACATTTTCAACACCCTGGTCACCTCTTACCCTGTGCAGATTTTGAAATGAATACATTCATATAAACATAATCCACAATAATGTACTCAAATTTTGGATAATTTCATCACACAAGGGTCAGTAAATGCAGCATTGAACCAACAGGTCTGTTGTCTAACGAGAAGGGATGCTCCCAGCACAGACCTCCACTCATCAATGCATTTCGTCAGTGTGTGTGGTGGAGCCCCCGGGTTCTAAGTCTGACTATGCTACATACACTTGTGAAATTTAATCGGTCAGCTTTCACCTAATCCTGATAACAGATGGATGTAAATATACTCGCCAAAGAAAACATATCCTAATAAATGACTGACTATATTGTATAGGTATTGAAATAAACCTTGCTTGGGATGTGAAATATCCACTGGACAGGCTAAATAGCACTGCTGCCACCACCTTTGTTAATCCGGTGAGGTCCGGTGTCAGATCCCTGAGCACAACCCACACGGACAATGACGTAAGAAAAAGATATATGTTTTAATGGGAACAAATCGTAAGAACAGCTATGACGTACCCTGAACAGAGAACCGGCCAGTCTGTAACATTTCCCTCTCCCACAGGTCTGCCCACCTAGCCTACCCACAGCCCTCTGTCGGCGAGACAATAAATTACACTGCACCCCCTTTTTAACACACTAGGGCAAAACACACTCAGGTATTGCAAATAGCGCTAAGTGGCCACACTCGGGTTATTGCCTGCTGCTTAACCGCCACACAGGATGTCCCTATAAACATTGTGCACTCGGCCCCACAGGATTCAACCCCCCTAGGTATAGCAGGCACACCGATAAGACACACTGGAATTCACCCTTTAAACATAGGCACACTTTTGGAATGCACCCTTTAAACATAGGCACACTTTAGTTTACATCACACAGGGTTTCACCCTATAAGTAAGCTATAGGCACACTTTTACATCACACAGGATTTTACCCTATATAGCAGTGAGCACACTACATCACACGGGATTACCCCTCAGCGAGATCGGCAGTAGGCACCCTTTAACAGTCATGCTCAGCACTTTACACCACATCAGATTCCACCCTATATAAATATAGGCACGCGTTACGTCACACACTGTAAGACGCACACTCAGAGTGCACACAAGCGGAGCAGGGCGGGACAGACCTAAAACTTTCCTAATGTGCCTAAAGCTAACTTTCGCCAGTTCTCATGAGACGCAAAGCTGTTGAATCTAAAATCATGTAACACAAATGAACATAGACAACAACTGACAAGACTACAATTCACACAGAACATAAATCATATACATGTTAAAATGACCACTTAACTGGCCGGTGCACAGCGACCCTCCCCCGGGGGGTCTCGGCGAATAGCGCTGGTCCAACCCGGCTCGTATAGTGAGAGTCTGCGGGGGAAGCGTTGGTCCAGCGCGAACATAGGACGGCCAACGCGTGTCGGACGTCCCAAACCAGAGCTGGGAGCGGGATTGGCACTCCTAATTTCCCCTGCCGATCATTGGCCAAAACAACAAGAAGAAACTCGTGGCCTACGGTCTTCAGCCGCCGGCAGCACTAACACAGCTACGAACGGCACCCGCCCGCCTCCCGTCCCGTGAGTGCGGTACCGTCTTGGCACCAGTCAATATGACAGTCTCTTTGTTCGATAATGACCGCTCGGACAGCAGCCCTGTCCTGCTTCACAAGCACCGCTCCCAGACACCCCCACGGCACGCACTCCGCCCCGCTTTATCAGTTCTCCCTGTTCCAATCAAGTCCAGCCGCGGCTGATAAACTCAGGAGAAAGTCAGTCGCACGCAGTGTCAAACAGGCGAAATGTCTTGGTTGTGATTAGCTGTCAATCGCCTTTACCGTGGACAACCCTGGTCCACTACAGTATGCTAAGAAACATTAATTTTACTGTAAGTATACAGTATTAATTGCAGCATTACCCACTTGTAAGGCCATCCAAATGTTCTCACTCCATCCAGGAAAAACTTGAGTGCAGTATCGGCCTTGTTGTTGTTTGCAGCATCAAGGAACATGATCTAGAGGAGGGGGGGGAGGGGAGATACAAGGAATTAGTAATAACCAAGGCCTATAAAGGAAGGCTAGGACGCGAGCAGCCATCTTTGCCTCTCCCTGAGGGTCCAGTCTGGGCACATTACTTTACTCATGTGCAGTGAATACCACTGCAATCTGCACATAATTATTATTATTATTATTATTATCCACCACTTAACACATTCACTGCCAGCCGTTTTTCAATACTGTAGTTAGCTTCTGCCAGAGGGTTTTTTTGAGGATTCTGGCTCATCTTTCAAGAGCCGAGGATTCGTTTCTGTTAGGATTTTGTGAACACACAATATCTCAAAAGAACTAATAGAATGTGTGCTTTCTCTGTCTAAAAGAGTTAGTTTGTAGAGTTAGTAGTTATGTAAGCATTAGCAGTTGAATACAGCATGGTTTCAGAGTCTGAAAATTTATTCTGAGATAAATGGCTTTTTGTGAAATTCGATAGAACAGTCACTTTAACCATTCATTTTTGGCATCAGTAAGACGTCAGACATCTAAACAATAGTTTTGAACAGTAATTTCCTCCATAACAGCAGGAAACACCCCTCTCCTTCAAACTCCTCCCTCCGTGTGTGTTCTTCTTGGCTGCAGCGGGCGTGTCACAAGCTTGTTTCTGTTGCTGCTGTAACCTCGCGTCACCAGGCTCACTGCTTTGCTGCTGCTGTGCCTGTCTGCTGGCGGCCGCTGGGCAAGTCTGGATGGGCTCGCTCGTTTCTTGGGGTTCTGAGAGCTTTGATGAAGCTTTTGCGATTCTGGTCTTATTTATGCTGCATGTTTCAAAGTGTGTTCCACCCGTAATCTATTATGCAAATTTGCAAAACCCCACCGCCAGCTCCCAAGCGCGAAAGCGTTTTCGCCAATCCATTTTCATGAGAATGGCTTCCACATACTGCTTTTTGCTTGCCTTCCTCTAGAATGGAGAGCACTGTCGCCACTTAGTGGGTCGGTGGAATGGGTTGTACACGTTCGGTGGCTCCAATATTTTTATAGGAGACGTGGGGGGCATTGATCCACGTAGCACCGTCAAAATTTTTTTTTTTTTTTGACGTCTCAACTCGTCATTGGCAGTCAACCGTTGGATTTTTTTTGACGAGTCAACTCGCCATTGGCAGTGAACGTGTTAATATGCCTGTCCAGCATGGACTGGAGCCGATCAAGCCATGCACGCAAACCTATCCTCATTGAGAACTGCAGGATAGTGGCCGTGTGCATAAAAACAATCCCCGTAGTACACTGCCTTTACGCCCTCTCTGGCATTGCTCCCCCTCCCCACTCCAGAATTACTGAAAGGCAAAACCAGTGGAACAATCTCGGCAGCCAGACAGCCCACTAGAAGGAGAGAGGCATCACCATACTACTATACTGTATATTATACTGTAACTGTACCATACAACATTTTCACTATGTCCTTCATGAGTAGGAAACTTACCTTCCTAGAGAAGCCATCAATGCCTCCGAATATCACCATGTTCTATCTGGTGAGAAAAATGAAATAAAAAAGATAAGCCACAATTAAAATTAAAAATGTATCCCAAAAAAATACTTCTAATCATGTTCTATTTAAGCAATATATCACAAGAGCCAGTGTATTGTGGCAATTATACCGCTGCTGTTATTCCACGAGGCCGACAATACACGCAGCTCAAGTGATATATTGCTTTTATAAAACGGTTTCCAAGTATGATAATATATGAAAGTAATAAGCAAAGCAATCTAAATGGCTATTATTCTTTAAGTCCGACTGACATGGCATACTAATCAATAGGCAGTTGAAACGCTACTGTAAGGCGGGACCTCTAGGAACACGTGTGGGTGATTTGATTGGATCGTTCTGGAGACTGAAGTTGACATTGGCCAATCCTGGCGCTTGTTGAGTGAAATGGGCTGCAGTCTCGCTGGCACTGATGTTAAATAGGCGCAACTCGTGTGGGTTTTGCACAACGTCCGCTAACGTTCGTCTTATTTAGAAATGCGGGGTTAACAGTCTTTTTTTGCACCCTACATTAAATGAAGATATTAGCCTGTGTCTATTCTTGTACAAAACATAATTTTCTGCGAAGTATTAGTAACGTTACAAGCAGAGAAAGATTTGAGGAAATTAGAAAACTGGTCGGCCATCTTTGTTTGCAGATTTCTGTGTCGAAAGAAATCACGTGACCAAAGCCATGTATAACAGACATGTATAAGAGAGTGGCGCCATCATGACTCATTGTAGTTAAATAAATGGCACGCAGGGATAGGACAACTGTGACTTCAATAGGTTTTATTAATAAATAATGTTCAAATCGCAACTCTGCATTATATGACTCCAAGTATATACCACCCCATGGTATATTAACATGATATACGGCATTTATACCACGGCTGTGAACCAATCAGATTGCTTGATTTGAGAGAGCAGTTTTATAATCAAATATAAAACATACCTGATGAGTTTATGATTGGTGTCTATGTGTTGCAGAAAATGTGGGCCTTGGACTGAGTATTTTCTCCGGACAACACAGCCCATACTTGACATTCTCGATAGGATTCCTTCTGTGTCAACTCTGTGCATAGAGGCCCTGACCCTGGCCCATTGTACACGATGACCCTCTGTTTGTAGACACCCCCGGACAGTCTGGTATCCAGCATGAGGTTGTCTAGATTTGATCGCTCTCACTTCCATATCCAGAGTGTCATCTGTCAGAGTGGAGTACATGCTTCTAACTGATATATTGTATTCTTGCATCCTCCTATATAGGGTACGTCTTGAGACTCCAAGAATGTGTGCGACAGATGTAGCAGGTAACCCCAACTGAAAAACACTTTGGAGGTGGTCCTCTGTCACCTGGAGCCTAACACGTCCATGGGGATCCACCATCCTCATCACAGAGTTAGAAAGGGGAGGTTGGTTCCTCGTCTCAAACAAGGTGTTCAGGTCTTCAAGAGCTTCACGGACCTCATAGGCAGACCTACATTCTCCAAGGCACTTATGAAGGTTCTCTCTTGGGTCACTATGTATTCCAAATAATCCAGGTCACAAGGGTTGTTGTTGAGGGCCCATTGGAGTCGTTCCTTTAGTCTTCCTAAACACTCCTGAAGGACAATGTTCTGAAAAAGGAATGTAAATTAATAAGTCGATCGTTAGTAGTAGCCTACTGCAACACTGAGGGCGAGGGGCCAAGAAACAGAACACATGGGATTCCATTGAGAGCTTTGCTACGAATCATTTATGCCAAGTATTCATGGGTACCAAAGGTGGAGGTGGCAGAGATGAAGATGTTACGCTTCTCTCTGGGAGTGACGAGGCTGGACAAGATAAAGAACGATTACATCCGAGGAACCGCCCATGTTGCGCAGTTTGGACAGAAAGTGAGAGAGGCAAGACTGAGATGGTATGGACATGTGCGGAGGAGGGAGGTGGGGTACATCGGGAGGAGGATGCTGGAGATGGAGCTGCCATGAAAGAGGAGGAGGGGAAGGCCCAAGAGGAGGTTCATGGACGCAGTGAAAGAGGACATGCAGGCAGTGGGCGTGACGGAGGACGATGCAGAGGACAGAAACCGATGGAAACAGATGATCCGCTGTGGCGACCCCTGACGGGAACAGCCGAAAGAAGAAGAAGAAGAAGATTCATGGGTACCAAATGTAGTCCCAATGCTGACATCTTTGTGCCCTACATAGGTGTGTTATTCGTCTAATTGGTCTTTGTCAAATGTAGTCCCAGACCGGCCATCTTTCTGGGCTACACAGGTGTATCAAATTATCTGATTGGCTCTACTGCATAGAATCCAATGCAATCGATTGAATTGAAACCCCTGTATAGCCGCAAATATGGCCTGTCTGGGACTACATTGACAAAGACCAATAGGTTATACTGCATAGAATCCTATGCATGATCATTTTAACAGCCATGTTGGAGGGTAATCACAGGTGTAATTAATAGGGCCGGGACTCAATTTTTTTTTTTTTATCTAATTAATTAGAGGCTTTTTGATTAATTAATCGCATATCAATATTTGACAGGAGAAGCAACATTTTTCCATTCAAAAGGATTTCGAAAATACAAGTGAATCAATGAATGGACATAATATGGCCATAATAGTACGTATATTATACATAATCTTAAGCTACACAGACCAACAGATCAGTGCAATTTTTAACATAAATTGCAGCAATTTTAGGAATATGGTGGGTTTTGAGATGACAATATTCAAGTAGTCTCTATTGTATACGAGGAATCAGCATGATGTCACAGCCCAGTATGAGTTGTGCCTAACAAATATTAATCTAAAAAAACAATACGTCGCTAATATTTTTACATTCTGAGTGAGAGCAGAAGCAACTCAAGAGTCTGATGTACAATATGCATGTCTTAGTAGCCTAAACAGCACTGTTGTGAATCATCACGGCAACCACTACAAACTTCTGTCTAAAGAACGACTGGAAACGGTACTTCAAATCCACGTCAGGTTTAATGAGCTTCTTTGGCAATACATCTCATATGCCGGCTTCTGTTGCCATCTATCTACTCATTCATTCAGTCAGTAGTCTGAGTTAACGTTGTCTTTTCTTCATGGGAAAAGCACTCTTTTTCTACGAATTTGTAGCCCTCTTAACATTAACCCCAGTCATACTGCCGCCCTGGTGGCAGGTTATGGATAATGCTTCTATTCCAAATATAAATCAATACAAATCGCTAATAAATGCTAGATAAAAGTCAAATGTATCTGAAACCACTATAAACAAACATGCACAGTGTCAAACTCAATCAATCACGGATAAACAAATACAACAAGCATGAGCCTGCTAACTAGGCTGGCTCAAAAGGGTCCCATTATAAGTTCGCCCCAGCTTCGTTTACAACACTGATCCCTCGCATACACATGAGTTGGCTACTTTGTCAGCGTGGACTTACTCATCTTGGCACTGAACCATCTAGTCGTGAGCACGGTGTCCGGTGACAATTTGCACACAACCATTCTCTTATCCACGCGTCCATCAGGAAGTTGTTCAAATCTAAAGTAAATCCCATCCACCGGGCAAAGCGACGCTTGGGTTTGTTGTCTGACGTCCTCAAAGCACGTTGTTGCTTGGTATGACTGGAATGCGTCCTCTGTGCGTCTGCGATTACAATGCGTTAATTAATTTAACACGGTAATGTTATCGAAATTAACGCGATAAAGTCCCGGCCCTAGTAATGACACAGGGGCCGGGACTTATGTAATAAGTAATGATACAGTAATGACAGTAATTATGGCCCTGATCCATTTATGATTTAGGTGAGCCAGGGTGCTGCTGTGTTTACCCTCCAACATGGTTGCTGTGAAAAAGGGTCTATAAACACCAGCTAACATACTGAATAATTAAAATCAGTTCATTAGAAAGATTCGTTCACCGAATTGTTCAGTGCTATCGTTATTTGTGACCAGAGCTCCCGATAGCTAGCTAGTTGGCAGTTAGCCTAGCCAAGTAGGCTAACTGCCACAGAAACAAGCTCAGCTGGTGTAGCTACGTTACGTTATGCCGGTGAAAATACATGGTAACCAGTTGGTATTTACCGTGGTTGGTGTCCTCTCGTCCATGATGATGAGCAGACAATGGAAAGACTGGCGGGCGGCTAATTTAATACATCCATGCTTGGAAGTCGCGGGAGCAAAGACCTGTGGTGTAATCTCAGTACATGATGTTGACCTGTTGATGATGTCACGGGGTCGGGGGAGGATCAGTTCCGGGTTCACGAGATTCGCTGTCATGTACTGTTCAATGATATATACTGTATAAACATCCTTGTTCAACTCAAAGTGGTCTTCTATGATTGTAGCGAACCTGAATACAACAAGACCAAATAGTTCTAGCGGGAGTGGGTGTGTGGTGACTCGGCCAAAAAGGAGTTAGGTCAATCAGCGCTCGATTGCTCTTCCTCCTTCCTCCTCTTCCTCCTTGAGGACCCGGATGGCGCACACACGTTGAAATTTTTGAACACAAGATTCTGAAAATTTTTAATTGAATTTTGAAATAGGAATGTGGAAACTGAATAATTTCAAAGCAAATAAATTCAGTTTAAAATTATGCTATTCAGACTCAGTTTTTCAATTCACATTAAAAAATAAAAATTTCAAAATAAAAAACAGCAATTCAATTTCAAAATGAAAAAATTAAAATTCAAATAGAGCAATTCAATTTCAAAATGAAAAAATTCGAATTCAAATAGAGCAATTCAATTTCAAAATGAAAAATTTCGAATTCAAAAAGAGCAATTCAAATTCAAAATTCAAAATTTTGAATTCAAGTTGAGCAATTCGAATTCAATTTGAGGTGGCACATAAATCAGCCCACAGAGTTTTATTACGGATTTATGGTAGTTATGAATGTATTCCAGGTTTCATTAAAGACTGATATATTGGTTTTTTTTTGTGAGCTGTTATTTTCTCTATTGAAATGTATTCTATAATTAGGTTAGTCCAGTGAGTAATATGACAAGATTACCTAGTTTTCCAATTCTGAAAGATTATTTTCTTGGCGATAGTTAGAGATATGAGTAAAGGGTTTCTATATTTGGTTGGAAGCGTAATTTGTGTAATATCTCCTAGTAGGCAGAGTGATGGGGATAATGGGATTCTGCAGCTGAAGATAGAGGAGAGTTTCTGGGTCACTGCCATCCAGAGTGGACTGGTTGGCAAACCCAAGTGGCATGAAAATAATCATCTGTGCTCCCCAAGGTGCATTGTGAGCATATGTCTGTGTCAGCCAATCCCATTTCAAACATTTTACCTTGGGTGATGTGGGTTCTGTCAATAGTTTTATATTGTATAAGTTGCAGATTTGTGTTACTGATCATAGAGAAGATGTTTGTACAGATTTGTGCCCAGAAGTCAGGGCTGGGAGAGAGAGTCAGGTCGTTTTCCCATTTTGTAGTTAGCCTGTTAGCCTTTGCTGTAATGTAACGTTGCTATAAAACGTACGGTTAATTACTTTAAAATGCCCAGTAAAATATCTTAAAAACATTGAACAGTATAAAACTGTAACATGCATTGCATCATGGGAATTATATTATAAACTAGAGTACATTACTGTATAATATTACAAATGTGGTAGGATGCTGTTCTCATGCAATGCATCATGGGAACACAAAGCAAAAACAGGTATTTACTTTACTATTTACAGTAAACTACACTTTGTGCATTTTCTAGTAAGGTATCCCATGTGGAAAAGTCATATATATATTCATATATATGCCCCTACACCAAGACATATATTTTACATGTAAAGGACATAATTATTATCCAATATAAACATCCACAGGATATAGGGAGATATAGGTTTTCAACATATATGAAATAGCAGTATTAATAATAATTGATTGGATTTATATAGGCCTTTCTAGACACTCAAAGCGCTTCACATATCAGGGGAGGGAGGGGGAGGGAACTCAGCTCATCCACCACCGATGTGTAGCACCCACCTGGGTGATGCACAGCAGCCAGTATTAAAATATGCACATGTACAACAAACACATATATCGTCGCTGTTGTGCCAGGACCTCGAATGTCCCTTTTTTCACTTTTTTACTTTTTGTCATAAATCAGTGCCATTGGTCACCCTTCACGTCTCTGTGTGGTTTTTAACAAATGCAACCAATGGAAAAGCATTAAAACGAGCTTGTGAGTAAATCTCGTAATGCCATTCGCCCTCAATCTGTCAGTCAAACCTCGAAATTCGTCCCCTACCTCCATCTGTACCCACCCACGCAGGACAATAAACACGGAAAAGTCACACGGCAGACGTGCTGTGTATTTCTGATATCGTTTTGACTAATCCTGGCTTCCTCTGATGTTAATATATCAATCAAATATTTTCCAGTTATTCCTAGGCTGCAAACTGGTTTTAACATGCAAATCGGAGTGCTTTCTGACGAGAATAAAGTAACGTTAACGCTACGTTATGTCAGACTATTTCTCACCCCATGCGAAAGCCCCCGCCTCGGACATGAGAGGCGAGGGGCACGCTGTTGCTCCTGCGCGAGCCCCCGCGGCCCGGAGCTTGGGGCTCGTGCATGAGCATACGACTCTCTCCCGCCTGACTGGCCGGGAGAAAGTGCTTCCAAGTCGGACTGATAATATAAACAACATCATTTGACCTTATCGAGGTAAGATATTAATAAAGTAATTCAGCGGGAAACTAACTATAATTAAGACATGTGCCAACTTTGACGACGTTTGGTTCAGTATTTTAAAATGGCGTCTCCTGGTCTACTGATATCTATATTTATGTGCTGTTTACGCCCCATCTCTTATCTCATCAGTTTCATGTGTTTTTCTCTGATAGGCCCACCTGTAATGACAGGAAGCTGCTCGCAGAAACCACAGTGACTATCTGTAGCTTCACGATGTCCCCAACACATCACAACAGCTCCAGTTAGTTATGTGCAGTGTTGAGCAAGTTACTCAACATTAGTAATTAGTTACACTTACTACTCTCAAACGGTAATTTAATTACTTTACAAATGACTGCATAATAAATCATTAATGGTCATTGTACCTGCATGGGATACTCAAACATTCACTTATTGGGGAGGCTTTAGCCCAGCGATACTCAACTTGCAGCCCGGGGGCCAGATGCGGCCCGCGATAGGGTGCAGAGTGGCCCCCCCGACCATTTTCTAATTCACAATTAAATCTAATGTTAAATACAGTTTGATTAAGCTCCAGCTAAATGGTCAAATATGGCCAACTGCTCGCCACCCAGGCACTTATGTACTTAACTAACTTAACCTAACTAACTATCCTATGTGCACAACATTGTGAGACTAAACTCTGGCTGACACGCCAAACACCTACAATCCCCTACAGAAGAAATTATATTCATGGCAAAACAAGTTGAGTATCCCTGCTTTAGCCTATACTTGGTTCCCAAACTGGGGTACGCGTACCCCTAGGGGTACGTGGAGGTACTACAGGGGGGGTTGTAGCTGACGCTGATTTGTCGCCTCCTGCTGGTGAAATTTATAGAATGAACCTACGTCCATTTTATTTAAACTAACGTGAATCTTATACAGTAAACTGTTGCTGGTATAGTCTTGCTTGTAAAATCATATACTACAGCATAACAGAGGGTAAAAGAATGTATTTGAACAGTCCGTCTCATTGTTTTCCACGTAAGGAAGTGTACTGTAGCTGCTGTCAATGTGACCAGTGTTTACATGTTGCCATGACAACACCGGAAGTCAACTTCCGCGATTTTCTTGGAATCGTCAAGTAGTATATTTTATGCACTTATAATACGTCCTTGTTTACTAGAATTGCGGGTACTTTGAGAGTTAAACTCTTTAGTATGTTGTTTTTGTTATTTCCTTTGATAAACAAGTTTAATGATAGTCACGTGATCTCATATCCCGGAAGTAAAAACGTAGTTCAGGAAGACGAGAGAAATGGCGGGTCAAACAGCATGTTTATGTCCCGTTAATTTAATATCATTCTACTGCTGGTTACCAGGTGAACACGGTAATATTTGACTAGTTACTTACAGAGTAATTGTTTATTTGTTTAAGCTTTGTGCTCATACGTGAGTTTATAAGAAGGTGTTTGTAGAAACACTGCAGAGCAATGAGTGTTGTTCCTTATTGTTTGAGCTTTGTGTTTACACATGGGTTATAAGGAAATGTGGAAATAAGAAACACAGAGTAATGGTTTATTGTTTTAGGCTTTATGCTTGAAACTGTCATTGTGTTGAAACTATTTTTTGTTTGTCTTTTAGTTTTCACGGTGTCCCAAACGGTGTTACCACACATGATTGAGCAATCTTCATGACATCATCAAACCTCAATTAAAGAATAAATGTTACATGTGGACATCAGTATGAATCGTGGACTCATTAATAACCAGGAGTTGGGGTACTTGAGAGAAAGGATAAAATGGACAAATGTGAGAATAAATCATGAAAATAAATCCATTGTTAAAATAAATCTGCTCAGGAGGCATTCATTGCAATTATTTCACTCCATTTCTGTTATATTCTTCAAAAGGTGGGTTATCATTCAGCTCTACCTCCTCCCCCCCACCACCACCTGTCTGCCCACCACCTCAAGCTCAGTCTTGGTCAGACAGAGCTACTCTTCCTCCCAGGGAAAGACTGTCCTCTCACTGCCCTCCACATCTCCATATTGACATCACTACTGTGCTTCCCTCTCAAACAACCAGTTCCAGCTCGGCCTGCATCACAGTGACTGCCCGCTCCCGAAGGTTCTTCCTGTACAACATCAGCAAAATCAGTCTGTTTCTCACGAGGGAAGTGACGCAACTCCTGGTCCAGTCACTTCATCATCATCTCCTGCCTGGACTATTGCAATGTTCTGCTGGCTGGGCTACCTGCCTCGGCCATCCGACCGCTACAGCTCATTCAGAACGCTGCAGCCCGTCTGGTATTCAACCAACCTAAATTCTCTCATGTCACTCCCCTCTTCCGGGACCGTCACTGGCTTCCCAACTTGGCACAGATCAAATTCAAGACACTGGTACTGGCCTACAGGGCAGTGCACCAGACAGCTCCTCCCTATCTGAAATGTATGGTCAGGTTCCAAACCTCACACCGCTCCCTTCGCTCCTGCACCCATCCAGATCGCCTCGCCCCTCCACCGCTACGTGGGCTCAAAAGTCACTCATCCCGATCGCGACTCTTCTCTTCTCTTCCTGGCGCCACAATGGTGAACTAGCTCCCCCTTCAGTCAGAACAGCTGGATCTCTGCCCATCTTACAGCGGACACTAAAAACTCACCTTTTCAGGCTCGCTTTGGATAAAAGCATCTGCTAAATTACACAAATGACATAATATGTATGTATTTAAAAAAAATAAGTTATCCAGCGCACCCCAGGATAGAAAAGATGGACACTTTATTTAGTTAGATAAAAAAAACAAGAAACAAGGCGAACAACTCGTTTCACATGTTATGCTTCATCAGGTTTGCTGTGTGTGTGAAACTGATGATGCATAACATAACAAACGTGTTGTTCGCCTTGTTTTTTTTTTTTTTTAAATGTAACTAAATAAAGTGTCCATCTTTATCCTGGTCTGCGCTGGATAATTATTCTTGTGATTCACCCTGCACCCAGGAGAGTAGCACTGCTGTGCACAGGGCTTTCCTCAGCTGGATGTATGTATTTATGTATAATGCATTCCTTGCATTATGCTATTGTTTTCTCTTGTAGTTGTCTAAGCAACATGTTGTTTGATTGATTGAAAAGTTTATTTCTATAGGGACAGATACATAAACATAGAGCATTCACAGGAAACATTCTTTGTTATATATCCTGACATTTATAGCCTAAGCTAGTTTGCAATGTTTGTCCCTAGATGTTATAAGGCAAGTTGGGTAGTAGTTGTAGTTGGGTAAAGGGGGTATGGGGATTCAGAAATCAGGCCAAGGGGTACTGAAGGCAAAAAACTTTGAGACCCACTGCTGGCAGAAACCACGCTGGCTTCCTGTAGCTTCACGATGTCTCCAACACAACATCACAACACAAGTCCACTGTCTATCATTCCGTTTGATTTAGAGAAGCACAGCTCCAGTTAGTTATGTGCAGTGTTGGGCAAGTTACTGAAAATGAGTAATTAATTAGTTACAGTTACTAGTCTCAAAAGGTAATTTAATTACTTTTCAGATTACTGCATAATAAATCATGAATAGTCATTGTACCTGCATGGGATACTTGAACATCCACTTATTGGGGAGGCTTATAGCCTATAGGTCTGGCTGCAGCTGCAGAGCATTATTGCCGGACAGGGAGGCGGTGTCTCTCCCTCTGAAGTTATCCGTTATTTTCACATCCTGAAGTAACTAGTCCATTTACATTTCAGTCATTGTAAATGAGTTACTAAATTTGACAAAGTAGTTAGATTACTATACTGCAAAAAGTCGTTTAACAACACTGGTTGTGTGATTTGATCTCAATCTAATCCAATACTGAGCTTCTCTTTCAGCAAGCAGCATTCAACAGCTCAAGAGAAGAGAAGAGAGGAGAGAACAGAATATAGGAGAAGCAAAATCCCATTTCATCACATTTGTTGTTTTTAATTAAACAGAAATATTAATATTATTAATCTTAATCGACTTGTCAAAAAACTCTATAATTCTCTTTTCATTCAAATAAAAGCTTCACGTGCTGAAAGGGCAAAATATACAATAATATTCAGCTCTGATGTGTCTCTGTGGCTAGCAGATGCAGCTGTTTTCTCATAAGTCTCAACAGCTGACTCCACTGAGCATCATTTTCAGCAGGTCAATAGAACAGAACATTAGGTCTCAACTAGTCTCGCAGTGGCAGCGTAGATCTATGTTTGGAGCACAACTCTCAAAAGTGGTTAATGCCCGCCCCCCAAGAAAAAAAAAACCATACGTGACAGACATATGAATTGACCAACCACGGACATCGTGGACAGTGCATTCAGAATGTGTGCCACAGCTAAATAGACCCCGGGCGAACACATCAACTTTTGGCTCTAAAATGGTTCTAACCACCACGAATAGAACCACCACACCAACTAAAACTGCAAACTTTGGCTGCCTTCTTTGCTCCAAATCATTCAGTTCGGATAAGATAAACTACGATTATTTTGATCCAAGACATTAATCAAACAGGCCTTTACGATTATCCTTGAGGAGTATATTGGCAAACTGCATGATATCAGCCTGGCCTACGGCAACCATTTTAGGGCATCCTCCTCCGTCAGAGTAAGCGTTGTCAGTTCTTGTGTCTACTAGTAAACCATGTCGAGTGTGCTCTGAAACACCTTCAGTCCTTACACGAAAACACTGTCATTCTTCCTGCATTACTGTTTCACTCCTCACACGTCAGTCATCGCACAATACGGCGTCACTCGTCACTCATCAGTCATCACTCGTCAGTCATCACTCGTCAGTCATCAGTCCTCACTCGTCAGTCATCACTCGTCAGTCATCAGTCATCACTCATCAGTCATCACTCGTCAGTCATCAGTCCTCACTCGTCAGTCATCACTCCTCATGTCTCACACGAAAACGTTGTCATTCCTCCTGCAACGTGCCTCACTTATCACTCAAACTAGCTGTCAGTCATCACCCCTCACGTCTCACATGAAAATGCTATCATTTCTCCTGCAACATGCCTCAGAGTGGGTGCAGAGCGTGTCATCAACACCAACTGATATGCTGCATATTTTCTCTGTCCAAATTATACCTCAGCCCAGTCATCAAGAAAATTGAAAATATGAGGGTTTCCAGCGCTTCCACTAGTCTGTTTTCGGTTTAGTTATAGTTTAGCTTTTCTTGTTTATAGGTTTATACTGGCTTCAATGGCCCAAAGGGGTTGGCCCAGGCCCTTTTGCTGAGTTTGGCAGGATCTCCAGTCTGTTTGGTTTGTATGATTTGTGACTTTGAATATTCTTGGGTTTGTTTAAATAAATATTCTTTACAAATTTGCAACCTTTGTCTGGCGTCCTTAATATGTTTTGGTCTTCTGTTGAGCCATTTGTTGATATACTTTGAATGCCGTAACAGAGGGTAACAAGATCTGTACTTATAGGCTAATTACGGGGTACCACACTGTACTTATAGTGTAACTACGAGGCACAAGGAGTGAATTTAGACTGTAACTACAGGGTAACAAGATCGTATAGTGTAACTACGGGGTACAAGAAGTGAATTTAGAGTGTAACTACAGGGTAACAAGATCTATACTGATCTGTACTTATAGGATAATTACGGGGTACCACACCTGTACTTACAGGGTAACTACGGGGTCGCGGCCTGTATTCTGAAGCTGTGTCAATACCCCCGCACTTACATAGTAACTAGAGTGTAACTACAGGTGCATAGGCTGTATTCTAAAGCAGGGGACCAATTCTGTACTTACAGGCAAAGTACACGGTACCACCCCTATTAGTAGGGTCATCTGTGGCACTTCCGTGACCGTGGAGAGCGAAGGTCCGTTTCTCAATGGATTTGTCATCTAGGAGGGTTAATAAACAAATTTAGCCGGGGTGTATTTTTAAAAAAGGCGGGGAAAATATTTGAGAGACCAAAATCCAAAATGTCTGCCGTGGAAATGAACTTTTTAATGCTTTGACCTACAATGATGCACAATACATGGTTTCAGAGCTTATTCTGGTCAAGGAATACATATTTGGTGTTTATATAATGATTTGACTTATTTTTTACCTTCAAATCCAAGATGGCTGCCAATTTTGAGCTCTAAAAGGCAGTTTTTTCAAAATCGTCATAGAGCCTATTAGGCTTGAATGACAGGTCTTCTCATGATGAGTTGAATAATATACAGTATAAGTACACAGAAGTAATCTCTGAGGTCATTAAAGTCAATGTTTGTGTGTAAACAACAGTTGCTGATTTGCGGTTTCCCATTAAATAGGGTAGGCTACTGAGAATATGGTGTCCAGTTCATCCCATCACATTTTCATTTACTTACTTTTCATAATGAACCAAAAACAATTTTGCACTATAGCCTAACATAAAATAATATTCTGTATGCAAAGCTAGCAAGGTTAGTTGCTTGAGCTGAATTTAAAGGTCAACTCAAAACAAACAATGAAATTAACTTTGAAATTAAAACTGAATCCTAGGCTACTAAATTTCATCAGCACACAGTAAAGGAAACTTGTCTTTGAACTCAGCTGACTGTCTAGTCCTAATCCCTGTTGTGCAATGTCCCTTTTCAGTGAAGTTTTAGTTTTTGTTAAGAGTATGGACTTTTAACTCATTGAGTGCCATGGACGAACATGTTCGTCATTTCAAATAGTAACGTAGAGTGCCAAGGACGGACATGTTCGTCAATTGCGTTTTTTGACGGTGGGGCGTCGATCAAAGCCTTCTGCCTCTCCTGTACAAATATTATAGCTATTGGAGGTCTATAACCTATTTTACAGAACCCTTAGGTGGCGACAGTGCTCTCCAGGTTAACAGAAAGGCAGAGAAAAACAGAGAATAAGTCGTTGGGGAAACGGAAATCGCATCGCATCCGTATGCATCGATATGCATGAAGCGTTTTAATGTTAGATGTGCCTGCAGCAGGCAGCAGCCAATCTGCTCCCACAATTGAGCTCCTCCATGTCCGCTGCGCCAGCCCATTCGCATGATCAGCCGTTATTATTCTCAACTGGAAGCATACAGTAGTAGCCGGTGACAAACACGCGGAAAAAGCTGGATGTCGCGCACCCTTCACAGTGCAGAGCAAACTTAGCAGAGAGCCACCTCCCATACAGGAGGAGTGTGCAGTTGAGGCGGGGCGGGGCGCGGGGGGGGGGGGGGGGGCACGCAGAGCAGCACACAACACTGACCCAGACAGACCCAGGCAGCAGGACAGGGTTGGCAAACGCAAGCCAGAATATCCCATGCCCACCAGCAGCAAATCAAGATCAACAAGAAGCTGCAACCAGCAGCGCACGCAGGGGCCAGCGCTGCTGGTTGCAGCTAAAAATATTATTCTGCCAAACAAAATTCCCTGGCCTTCACTGTTTTATTGAAGGAAATTATTTTTGAGGTGTGACTACATCAGAAAATTAGCTTCAGAGTCAGTGATGTGTTTGAAATGTTTAATTTCACAAAAGGGCCATTATCTCAGCTTCTAGAAAAAAACTGCTCTTTTTTGTTAAATCAAGCTATCTTCTCCGGCTGATAACTAAAGAACGGAAAATGATATCAATAAACCTGTTTTTGCTGATGATAGAAAAGAGTCTCATCGTTCTTTTTGCGTGTTCATTGTTTACATAGTAATATCACACAATATTCTGTGGGCCTCGAGAAATCACTGAAAAAAGCTCTGAAACTCTGGCACTGGGAGCGTCCGTTCTCCAAAAGTGGCTGGCACTCAATGAGTTAATCTTGACCTTGTTGGTAGGCAACGCCGGCCCTTTTTCAGTCAAGCATTTTCAGATTAGCTCAGTCAGTCTGTGAAGCAGTCAGTGTCAGCACTTGCGCGAGCTCGCTTTTTCTCTAACTAATGTTAACATTACACACTTTAAGACACTTTGTTTGAGGATATAAAAGGAGGTACGGTGGTGTAGTGGTAAGCACTATCGCCTCACAGCTCGAAGGTCGTGGGTTCGATTCCCACCTGGGACGATGTGAACGCTGAAGTAATGCGTGCCCGTCCGCATGTCCTCGAGTGCCCACCGCCCGGGTGGGGTCGTCAAAAGGGCCTTTCTGTGTGGAGTTTGCATGTTCTCCCCGTGCCTCCCGGGGGTTTCCTTCATATAGGAACCCCCTTCACCAAAAACATGCAATATCCTGGTTGCTAATGTGGTTCCTCCTCTGGTCGTTAAGGGCGCCTGTTCAGAGGGAGGGGAACTGGTTGGAATAGTGTGAACTTCCCACGTGCTATGTCCTACCGGTGAAGCTTCCCCTGTCAGGTGAAAAGAAGCGGCTGGCTAACTGCCCATGTCTCGGAGGAAGCATGGAGCCAGTTTCGGCTCTCCCCAGATCGGCAGAGGGTGGAGCAGCAACCAGGATAAAGAAATTATGTTAGCACTAATGGGGGATAAAAATGGGATAAAAAATTGGGGGGGGGGGAATATATAAAAAAATAAAATAAAAAGAAAACTTTGTTTGAGGTTATCAACGTTATTCACTAGTCTAAAGATAGTTCTACCATCAAGAACATATAAAACAAAAGCAAAAACTATTTTTATTTGCAGAAGTCATCATTGATATTTGGTGTTAGCTAACGTTAGGTAACGTTATTATTTTTAGCTAAAGTTAATGTTATCTGTCTCCACAATTCTGTCAACTGACATATGCATTTGCTTTTGAAAATAAACAGCGTATAACAGCAATATAAGATAACAGTAATATAATAGCGAGTTGCTTTCCCTCCCAATGAAAGACAAAGCACACAATGTCCTATGAATGTGTCCTAAAATGTGACAAGCCTTGCAAGCCCACCGATACAATAAAGCAAGGCAAATGGGACAGCTTACAATTAAAAGCCCAAGACTGGTCAGGACTTGATAAATTTGATGATGTTTACACCACCACCTCCTGGGAAGATGGGGCAACCAATCGGTACATGCATTCGTCATGTTATATTTCTATTTAATCTTCAGTTATGCTTAAGCAAGCCAGGCTGTTTATTTTCAAAAGCAAATGCATATGTCAGTTGACAGAAGTGTGGAGACAGATATTAACTTTAGCTAAAAATAATAACGTTACCTAACGTTAGCTAACACCAAATATCAATGATGACTTCTGCAAATAAAAATTGTTTTTGCTTTTGTTTTATATGTTCTTGATAGAACTATCTTTAGACTAGTGAATAACGTTGATATCCTCAAACAAAGTGTCTTAAAGTGTGTAATGTTAACATTAGTTAGAGAAAAAGTGAGCTCGCGCAAGTGCTGACACTGACTGCTTCACAGACTGACTGAGCTAATCTGAAAATGCTTGACTGAAAAAGGGCCGTTGCCTACCAACAAGGTCAAGATTAAAAGTCCATACTCTTAACAAAAACTAAAACTTCACTGAAAAGGGACATTGCACAACAGGGATTAGGACTAGACACTCAGCTGAGTTCAAAGACAAGTTTCCTTTACTGTGTGCTGATGAAATTTAGTAGCCTAGGATTCAGTTTTAAATTCAAAGTTAATTTCATTGTTTGTTTTGAGTTGACCTTTAAATTCAGCTCAAGCAACTAACCTTGCTAGCTTTGCATACAGAATACTATTTTATGTTAGGCTATAGTGCAAAATTGTTTTTGGTTCATTATGAAAATGTGATGGGATGAACTGGACACCATATTCTCAGTAGCCTACCCTATTTAATGGGAAACCGCAAATCAGCAACTGTTGTTTACACACAAACATTGACTTTATTGACCTCAGAGATTACTTCTGTGTACTTATACTGTATATTATTCAACTCATCATGAGAAGACCTGTCATTCAAGCCTAATATGAAGGCGCTATGACGATTTTGAAAAAACTGCCTCAAAATTGGCAGCCATCTTGGATTTGAAGGTCAAAAATAGGTCAAATCATTATATAAACACCAAATATGTATTCATTGACCAGAATAAGCTCTGAAACCATGTATTGTGCATCATTGTAGGTCAAAGCATTAAAAAGTTCATTTCCACAGCAGCCATTTTGGATTTTGGTCTCTCAAATATTTTCCCCGCCTTTTTTAAAAATACACCCCGGCTAAATTTGTTTATTAACCCTCCTAGATGACAAATCCATTGAGAAACGGACCTTCGCTCTCCACGGTCACGGAAGTGCCACAGATGACCCTACTATAGTGTAACTACGGGGTACAAGAAGTGAATTTAGCCTGTAACTACAGCGTAACAAGATCTGTACTTATTGGCTAATTACAGGGTACCACACTGTAGTTATAGTGTAACTACAGGGTACAAGGAGTGAATTTAGCCTCTAACTAGAGGGTACAAGCGTATACCCGTAATTAGCCTATAAGTACAGATCTTGTTACCCTCTAGTTACAGGCTAAATTCACTCCTTGTACCCCGTAGTTACACTATAACTACAGTGTGGTACCCCGTAATTAGCCTATAAGTACAGATGTTGTTACCCTCTAGTTACAGGCTAAATTCACTCATTGTACCCTGTTACACTATAACTACAGTGTGGTACCCCATAATTAGCCTATTAGTACAGATCTTGTTACCCTCTAGTTCAGTGATCCTCACTATTTCTTCGATGAGAGCCGCACTGGCAGGACAAAGTCAATAGGAGAGCGACTTTAACCGCAAAACACCAAAAGCCACCCCAACCAAGCACATCTGCCTACCATTTTTTTGTGTTTTATTGTCTTCCACACACACACACACACACACACACACACACACACACACACACACACACACACACACACACACATACACATACATACATACCAGTTTCCCCTAGGAAATCTTTCAGGCCTGGAGGGATTTCGAAATGTACCCCGACCGCAAGGGTGGGGGCCGTTGCTGGCGGCGCTCAAGTTTTAGCTAACCTGTTCACATCCCAAGTATCATCATACTATTATGGGATGCGATGCGAACAGTTGTATTATGGGATGTGCATTTCCCAGGCAACAACACACGTTAACACGTTTTGGAACAGCACTGCACGCTGGCACAATACTCCTAAAAGCAAAATGCTTATTGTTTTGAATGATTTGGCACCTTCTATTTTTTTATTTTTTTTTCAATTTCTTAGAGCCGCCAACTAAAGCTTCGAGAGCCGCCAGCGTCTCGCGAGCCGCGCAATGAGGAACTAGGCTCTAGTTACAGGCTAAATTCACTCCTTGTACCCCGTAGTTACACTATAACTACAGTGTGGTACCCCGTAATTAGCCTATAAGTACAGATCTTGTTACCCTATAGTTACATGCTTATTTGCGGGCTGTATTCTAAAGCGTTACCAAAAGTTGTTTTAATCTCCTAAACATAACCAAGTTGTTTTACTTGCCTGAACATAACTAAGTCATAACACTGGCGCCGGAACAAGGGGGACATGGGGACATTTTGTCCCCCTTAAAATTGGGTCCCCCTAATTTTTTTTTTTTATCTGAGGGGGCAACTGCCCCTGACGCTTAGAGCCCACTTTACACTGTTTACACAGCCTGTGATGCTTGTTAAAGCCGTGATCGTTGTGGGTTTATTACACCTGAGACAGACAGACCCAGGGATCAAGTTACAGAGAGCCCACTTTACACTGTTTACACAGCCTGTGACACTTGTTAAAACCCGTGATCATTGTGGGATTATTACACCTGAGAGACAGACAGACAGACAGACTCTGTACTGCACTCACTGTCATTGGCTGCTGCTATAATCGTATACGGTTATTGTAATTTTATTTTTGTGTTGAGATGACAAGTTTTGCACTGTGTTTCGAAGTGATAATAATAATAATAATAATAAGTTCAGTGTTTCTGCCTGTGTTGCTGTCTGTTGTAGTGTAATTGTAAAATTACCTAAAGGGAGAGCAGGTCACCAAGTGAGTGAGAAAAGGAGAAAATACTGAATAATGACATCACTACAGTATATCAATCAACACTTTATTCCAGACACATAGGCGGTCCATAGTACATCACAATAAAATAAAAATACAGAATACAAAACATAATAAATACAGACAGATACAGCTTTATATAGTTCCACTATTTGCATATAGGCTAAAGCGCCAGTGGTTCCAAAGCCTTGAGGTGAACCTAACCATACTCATGGTAGGGTTTACAAGTGCTGAGATAATGCTATTTGGTGACTCAGAGATCCTGCACATAAAACTGTACATGAAGTTCCTGAGTACAGCAGGGCATGTCGAAACACCAATACTTACAAACATTTGGCTTGCACTGCTCCTTCTTGGCACTTTCAGCAGCAGCCTCATGCCATCATTATATGCTACCTTGAGTTTCTGCATACTTCTACTTTTGTAGCGCCGCCACAAGTGGGCAGTATACATTGGTGTACAAAACGTTTCAAACAGAGTAATCTTCACAGACGATGAGCACATACTAAATTTACGTATCAACATATTAGCCTGAGCGTACATCATTCTGTATTGTCGTTGAATGTCCCTGTCATCAGACAGGTCATCGGTCAGATAGTGTCCTAAGTATTTAACCTCTCCACATGATTTAAGGACAGTACCAGAGAGAAAGAAGGCAGGGAATGACAATTTATTATCTTCCTTGCTTCGACTATCATGACATTACTCTTTTTCCCATTAAATTTAATATCGAAATCAGAGCCATATTGAGAGCATATTCTTAGTAACTCTTGAAAGCCAGCACTATATGGACACAGGATAATCAGATCATCTACATACATCAGGTGATTTATAATGGTGTCACCAACCATGCAGCCTGTTCTGCAGCTGTTTAGCCGGATGGAAAGCTCATCCATGTAAATATTGTAGAGAAAGGGGGATAAAATGCTCCCCTGTTTTACTCCATTACATACGTTAAATGGAGCAGGTGTGGAGTCACCCCATTTTACGTACATTGTCTGATGTGAGTACCAAAAAACCAGGAATCTCACAAGAGATGTGGGAACCCCTCTGTCTTGCAGTTTATAAAATAATTTTTCGTGGTTTACACGATAAAAGGCCTTAGAGGCATCAATAAAACACATAAACATTGTAGAATTGTGTCTGTTATACAGATCTAAAATTTCTTTTAAAGCAAAAATACACATATCTGTGCCATGTTTAGGTTTAAAACCAAATTGATTGTCAGCGGTCAGGATGAACTGTTCCAGCCTATTCAGTATCGTCCTCTCCAAAACCTTGGATAAGATGCTGGCCAAAGCTATAGGCCGGTAGTTGTCCAAACTGTTGATTTTACCAGATTTGTCTTTAATAATGGCCTTTAATAAAACAGATAAAATAGAGTCAGGTAAAATACCATGAACAAAAAGTCCTGTAAAACAAATGCCCAATAGGGGACCGAGTTTTCTGCTCGCAAGTTTTAAATGCTCTGCAGATATATTATCCATGGCACATGCTTTATTGTCTTTTAGCATCCTAATTGCATCGTATATTTCTTGTGAGGAGACGATCACATCCTCTTCAATGTCAATGTTGCCCACTGTGAAGATGTTGCTTTTGACACAGTTGAACAGCTCATAATAATGTTTCCTCCATAGCTGAGATATTTCCTCTGGGCCGCTGACACCATCAATATTGGTTGGTAGTGAGGTTTTACAATTATTCGTTTGTTTAATTTCTTTCCAGAATTCATTTGTACTATTGTTTAGTAGCTTCCTTGCAAGAGAATCAGACCTCATCGTATTTTCATTTCTCTTAATGAAGTGTAGAGCATATTTAAAACTTGCATTTGCTTGTTTTTTATAATCAAATAAGGGGCCATACTTATCTCTGCCTGACTCAACCCATATTTTGAAAGCCCTTCTAGCCTCAGCATGTAGCTCTTCCACATAATCATTCCAGCCTGGCTTGGCTTTGTGTGGTCTGGTCTTATGCAAAGGCCTGCTGGCGACAAGAAGGGAATTCACAATATTATCATATAGGGAGCACAATTCAATACCATGTTGGGGGCTCTTACAGTTAATGTCACGACATGCAATGGCATATTTTGGTAGTTTAATATTACTCAGCAAGGTGTCGGACTGAATATAGTATTTTTTAAGATCCTCCTCCGTCAGGTTACACCAATCTATTCTTCCCACACGTATGCTGCTATGTGCAGGCAGGAGAGAGGGTATATTGCCTAGGTTTACATAGAGGGAAAAAGGCACATGATCAGTAGTGGTAAATTCATAGTGAATCCTCATGGCCTCTAAGGAATCGTGTGCATCAGCTGTGCAGATGCAATGATCAAGCCATGAGGTTGTGTGCCAGGCCTCGCTAATGTAAGTGTAGCTGCTATCAGGCAGGAGCACTTTACTAGAGAGGATCAGGCCACTATCAGAGCAGAACTGCATTAGATGATTGGCAAATAGAGACCTGCCATCAGACACATCCGCGTTCATATCACCTACAATAAAAAAGCAAGTGGAAGGATAATCCTGCATGAAAGACATGATGCAACCCAATCTATTAAGATATTCATCCTCATTTTGGGAACATTCATACGGGTATATGTTCAATATCATTAGTTTCTTTTTCACCACACTTAAACTCAATCCCTATGGCCCAATCAACATCCAGTCTAACCACATTCACCAGCTGATCATATTTTTTATGCCAAAGCACAGCAACACCACCAGGTATTCTGCCATGAACTATCCTGGTGCTTAGGTCAGTAGTAGATTCACCCGCCCCATAAAAGTCTTGATGCAGTGAGTTTAGTCTCTCTAAATCTATAGGTAAAAAAGTCTCTTGGACACACAAAACATCACATGTCTCCAGAAGTTTATCCACTACAAAGCGGCGCGCTTTATCAGCTTCACTGTGCCCCATGCGCAGTCCTCGTGCATTATACGACACAATATTTAGCCCATTCATTTGTTTTGATCAGACCCCGCCTGGCTGCTGCTCCCCTGTATACCTACGGCTATAAAAAAACAACAACAACAACACGATTTTAGACGGACAAGCCCGTCTTTTATTGTCACACGGTTACACATCAACACATGCACGGACGGCCACAACACACACATGCTGACGGTGGCCGGTGAAATTTGTCCTCTGCATTTAACCCATCCTGGCTTTGTCCTTTTCCTCCGGGGGGCAGGCCAGGAGCAGTGGTCGCTTTCTCGTACAGCGCCCGGGGACCGACTTCGGATGTTGTCGTCACTGGTCGGATGACGATGACGATCTGATCTTCTGCATGTTTTTAATGGGGGGGGGTTATATACGGAGGAACCCCCCTGGGGGAGCACGGGGAGAACATGCAAACTCCACACAGACAGAAAGGCCCTTACGACGAGATACCCCACCTGGGCAGTAGGCACTGAAGATATGGGGAGCAGTCAGAGAGCTCTGTTGCTGTGGACCAGCCTCTCTTTCTGGTCCACTGATATCTCTGGATTTGCAAACCTCAAAGTAACGGCGTACATACATTAAATCCCCTCCGGCCAAAGTTGTGGATCATACATGTCAGTCACTTCATTGCATTCAGCAGACACATGAAATGAACTGAATCTATTGCTGGCAGTGTCAATCTTCCGACATGTCACAGTTTTGCCTAATTTGTCAGTTAGTTCGGCGTCCAGATCGGGGGAGAATCGAGTGGCAAAGACACTCACCAGCTTGGTTTTGATCACTGGGATGTTACTCACTGTGCCGGTACCAATTATTCCCACGTTCCTCTGCTTCGCTCTCTTCTTGTCGGGCTGCACCAAAGCAGCCATAGGGTTCTTGGACCGGCGCTTCCCCCTCGCAACAACAGCGCTCCATGCTGGGGACTGCAGCGGGGGGCCCGGGGACACCTCCAGCTGGCGACCAGGCACAGCTGAATCCGGGCCCCCTCTCTCCTGGAAGAAAGATGCCTCACCTACCCCATGGGCCCGGCCAGAGGGTCCAAGGGGCCACTTCGCCGCTGCCAGGGCTTCTCTCGCCTCGTGGGCCCTGTCAGAGGATCCACGGCGCTCCTTCATAACTGCTGGGGTTTCTCTCACCCCGTGGGCCCAGCCAGAGGATCCATGAAGCTTCTCCACTGCGGGCAGCCGACGATCGATGGACGCTGCATCCGCCCCCACTCTCTCATTGACTCCTCTCTGGTCGTCCTGGGCATCCCTCACTCTGACACCCTTGACTATAAGAACAAACGCGTCTATTCCTGGTTGTCATCAGACAGCTCAGGTTCTTATCAGAGATACCGACGCAGACGAGAAGAACACACAGCTTTCAACGGGCTGTCCACGGATGAGTCGGGGAGCGACGGGCCAATGAGGGGCTCCAGACGGGAGCCTTTTTTAGGCGTACCCCCACAACGCAGGTACGAGACCAGAATATGGGCCTCAAACGCCGCCCCACCCGAAGGGGAGGCAAGCGACACCGCCAGCACCGGCAGAGGGAGAGGGAATCGGCGGCAGAGGGGGAAGACGTGATCAACTTATCCAGCAGGGCCCTGTCTCCACAAGAAGCATCCATCCTCTCAAAAGGTTTATCCTTTATTCCCTCTGCTAAAGCTGATTCTTTTAGAACTAGGATTGAAATGTTTAAATTTTTGAGGAACATTAAACTGCGTGCTTTCTTTGATAAGGGAGCCCCCCACTCACGTCCTTGTTTGAATCCTTCACAGACTGTCCCTATATCCACGCCTGAACCAGGCCTGAGGGCTAAAAGTACTTTTGTTCCGCCTGCCCTGAACCCCTCCGTGGCCACCTTTTGCCGACTGGTTGAAAAGGATGTAGCAACAAAGGTACACTTGTACAAGAATAAAATGAGACTCTATTCTAATATAGAATTGCAAGAAAAGAAAGCATTACGTGCACTTTCAATTGATTCGACTATTGTTATAAAACATGCCGACAAAGGGGGCGCTGTTGTCATCCAGAATAAAGAAGCTTACACAACAGAGATCTTGAGACAACTTGGTAATACAGATTTTTATACTCCCCTAATGGGTGACCCCACACTTAAATTTTTTCAGAATGTTGAGCATTTTCTTAGTACAGCCCTTGCTAATTCGCTTATCAGCCAGAATGAATTCAAATTCTTGTTACAGAAGCACCCTGTGCGACCTGTTTTCTATACTTTACCTAAAATCCATAAGAGCTGTGTTGAGCCAGTGCCTGGTAGGCCTATTGTGGCTGGCACACAGTCTCTTACTGAGCCTATTTCTCAATATCTTGACAGACACATTAAAGTGTTGGTATCTGATCTTCCTTCTTATTTAAAAGACACCACTGACTTTTTGAATATGTTAGGTGCTGTACAGCTCACTGATGAGAATGTATTTTTATGTACCATGGATGTCAACAGTCTCTACACTAATGTTCCTCATGTGGAGGGCTTGCAAGCTCTAACACATTTTTTGAATAGAAGATCGACGCTTCAGCCCCCGACTGACTTTTTGGTTGATTTATCAAGCTTGATCCTTAATAGCAATTATTTTAAATTTGAGAATGCTTACTATCTTCAATGTCAGGGGGTTTCTATGGGTAGTCCATGTTCCCCTAATTATGCAAACCTCTTTATGGGAAATAACAACCCCTTCTCCATTTTTTTGAAGTGTTGGTTCAGATATATTGATGATGTATTTTTTCTGTTTTCTGGGACACACTCTCAACTAGAGGAGTTCAATATTTATATTAATTTCAGACTACCATCTATTAAATTCTCACTAGAATACAGCGAAGACACTGTCTCCTTCCTTGATGTTTCTGTAAACAAATCTGAACAACTACTGACAAAGGTGTATAGAAAACAGACAGACAGGAATAGTTTCTTGGACTACTCTAGCTATCATCCCCCCAGCCTCAAAAGAGGTTTGCCATACAGTCAACTTTTGAGGATTAGGAGGATTTGCAGCTCTGACCACATGTTTGAAGAGCAGGCTGCTGAACTATGTACAAGGTTTAGGGCAAAAGGTTTTAACAACACAATCCTTGAGAACAACCTACAGAGAGTTAGGGGGTTGAAACGTGAGGACCTGTTGGTCCCGAAGTCCGCCCCTGCCCGAGGGTCTAGAATAGTGTGTGCTGCTACTTTTTCACCTGCTTCTCAGGAAATAAAAAAATGTGTTTTAAGTCACTGGAACATCTTGCAAAGTGACCCCCAAGTGGGCCATTTATTTGGCGAGTCTCCCTTGTTTGCTCAAAAACGGGCTAGAAATGTACGAGATATGATCGTCAGAGCTGACTGCTACACACGCCCCCCTGGCCCCTCCCATTTTTTGTCTGATGTACAGAATGGTAATTTTCCTTGCTTTAACTGTATTCAATGGGGACACCTCGGCATTCCGAAATGTCGGCACTCCGAAATACCGGCATTCCGACAAAATTCTAACCCTAACCTCGCCATTGCGAAAGAACCCTCCCCCAGACCCTAACCCTAAACCTAACCTCTCCCACCCCCCACGCCTAAGCCTAACCTAACCTCTCGGCGAAACATTTTTTGGAGATAAAAAAGGGCCGCCTCTCCGAAAGCAAAGAAGTCAATGATCGGAATGCCGACACTTCGGAATGGCGAGGTGTCCCCGTATTCAATGTAATGCTATGATCAGAGGAGAGACATTCTTCCATCCTCACTCTGGAAGAAAGTACTCAATTAAGAGTAGGATTTCGTGTAAAACTAAATTTGTTGTGTATCTATTGAAGTGTCCATGTGGGCTAGTATACATTGGAAAAACTATCAGAGAGTTGAAAACTCGCATTTCAGAACACAAGAGTAGCATTAGAAACAGAGACGTAAAATCCTCTGTTGCCAGGCATTTTAATGAGTTTGGTCACGACGTGTGTTCCCTCAGGTTCCAGGGTATAGAACAGGTCAGTCCACTGAAGAGGGGGGGTGACAGAGACAAGGCCCTGTTACAACGAGAGGCATTTTGGATACATACCTTACAGACAGAACACCCCAAGGGCTTGAATGAAGAACTTTTGCTAGGTTGTTTTCTTTAGGGGGTGCATTGGGTGGATGTGCTGTGGGTTCACGCATGATGCTCTTGCACTGTAATGCAGTGTGGGAGCGTCATGTGTGGACCTGCAGTATCTCTATCCAATGCATTCACTTATATGCATTTTATTATGTATTTTTCTAATTATTTTTCTAATTCTATTTTAATATTTTCTTACTGATTTTTGTTATTCTAATATGTTGACTTTCCATCTGTGCTTATTTAACACAAGTGTGGCCATCCAGCCTCATTCTTCTCGTATGCAAAACATTGTTGCATTCCTGCTGTGTAATATATACAGACTTATATACAAGTGTACTGTTTAAAATTGTACCTTATCTTTTTTGATAATCTTTTTTGATATTCTCTGATGTTTTTGATATTATATTCGTTATTTTATGGTGTGAGATATTTCCAGTACTTGATAATGTAATTGATTGTACTTCCGGTTTGACACTATTTATACGTCATGTCCGTCTTCTGTCAGCACAATGCTGAGGAAGGCTTACGCCGAAACGTTCATTGTCACTGCTTGAAGGTAATAAAACAACCCAAAAGGATTTATTTTGAGTGCTGGTTTTTTGTCCCTCTATCCCTCACTCTGGTAACTTCCCAGCTCAGCTGAGCAACTCTACTGAGCAGGGCAGAGGCATCGATGCTGCCAAAACCCACCGGTGGGAGCCGGTCCAGATAGTGGGAGATGGACCTGGGGATACTGTCACCGCACTCATTAATCACCTTCATACAGTCTTTAATGTTTTTACTGTCTTTCTGTACGCCATTATGCTTGACGTTACGTATTTTGGTCTTGCACATATCAAACAACAGCTGTTTGGACTCTTCAATCCACTCGGACCGGAAGTTGTTTGTGACCAACATAACGATCTCATCATGTGTCACAGTTCTCATTTTAATGACAACAAAGTTCAGTAACTCATCCTCCACAATCACTCTCCCATCTTCAGACTTGTATACCTCGGGTTTGGGGTGAGGACATGCCGACCCACACGTATCATCCACTCGCATGATCACTAGCTAGCTAGCTAGCTAGTTAGCACCGGGTCGATGCTAGCTGCGGCTGTTAGTGCTAAGCAGCAGGCCCCAAGCACAGGTCTTCTTTGGAGACACAATAACAGATGGGATATAAGATGAAGTAGAGGGTCCACGCTCTGGAACAGAGTGTTCTTGGCCACTCTCGCCGGAAAGTCCACTATTTCCGAGGCTCTAGTGCTGTAAAACGTCCACTCACTCAGTTTGTTGAGAGATGGCTAACCTAGCCACCGACCGGGGCTAGCGTATCCAGGCAGCAACGTTCACAGTCGCTCGCATACTGGTATTTCCACTAGAGAGTTCCAAAGCTCTGAAACAAAGAGTTCTTTGGCTCTAAAAGACACGCATTTAGGCGTTTATAAAACTGCATAAAAATAGCTTTGTAAAAGAAACGAGAACAAACTTCTGCGTTACACACCAGCGTGCGCCATCTTACGCATGCGCAATCATGATTATTATAGTTGGACAATGTTGTATCCTACGGTGCCGCGTCTATGTGCCGACAGGTCGCAGTGCCGACAGGTCGCAATGCCGATAGCCCACATGCAGAACCAGCTGAGCGAGGCGGCGTGCAGCGTGTCGGTGGAGCTAACCTCTCCCAGCCCCCACGCCAAACCTAACCTCCCCCCATGCCTAAACCTAACCTCCCCCAGACCCTAACCCAAAACCTAACCTCTCCCAGCCCCCACGCCAAACCTAACCTCCCCCCATGCCATGCCTAACACTGCACGAAAAGCCAGGTTTCCGTCCCCTTAGATCGCCACATACGGCCACATACCTCTCTAATTCCTGGCAGTTCACGGCAGTACAAAACCTGTGGTGTTGCGTTTGTTTTGTCCGCTGATCGCCGAAAACGCATCCGCGGGTGTCGGCACGGGGGGGCGGGGGCGGGGGGGGACTTTCAGCCGCGACAATAGATGTTTCACACCTTGCAGTGCGCCTAATTAGAATGTGAATAGCAGCAAGCTCAGCCCTCTAGCGAAAAACGAATTCATTCATTGGATGAGAGCAGCTCACTCTTACAATACAAGATGGCTTGTGACTGGTGGATAGAGCTGTCACTAACCTGCTAGCTTGTCCATTCATTGGATGGAGCCACAGAGAAATATCACTTGTGATTGGTTGACAGATCTTATGATAGCTTTGCTATTGGTCATGCTTGGCTAATCCCCTCCCTAATAATAATAATAAATCAATGCTGTGTGCTTAAATTCACGTTATTGTTACACTTTCAATGAATGCCATCAATATTTATTTATTGAATGGGGAAGAACATTTGCGAGGAACATCGTGAATAGTAAAGTTTTATTAAATCAAATGCAAATCAAAATACACATGTACATGTCATAAACAATTAAGATATAAGATAAAAAGCATCAAAGGAGAGGAGACTGAAATATTACAAGAAGAAAAAGATTTGGGTATCAGCATGGTTTTAGTATGTGCAGGCAGCATTAACCAATGTAAACAGGATTAGCAGTTATTGCAAAATGTAAATATGCTTATTTAACATACTTTTAGAGAATTCCCCATTCATTTTCACCCATAGACATTTTGAAAAAATCCTTGTTTGCCCAGTGCATTATATGAACATTGCACACATTAATAACAGCAAATAAAAAATAAATAATCCACCATCAATAACTTAAAAAAAAGTGCTCTGAAATGCAGGTGGCACTTTTCCCAGTGCATTATGAACATTGCACATATTCCAGAGAACAGAAAATATTATTAAATAAATCGCCATCAGAAACACTACTAGGAAGGCTACATTAACAATGAAATTGCTGCATCAGTGAAAAGAGGAATTTTTGTTCAGTGCAATCAACATGTCAACATGTTCTGGTGTCAGGCCTCAGCCTGTTAATTATGAGTCCAGCAACTGAAAAGACTCTCCGCTGGCACAGATGTTGCAGGCACACACCGATAGCGACGTGCAAGATGAGATAGCTTTGGGAAGGATCGCTCCTTCTCGCACCACCACACAAGTGGATCCTCCTCGTCTGCTGGGATGCAGGCTTCCAGCCAGTACCGCTCCAGCTTGTCACGATCTTAATGGGGATGGCATGCTCTCCATAGCCATCCCCCAAAAAGTCCAGCACAGAACTTTTCTTCCGTTTTGGTTGAGGTTGAATGGATTCAGCCGAGGAAGTGGAAGCTGTGTTGTCCTCTTCGTCTGGCCCGTCATGGTCATCTTTATCAGCAGAAGCAGCAGCCTCCTCGCCACCTTGCTGGGGTCCCCTGCTGAGTGGAGATGCCTATAGTGGAGATAATTAAATGGATGGAAATTATTAGAACATAATATAACTTCTTTGTGTCTCTGCTGCCCCAAACCCCCCCCCCCCCCACACACACACACACTTGTGTGTGTTTGTTGTGTGTGTCTGTGTTTAGCCCACATGCAGAACCAGCTGAGCGAGGCGGCGTGCAGCGTGTCGGTGGAGCTAACCTCTCCCAGCCCCCACGCCAAACCTAACCTCCCCCCATGCCTAAACCTAACCTCCCCCAGACCCTAACCCAAAACCTAACCTCTTCCACCCCCACGCCTAAACCTAAGGTCGGCATAGCGGGTGGACCCCGTATCCTACTTAGTTTTCCCCCCTCTCCCCCCCGTCGGTTGCGACCAGTGTGTGCGTAGGCGATGCATATACGTATGCAGGCTCAGTGAGTGTGTTTGTGTATGCACATGCATGAGCGCACACACACAGAGGAAGGGAGGCACCAGGTCACAGCATGCAGTGAATGCCTAAGGTTCTTAACAGACCTGTCTGTTTTTAGACCACTCTGAAATCCCCAAATGTGAACCGATTGCTGTCACTCCACTTGCTCTGTATCCACAAGACCCCAAACGACATTTCCATATGTGCCAAGCATGCTATAGTACCTGTCAATCAAAGACTGCGACCCAAAACCCGAAGGTCGGGCTGGTATTAACAAGCGGAGAAGTAGAGAAAATAAAGCTTGCACACTGCAAGGCTCCAGTTAGGTGTTTTTATTTGACACCGGTGGGTAACGTTTCGGGCACCCTGCCCTTCCTCAGACAGTGTGACATAGGACGACGCCATCTTTAAATACATGCATGGAACAGTCACATGACGCAGTCAAGTGGGTCAACTCGGTCATGTGACAGGAAAAGCTTGGATGAAGAAAGTTACATACAAATACAGTTATACATTGTGATCAAAAGTGAATTTAGCACAGTTATGGTATATTGGCTATACTCCCAACTTTTATGTGGACAGAACCAAGTCTGACCACAGAGAAAACACATCTCCCACAAAATGGGCCTGGGCATCCACTAGAGCTGCTAGGATGACAGTATACAAAAATAGAAATGGAACAATACAGATAATATAATATAAATAGCAGATAAAGCAGGACCACTCACATATGCATTGTACTGCTAATTTGAATGAGTTCCAAAGTGGTTTTAATGCCTGAACGCGAAATCTGCATATGTGAAGGAGATATATATATCTCCATGCATGTATTTAAAGATGGCGTCGTCCTATGTCACACTGTCTGAGGAAGGGCAGGGTGCCCGAAACGTTACCCACCGGTGTCAAATAAAAACACCTAACTGGAGCCTTGCAGTGTGCGAGCTTTATTTTCTCTACTATTCCTGCCTCGAGCTCTGCACCTGCCCTATACAGGTTTGGATTGTGCGTGTCTCGCCTTTTTTCATGATATTAACAAGCGGTAACTGACTCAGGTAATTTGGTAAATAAAAGAAAACCCGTTCAACTTCTGCCAATAGGCTACTATAATGGAGACGCATATGACCGCCTGAAAATAATAAAATAATAATAAATAGCCTAATGAAGAGGCTGCAATCAATCTTATCACAGAAGGAGCTGGCTCGGATGAGACCTCCTTGCCATTTGCCATACGCGAGGTAGCCTATAACGTTATTGTTCTGCCGACGACTGCAATCATGCAAAAAAGTCCCCCCAAAATAATCCACGCAGTTTCACCTGTCACCAAAACTTGATGTGAAAAATGTATATGTTGTTTTTAACCATAAAATACTCATCCTCAGCCTAGTTAGACATAGCCCAGCTGGCAACAGGAGCTCGTTTCATCCAAAAATGTGCGAGGCTTCCTGCATTTGGGTCAATTTCACACCACAAACGAACCGTACTAGACTTCATTTGGAAGCGTACCGAGACCACCTGTTCAAGGAGGTCTCGGTACGCTTGTTTGGTCCACACCAGTGTTCGATTGCTGCATTCACACCTGCCCAAATGAACCTCACCAAGTGGGGAAACGAAGTCTGGTGCCAGACAAGTGAACCAAATGAGGTAGGCGTGAAAGCACCCTTAGTAGACTTTCTAGGGTTGGGTTAGGGTTACACAACTGAACTGGCCATGGGCATGACGATGGCACATTTCAGATCAACCCTTTGTGCCTAAGAAAAGTTGTTTCTGCCTGGTTTCGAACCAGGGACCTTTCGCGTGTTAGGCGAACGTGATAGCCACTACACCACAGAAACACATTCTAGTGAGATTTTACAGTTCACAAAGACGATAAAAACACCTTGCCTCATTCTCCACATCTGTTTAGCTCCCAAACAACAGGAACATCTTTCACATTGCTGCCCGGTTTCAAGCCTGCAGCATTTACCATGTGAGACAAAAAGGGGTAACCACACCTGACTGTTTCACTTGAAGAAGTAGCATAGGCAATGCTCAAATGTGGATTGCATTGAGACGCTAACACAGGGACACATTCCACACCACAATTGCTCAGGTCATGGGGTGCAATCAGGTTGAGCTGACCTGACCCTGACAAGCCGGAGCCTCGTTGGCGCAGTAGGCAGCGCGTCAGTCTCATAATCTGAAGGCCGTGAGTTCGAACCTCACACGGGGTATCTGTTTTTTGCTTTGATCTGTTGTAGACCCTTCATTGCAAAATACCTCAAACGGGCGGACTGGCCATCCTTATAAGCAATGGCCAACCTTACTCAGCTGGGGCATCAACTCTAGGAAATATTTTTAAACTTTTGCCTGTATACTCGGAAACTTGATAAACTACTCTCAGGTGTAAGGTTGGATGTTTAAAGAGCTCGCTTAGGTTCACCTCTGGACTTGGGCAGCAATGCTAAAGACGGCAAACGCTTGTTTCTGCCCGGTTTTTAACCGGGGACCTTTCGTGTGTGAGACGAATGTGATAACCACTACACCACAGAAACCTCAGGTCCTACCAGCAGAGTTGAGTTGAGGGACAAAGTCAACCCTCGATCGACAATCAGTTGCACTGTAAAGTCGAGGAAGTTTGTAAAAACAAAACAGATGGAGAGCTTTGCATGCAGATTCGATCACTTGGAAACTTAGGACCTGCAACACCAGTGCCCAGTCCAGCATAGCTTGTTTTAGAGCGTTTTCACACCAGCCTAGTCCGGGTCCTCGTTTCGGACCAGACGCAAAAATTATACATTGTTTTGTTTTCAAGCTGGTTCGGTTCGCGTTCACACTAGCCAAAGAGCAAGCGGACCAAATAGGGCTGCCAACGCTTCCAGATTGGCAAGGAGGCCAGTAATCTCCCAGAGATCTTTTGACGGCTGAAATTATATGAACGTGTGTGTGTCCGTTGGACAATGTTGTATCCTATTTTGTTTTCCCCCCTCTCCCTCCCATCGGTTGGGACCAGTGTGTGCGTAGGCGATGCATATACGTATGCAGGCTCAGTGAGTGTGTTTGTGTATGCACATGCATGAGCGCACACACACAGAGGAAGGGAGACACCAGGTCACAGCATGCAGTGAATGCCTATAAGGTTCTTAACAGACCTGTCTGTTTTTAGACCACTCTGAAATCCCCAAATCTGAACCGATTGCTGTCACTCCACTTGCTGTGTATCCACAAGATCCCAACTGACATTTCCATATGTGCCAAGCATGCTATAGTACCTGTCAATCAAAGACTGCGACCCAAAACCCGAAGGTCGGGCTGATATTAACAAGCGGTAACTGACTCCAGTAATTTGGTAAAAAAAAGAAAACCCGTTCAACTTCTGCCAATAGGCTACTATAATGGAGATGCATATGACCACCTGAAAATAATAAAATAATAATAAATAGCCTAATGAAGAGGCTGCAATCAATCTTATCACAGAAGGAGCTGGCTCGGATGAGACCTCCTTTACATTTGCATACGCGAGGTAGCCTATAACGTTATTGTTCTGCCGACGACTGCAATGAAGCAAAAAAGTCCCCCCAAAATAATCCACGCAGTTTCACCTGTCACCAAAACTTGATGTGAAAAATGTATATGTTGTTTTTAACCATAAAATACTCATCCTCAGCCTAGTTAGACATAGCCCAGCTGGCAACGGGAGCTCGTTTCATCCAAAAATGTGCGAGGCTTCCTGCATTTGGGTCAATTTCACACCACAAACGAACCGTACTAGACTTCATTTGGAAGCGTACCGAGACCACCTGTTCAAGGAGGTCTCGGTATGCTTGTTTGGTCGACACCAGTGTTCGATTGCTGCATTCACACCTGCCCAAATGAACCTCACCAAGTGGGGAAACGAAGTCTGGTGCCAGTCAAGTGAACCAAATGAGGTAGGCGTGAAAGCACCCTTAGTAGACTTTCTAGGGTTGGGTTAGGGTTACACAACTGAACTGGCCATGGGCATGACGATGGCACATTTCAGATCAACCCTTTGTGCCTGAGAAAAGTTGTTTCTGCCTGGTTTCGAACCAGGGACCTTTCGCGTGTTAGGCAAACATGATAGCCACTACACCACAGAAACACATTCTAGTGAGATTTTACAGTTCACAAAGACGATAAAAACACCTTGCCTCATTCTTCACATCTGTTTAGCTCCCAAACAACAGGAACATCTTTCACATTGCTGCCCGGTTTCAAGCCTGCAGCATTTAGAATGTGAGACAAAAAGGGGTAACCACACCTGACTGTTTCACTTGAAGAAGTAGCATAGGCAATGCTCAAATGTGGATTGCATTGAGACGCTAACACAGGGACACATTCCACACCACAATTGCTCAGGTCACGGGGTGCAATCAGGTTGAGCTGACCTGACCCTGACAAGCCGGAGCCTCGTTGGCGCGTACGGCCGGCTGTGTGTCGAACAACGGCCAGCGAATGAGAGCTCGGAGTTGAACCAAGAATTGTCCAATGAGGAGGCGAGTTTGTGTTCACGAAGTGACCCGAGTGACAGCCAGCAACAGCCAATCCCGGAAAGCACCGCATGGGCCAATCAAAGAACCGTTGCCATGGGCTACGTCCCCACCCACCCTCAACAAAGAAACTCAGTCTTTCAGAGCCGCCATTTTTCTGCCGTCGAAAATCACACAGTCACAGTTGGATTGTATTATTTCGCCAGAACAGAGAATTTCTCCGCGCTAAGAGGTAAGAGCTGGATTTTATATCTAATTATGCGATAAAAGCGAGTCTTGTTGAGAGGAAAAACGTAACGTAACGATCAGGGTACTAAAGTATAATTAAATTTTCCTTTCTAATTGACACTTGGAAAATGGTCAAAAATCGAAATTGAAGAATGAAAAACAGTCAAATAATTGAAAATTGAAGCTAAAAATCAATTTTCAAACTGAATCGAAAAACACAAAAACAAGCAAAGTCTGACCCTATTTTTCATTGTGGCCATTCCCTTTTTATCATTATTCATTTTGGATTGGAAAAATGCAGAATTAGCCAAGAGTACACTGAAAAGTCAATTTCAAACTTCAAAATACAAAATTGAAAATTGAAAATTGAAAAATGGAAGTCACATGACCAGTTCAGAGTACGCCCACTGCAAGGTACGCCCACTTCAAGGTACGCCCACAGACAGACAGCATACGGAAATCACTTGCTCAAAGTCAAAATAAAAGTATGTCACTCTGTAAACTTAGCCTTGGTTAAATTTGGCTAAGGTTGTTGATTGTTACTATGGATATACATTTTAGGTCTTGTTTTTCGGCCAAGAAACTGTCATCGACCAGCGCGGCATTATCAATAGTTAACGGGCATTATTGGCTAACTTAGTTAACGTACTTTCCTGTTGGCTCTGAACAGCTCGCCAAGGTAAGCCTATGTTAGCCATGCTAGCATATCTCTCAGATTAGCGTTAATGTTAATTATACAGTCCCCGTGGATGGTGTAACGTTAATACAAATAGGTTTGCTAAGAACATGTTGCGTTTTGTTTTTCAGTCACAGCTGCGGTGAAAGTGAGTGATAGCAAGTGCACAGCCTTTCATGTGTGTATTATAGGCTACTGCTAATGTATATAATAGGCCTACAGTAGCCTGGACGGTGACAGTACGAATGTAGGTTTAATCACTGATCGTGTCCTCATAACTCTGACAGGCTAGCTGTTATTGATCAGATTAGTATAGTCGCAGCTCTACGTCTGATTATAGCCCTAGTACTGTAATCAGGTGTGTGTGTGTGTGTGTGTGTGTGTGTGTGTGTGTGTGTGTGTGTGTGCATCCACCTGTCTGGGCCTACATCAGAACAAGCACAGCTGGGAGCACAAGACAGTAGAGGCCCGAGCCAGTCTTTAGTTTTGAGTTTGACACTACTGATTCATGTGAAACACTGAAATGTCTCCTCCTGTATAATCATATAGCTCCATTTACTATTGTAGCGTCTGCGTCTCTCAATAACCAGTCAATGAGACGTCACTTTATTGTCACACATACACAGGCTACTGTGGGCCATACCCAATGCCATCTATCCCTGTATCCAATTCATACTAAAGATTCAAGATCATTTGAATAGACATAGTCGTGTGTAGTCATTATAAACAAGGAATTTGGCTTTGTGCAGTATGCAGCACAGCAGTCAATAGCAGAAGATGGAGCAGACAGACAATCTTCAAATGATAAATTATAAAGTGCAGAGTAAAAGTCCTTTAAAGTCACATACAGTGGGGTCCATTAAAACAATTGCACTCTATTCAATTCCATGTCACATTGCTATAATCCTCATGCTTCCTTTGTGTTTTGCTGCAGTCTACCAGAGCAGAGTGAGCTGTTGGAGGAGTTGCAGTGTCAAGAACCAGCAAATATCTTTCTTGCCCCTACTCTGCACCTTTTCTTTGTTGAACTTCATATTTCTGAGGAGGAAAAAACAGTACAGTATGGAGTGTTTAACAGCAACTTGCTGTAGTTAGTATTGTACACAAACCTGTTAAGGTTATTATACTCCCTGCTTTGACCATTCAAATTTAATCAGTGTTGCTGTATGAAGTCATTTGTACTTTACAAGTTTTACAAATTCGAGTTTTTACTGTATAAATGTAAGATGTGTTTTCCACAGCCTTGAACAACTGTACAGATCAAAGATAAATAAAGCCATGAGCTTTGTTAATCAAACTGTTTGCAGGCTATTATCATCAATGTCAGATTGTTTGCTGCCGTCTTTACTCAGGCATCACTAGCTGAAAGAGCAGCACTGTTTCCTTGGCTGAACCTTTTATGTTGAATTCCGTCATTTTGAGTCTAATTGAAAGGAAACTCTGACCATCCTTTAAATCACACACATTACAGTTACCAGAGAGAGCCAGCAGGGGGCTATATTAGTATGTAACTTTTGCCAATTCAGATTAGGCACTGGAGTCCACATCACCTGAAAATATATTGGAACTCTGCTGTAAACCTAATGTCTATTCACAATGTGTGAATGTTTTCATGCTGCTGTACCAACAGTATAGTAGGCTGTACTTGTATTGTGCACCAGGAAAACAGGAATAAAATGTCCAAAAGTTCAGGAGGGTCAACGTCAGTGTTTAGAAGTAATCTTGATCATTAAGATCATACATAGAAAAGTCAAGACTTGTGTTTTTAACTTCTCTCTGGGCTCAACATAACACATCTGGGATAGAAAAAATCCTATTCCAAAATGTGAGAATGACCAAAGAACCTCTATACATCAATAATGCAATAGAAATGCAACAGAATTTAAATTCAATTTGCAGGAAAGAAAAATCTGAAAAGTACACAAAATGGGAAAGTACACTTGCTTGTATAAAAAAATAATCTGGTAAAAGTATCAGTACTGACTCAACTTGTCTACTCAAGTAAAGTTTATAAAGTACAGGCTCTGAAATGCATAAAGTAAAAAGTATTTCCAGTGGCTAAAAAAGAATATATAGTTACAGATATGGGTAAAAATGTAGGGAGTAAAATAAGTTTAATACTCAATGTAGGCTACGGATACCTGAAAATCCTACTTAAGTACAGTAACAAAGTATTTGTACTTAGTTGCTTCCCATCTCTGATTATAATTGTGAATGCAAAAATATAAGATCCAAACAATGTGCAGAATTGACATTTGGTGGCAAAGGGATGAACAAAATAACTGCAATGTCTCTTCAGTGGAGCTGGAAGTGTTTGGCGGCAGAAAACCCCAAACAGAAGAGATGTGACTGATGTGAACAGCACACTAACTGATTGGTCATTGCCTTGGGCCGCTGGTTGGCTCAGAGCTTCGGCGTCCGGCGTGTTCCCAGCTGGGAAGCAAATAAATAAGCAAGCAAAATTACAGAACAATGTGAACATGTTTGTTTAATGTAGATGCAACCAGTAAAACACTGTTTCCATATTGTCATGACATACAGAATTGTGGAAATGGCATGTACCCAGGAAAAAGGTGAGAAATGTCAAATATTCACAGAACTAGAACGAGTGCACCGCGGATATATGCCTCCGCCATGCCAACAAGTGAGCAGTCGACATCAATGTCTGTGCAGACTTTGACGTTTGAGCCAAATAAATTTCAGTGAAGGCTTTTCTGAGATATCACGTTAACAAGCTACTAAATGGCATTTGTAAGGTCACACTGAACTTGAACTTTGACCACTGAAATCTAATCTGTACATCCTTGAGTCAAAGTGTACGTTTGAGCCAAATGTAACAAGATTCAGTCAAGGCATTCCTGAGATATCGCAGTAACAAACATCGGACGGACGTAGTACATACGGACAACTCAAAACCATAACCATACACTCTCTCTCTCTCTCTCGCGCACACACACACATACTTCCATCATTCACATCCTACCTATACTTCCTTGACTACTATGTAATGTATATTTTTGTTTATTTAGGTGGAGGTTCCCTATAAGCCCCCTGGGCTTTTTTACCTCTCCCTGCACAGTATCCTTTCTATTGTACAGCTGTCATTGATGTGTATATTTTATTGTCTTGTTTTTACTGTGCGAATAAATAAACTAAACTAAAAACTAAATAATGCCTCAGCTATTGCCGGCTTTTGCCATATTTAATAATAATAAATTATATATTATCAATCAATTATAATGCACGGTCCCTCACCCCCAACTCTCCCCATCTACCCTTAGCATCTCTCTCTCTCTCTCAAACCCCTGTGAAGATCCAGCCACAATGCGAACTAGACTACCTCCAGACAGGCAGTTCCGACCACATTCGGATCACGATGCATTTACACATGCCATTTTCATTATCCAGATAACTTATCCAGATACAGCTCACAGTTAAAAACCAGGTGTAAATGGGGTCCAAGTCTGCCTAACCAAGCAGGGACTTCATTACAAAAACTAACAAAACAAAAAAGGTCTATCTTAACAAGTCCGAGTCCATGTCTCCAACGTCCAAGTCCGAATGCATGAATGCTCGAGTCAAAGTCATCAGTGCCTCGAGTCCAAGTCAAGTCATGAGTCCTGAAAATAGGACTGGAGCACTGCAACACTGGTTTCAGCCTTTACCGTCTTCGTGTAACAGCAATGAGGTCCATCAGAGCCTGTTGGAAAGGCCCTGGTCGTCTGTTGACAACATTGTCAAATAAATGACCCAAATCTGGGCATCTGGTGCTGAATTCCATCTCAGCATGTTGCTGCTCCTCCGGGGTCTCAAAAGGGTTGGTGCCAAATGTTGACACCCGTGTCAGATGTGACCTCTTCTCCACATCATATATGTCAGCAGCCTCTGTTGGTCCTGGCAGATATTCCGGGGCCACTTTGATTCGGCATCCACCCTCGGACAAAGAGTTTGGAATCCCTCTGCCTTAAGCAAGATAAAGAGAATGTTAAATTAGCTTAATTTGTATATGTTTATTGTGAAAGCAGTTGCAGTAGGCCACTTTTGCTAAAGTATGTAACATGACATCAGTTGATAGGTGGGTCAGAAAAATATAGGCACACTGCACAGTATGTCAATGCAATTGCTATAGAGGTTAATTTCATGCCATATTTGGGTATAATTTGTTTACACATCATGTTGTGAGGAATGCTCGCTGCCTTGTTGGTGAGTTGGAGGCTGTCATGATCTTCTGTCGTAATTCCAGGAAAAGAAAGGCCATGGCAGGTCAGAGCGCCATATCTGTCATTTAGCAAGAAGAACCCAGCAGCAATTATTTGCCCAAATGTTGCTTTTGTACATTTAGTTCAGGGTCTGTAGCATGCGCGTAGCTACGGGTGCGCCTGGGTGTGCAAATGCCACCCACACAGGCAGCTGGCATACCCAAACAGAAAGGTGAAAAAATTAAGTTGTGTTTGTTACTTTGTCTGCAAAACACATCAGCTGTCATGCACAGCCTGTCGGCCATTCAGACCAATAGCATTTTTGGAGCTGCCGGCTTTCTGCAATTCATTCTCTATGTAAGGACGAGCTAGACGTGCTCCTCTTTTAATGAACGCACCTGGCGTTTCAGCGCTGGTGGCGTCTGTTGTTTTTGGAGGAGCACTGTGGGCGTTTACTTTTTAAGCTGAAAAAGTTGAACATTGAGGAAAAGTGGCCTGATTGTCTTTTTCACTCTTCCTACTGTACCCTTTCTCCTCCCGAGGGATTTTCAACCTCTGTTGCTGCCAGAATTAGCAATAATCTGGCTTTCATGTTGACAGTGAACAACATCAAACAGACAAAACTAGCTGGCTACCGTAGGGTGACCATATTTTGATTTCCAAAAAGAGGACACTCGGCTCCGCCTCAAGATACTTTATTATATAGCCTATAATACAAAAAAATACTCTTTTCAAGTACTTACTGGAAAAATAAATACAAAAATATGAAATAATGTTATAAATAATACCTCTGTATTAGAAAATATTTTAACAAAATATCTCTTACAATATTGTCAATGTAATAATGTAAATAATAAAACCGTAACAAACCAAAAATTAGGCTACTTCAATATTAATGTAATACTATCAATATTACTTCAAGGCACTATAGTGCAATCCATGGACCTGTAGCTGTTGTGGTGTTTCACAGTATGAAATGCAAATCCTCCGTTTTCCCGGGTCCGTTAATTTTGTAGACGAACTCTCCCCCCGCACAGCTTTCTTATGTTTGTCTGTGTCCATGTGAGCTTTCAGATCCCCCGCACCTTTATTTGAAAGGGACACATAGCTTTGCACACAGTGCACTCCGCCTCCCATTTGTCCCGACCAGGACGGTAAGTGGGGAATCTTCGGCATTTTGTAGTAGGAGGCTCGGAGCCAGTGCTGCTGCTCCGATGTCAGCTCTCTGTGTTTGTGAGTGAGTGACACAAGAGCCGCCCACAAGGGAGGCAGCCTCTCAGGGATTACGTCACACGCAACAGAGTACTATTTAAAGCGCCAGGCACCGTTATGCCTAATGGTCCTGTGAAAACCCGGACATTTTCAATAATTAATAAACCCCCCCCGGACACCCCGGACAGGACGTGAAAAGAGGACATGTCCGGGCAAAAGAGGACGTATGGTCACCCTAGGCTACCGGGGCCGTGTGGTCGTTGTGTTCTGATCCGTAGCCTACTGCACGCGACTACAGGGGAGAAACAAACGGAGCACAAAAAAACACTCTGTGTGCTGTGTTTTGTGCACAATGGAAGCACTCTCAACATGATTTTCATAGTGTTCTGACTGAAAAAAGCGCTTTGGGTGTGAACGCTTGGTGGTGGACAGTGGAGAGACAGACGATGATGAAGATGGTGCAGCTGAAACAACGACGTTAATAACAGCGGGGGGACGCAGCCAAAAACACCGCCAATCCTCACAGATTGGCGGCGGCCCTGTTCATGGTGTGATGTATTGTACCTTCGCATTCTCGATAGGAAAATTCCAACCAGATATCATGCTCTGACAAATTCATTGTTAGTGTGTCAGTATCAATATTTATTGTTTATCAATCTACCTGCACTTTCACAAGTCTTATGGCTTGTTCCTGCATGCATCTCTGATTCTATTGGCCGTCAGGCTACTGTAATTCCATAGTACAGTATTGTTGGCACGCTTTGTTATTTAACATCCAATTGATGATGGGTCACAGACTACTACTTATCTAAATCAGACAATTAAGCTTTTAATTTTTTCTAATTTGTATTATATTTAATTTAAGTCTAAAACACAATAAAGTGTGGAAGGAGTAAAGGGATTTGAATACTTTCTGGGAGATACTAGTTATTTCCATAGACTGTGTCGGGACCCACAGGTGGGCCGCAGGAGATGTTATTTGGGTCGCCAACTAAATTTGGAAAATTACTTCCATGATCATCATAAGGTGATGCGGAAATGGCAATAAAAATCATCAAGAACGTTCATTTCTGCAGAAAATGTGCTCTTTTCACAAGGTATTGTTGTGAATTGGGCACAACAGTTAGGTTTTTACAAAGTGGGTCCCCAGGAAAAAAGGTTTGGGAACCCTGAACTAGACAACTTAGTTTATTTTAGAATTAAAACCCCTCACTGGGAGCTGTGAAAGCTATGCAGGTAGACTAGAGGGAATCCTGAAAGCAAGTTTAGCAGGAATCCTGCCGAAATTGGCCAAGTGGAATTTATTTTCGTGCTTTGGAGAAAATTGCAAATCTGGATCAAATACCTCGAACTGTGTGGTAATTCCAGGCATCAACAAACCGCTGAAGTCCGATACTGGCAACCTTACAGGTCAGGCTTGAGACACAGTATTTTACTGTGTTGTCCTCTATGTCCAGGACCTCTTGGTCAACAAGGTTAACCAAGGCTGCCTTCAGCGGATAGGTGACTCGGTTGTTAACTTCTGGCCACACCCTTTCGATTCTGTGGTTCTGCAAAAACAAAGAAACTTTTGTTTATCAAAGAATGACAAAAGACACCGTTATGTAGGCAAGCCTGTAACAGGTTAAGTTTAGCATGGTCTTATAAAGGGATGTACATGCACACAATAAATGGATAACTGAGAATAATCCGATAACTGGAAATAATCTGATTTCCGCTTTTACATGCACTTAGTCAAAGTCTGTGAGTGGACATAGACTGCAATGAATAAACCCGATGATTCAGCAGAATCCTAGGTGTGTTTATGGGTTTTCTCAAACTGATAACAACCTTTATCCAATAAAGGATGCTGTTTACATGACACTTGAATAATCAGGTAATTCTCTAAAAATCTGCAAATAAACAGTTTATCCGTGTGCATGTAAAAACACTCAATGATCCATCAGAAAAAGGATAGGACTATAAGGGACTGTTCGTTATTTATGAGAGGGGGGGTATGGTGCAGAAAGGGGGAGGGATATCAAATATTTTTTTGAGTACTGGGGAGGGACTTGTGTTTTTTATTTTGGCTTTAGGGAGGGCTATACAACATTCATTTTTTGTATTTTGTATATATTTTAAATGCGTTTTGTTCGTTCCAAAATTCGTGTTTACTCCCCCTTTTATATCTATGGTTTACCTGTATGGTGACTGGACTTGGTATCTCCCATTCCTTCCTTTCACGTAAACCGCTGCTCCTATGCACTACAGGCCCTCACTCGGTCCTGCTGTTTGCTTGGTGCATTGACTGGAAACGTTTATCATCGCTTTATATTGTTTCAGAGCTGGAATTGTTGACACATATGCAGTTGGCTAGGCTCAGGGCCGGTTCGAACATATAGGCGACATAGGCGACCGCCTAGGGCGGCACTTGAAGGGGCGGCAAATTGTGCGCCTTCACTTGCAGCTCTCCAAATATTCTCCAGCACTCTGCCTCTCATGCTCTTCCCCGCTAGATCCATTCTCTCGCCGCTGTCCGCGGCAGGAACCGCCCGCCCTACTATGCCTCTGATTGGCCTACCCTGATATTCTTACCCTAACCCAACCAATCATCACTCCTCATGCCTAAACAAGCACTACTACTAGCCAATCAGAGGCAGAGGAGGGCGGGTCATCATGTCTTCTCCATCCCGCTTGAATGAGGAAAAGGGACATAGCCTACAAGTAGACTAATTTACATCATTAACTTTGGGTTAAGGTAGCCTAGGCCATGTGCTCATATGTGTGTACCAGTATTAGTGTAATCAGTAAATTAGCGCGATATTTCTAACGTTGTTTCTGGGTTCCAAAACAATCTGTTTCCCTGTGCGGTGCGCAGTGCGCACTTTGCCTGCCCATTCATTGGAGAGACCAAAATTCCAAGATACAATATCTGAAGTTTCTCAAAGTTGAAACTACCTCTGCAGTAGTAGCCTACAATGAAACAAGACAGACTTAATGGACTGGCAACAATCTCCATATTAAATGAACTGGCAGAGAGAATCCTAATAGAGGATGATTGGATTTATTTAAAGACCTTTGCTGACGCAGCCCCCGCTGGTGTCCACTTCTGAAAGGTAAACAAGCTTTATTTGCCAACAGCTCGTAACAACAACTCGCCTTTGTTAAGTTGTGAATCTGCTGATGATATAGGCTATAGGCTAAATACATTGTGAAAGAACAGGTACAGAAATTCCTTTGTGCCTGTCTCTATCAGAGCGTTGAACGCTGCTGGGGTACAAATGTAATGTCTCCCCATCTGCCGTTGCTGCTATTTTGTTATTTATTTATTTTATCCTTTTATTTTTTTTTATTCTTTTATCTTATTTATTCTTAGGGGTACAGTACAGTATATCTGTATTATATACTTTGTCTGCCCTTTGGTCTGGACTGAGGTTTTTTCTCTTGTGCTTTAATACAATGCTACATGATTGTAGCTCTTTCTTGTGATATAAATGTGCTGCTGTGAGCGAACTGCACTTTGCTACTATGCACTTTATATCTCTACTGTGCACTTTAGATCATTGCTACTGTTGTCATTTGCACTTTAACTATTGTGTTGCACTTTAAACTGCTGCTCTAGACTGTTTTTACAATGTTTTTTTTGTCTTATTTGTTTTTATGTATGTACTTCGTACTACGCTTTCTGCAATCCAATTTGCCCTTTTGGGACACTTAATAAATCTTGAATCTTGAATCTTGAGTCTTATATTACTGTGGTTGCGCCGCCGTGCGCACATTCCGTGTTTTATGCACATGAGAAAGTGGTAGATAAGAGAGATTTGCATAGTTTGAGGGTCTGAAAAATGTGATTATTTGGAAAATATCTGTGCTGTATCATGACTGCTGTGGTTATTGGAGTTATTATGCAGACCTGTGCAGACCTGTGGCGCGTTATTTTTGTAGGTAGGCTATATGGATGTGCAAAATGCCTGCATATTGCGTCATGCATACTTTGATGCTGGTATGGTGTTGCCAATTGGGGGCGGCATAATTTGTTCTCGCCTAGAGCGGCAGAATGGCACGCGCCGGCCCTGGCTAGGCTACTGTAGGCTTTATAGCTAGGAGATGAGGCAGTTATTGGGCTGGGTAGCCTACTAAACGTTATATGCCCCCCGCCCCCTCTCTCCCCCGATGTCATAGGGCGCTATCAAACGTAGCCAAATCATTGGAAAAGGTCATATTTTCTTCAATACTACCTTTGGTGTGAATATGATAAAGTGTGGTTATTTATGGTGGAGGGAGGGTCATGCATTTATCTCCAGTCACTCAGGGAGGGACATGGAAAAATATTTATAGATCTGGGGAGGGTGAAGGAAAAAAACGAAAACAAAGTCGCCCCTGCACCATACCCCCCCCTCTCATAAATAACCAACAGTCCCTAAAGAATATATTTATTTCTGTTGAACAGTGTAATATTAATTTAGGTTCAAATCTGCCCTTATACACATGTGAATGACATACTATGAAGGCAATAAATACGGTTTGATGTCTAGAAAAGCGTATTCTTTCTGTACCACTGTCGACGTTGTCTGCCGAGATGCCTCCTTGTCCTGGCAAAACCTAAACGCTGACAGTGTGTCCTGGATATAGGTGGACAGGTAGAACTCTCCTCCATGGTCCACTCTGAGCTGATCCCAAAGGCCGTATGTAAGAACAGCATTCCTGCATAAACAGTGCGGGGGGAGGAAACTTAACCAAAACATTTGTAGCCAGTTCATTCTGTCCTGAGTGAGCACACTCAATCAGATGAGCAAACTTACAGTAGGTGCAAGGCAGACTGATAAAAGTCCATTGAAAGGTTTAATGTGTGTGTCATCTGGAAAAACAGTTTCCCAGATGACACATTCAACTTTTCAAAGGACATTTTAGTGTGCTGGCCTGTTCTCTCTTTTATTTGTCTACTCTACAACCTAAAGAAATTCAGTTTACAGTCCCTTTTCTTGTCCATGCCAAGAAGACAGGTGAGTGAATTCCAGAAAAGAAGAACTTCACTCAGAATACGACTGGATTTCCTAGATTTGGACGCTGTATATAGCCTCCGTAGCTGTTAGTCTGCATCCATCCACTGAGTGGACTCTAAACCTTAAGGATCAAAACTAGATAACTAAGTAAATGTTTGTCCCTTTATCCCGATTAATTGTTAATCTGGATTGATGGAGCAAACATTCCCTTGGAGAACTATTACTAATAGTATTGAAAAATATTTTCAAACTGGTAAAATGACTCATCCTCCTTGGAAATATGATAGGCGAAAATATGTTTCTGCAGCCTACCAAGTTTCCACACAAATATGTGCATTGCCACTAATGGTGTGAAAGCCCTGTCAGGCGAAAAACTTTATTACATCTTCAAATACCTTTTGATAAAGCATGAAATGATTAAAGGAAAGCAAACATTTATTGAATAATATTGGGGTTCTTTACTAAAGAGTAAAGACAATGAATGACGAAACATGACATATCCTGGTTTGCATGTATGTTAAATGGCCTAAATGGTAAATGGCCTGCATTTATATAGCGCTTTTATCCAAAGCGCTTTACAGTCAGTAGGTACATTTACCCATTCATTCATACACCGATGGCGGCAGGTTACCACGCAGGGTGCTGGCACACCATCAGGAGCAATTTGGGGTTCAGTATCTTGCCCAAGGACACGCAGACTGGTGAAGGCGGGAATCGAACCACCAACTTCTTTTATCCAAAGCGATTAGTGGACGACCCGCTCTACCTCCTGAGCTACAGCCGCTCCCATGTTAAATTGGTAGGGGTTCCTCGTATATACTGCTCACTACAGGTCCTTCCAATATTTCAATGTTGTTTGTGTACCAGCATCAACTGACCAACTACAAACTGATGCATGCCTTCTCATTTAGCTATTACGATGTATATCTATTGCATCTATCTTTCTGCATGATTCCTTTGGCATGGCATGATCAAGCATATATCATTTTAATTATATCTTAGTACTATAGACCATTTCAACTTGACAACATAAACATTTCAAATTGGTCCTAGTCTTACTTCTTGTTGCAGTGGGCAAGGACATTAAAAAGAAGGGTAAGAAGTTGCTCATGTCGCAGCGCGAAATCTTTTCAATGGGGCCAGAACGCTTTGGCGCGAGTGTCGTGTTATTATGTCTTTTTTAGAGGCCTTTGCTAAATGCTAATACACAAAATAAGCTAGAGTCCAAACTGTTCCCTAGCAACAGACTTCCGGTGAAACTGTCTAAAGCATTCCACCATAGCATGGCAAAGTTGGTAATAACTTTAATCGACAAAGTTAATTAATTCAACCAACACATATTTGATACATTTGTGGAGGTTATCTAGGCCTCTACTGACCTGTACACTTCATCGTAGATGACCAGGTTATTTTTTATCGGCATGGTGGAATGGGCGACTAGATTGCTACTGTAGCCATCTATGGCCACAACATATGTGACTCCAAACATGGCCATCTTCTCATTTTGGTCCATATGCAATTTTTGGCCAAAATATGCCGCATTGTACGGGACAGGATTGAGGTTCCTTAATCCCTAGGATAGATGAGACAGATGTATGAGAATTAAAGACATATATGGTTCCAATGCAATTACACTGACTCTTCGAACTACGAGAAGAAATAACTGATGTTGCAGTGTTGTTCCCCACACAGACTTTACTTGGGCAGGCCATCCAGGTATATTAACAGCCATATGAAAGTATATTTGGCAACCCATTTCTGCATTTTATTTTAATCATTTTTATATATCATTTTCATATCATCTGTCCGAGTGAATGATAGCATCTGCAATCGATGTACTGGTAGACAATCTCCTCTCACTCTCCTACGAGAGTTCCGGGATGACACGCCCTACTCGGCCTGATGGTGTTTAGGCATGAGGAGTGATGATTGGTCAAGTTTAGGGTAAAATATCAGGGTAAGCCAATCATCCCATTGGGGCCTACAGTTCTGCTATCACTCTCTGTCTACCGAGAATCACACATGCTCTTCTTGAGAGAGAAATGTTCTCAAATATTACCTCCCTCATGTAAATGCATATTACTTTATTATCATTATGGATTAAAATATTTAAATAAAATGCTGATGTGTAAAGTTTGTGTGTGGTAAACCTTGCTTAAGCTCAAGATTGCAGGCTATAGACTACTAGACCCAAAGATGTTGCAAATTACTATTTAATTCACAGCTCTAGACAAATAGGTGTTTATTTGCAAACTTACTTGTTGCCGTTCCACATGGTAAGGAGGGTTAACAGCATGCAGTGCAGCTCCAACTCGCTGTTCAGAGGCATGGATGCCTTTTGTGGCAAGGAAGCCTTTCATCATTGACGGACCCATAGTCGGCCCTGTCTAATAAAATTTGAATGCAAACCTTTAGTAGTTGAACAACAGTGCCTTTGCAGAAGGGATACACAAATGTGTTAAGATTATAAAGATACATAGGCCGTGGTCACACTATTGTGTATTCCCATAGACCAATTTGGAGTGGACGTTACGGCTTTACGTCTTGCCTGGTGGCAGGAAAAAAATTATAAGAACGGAAGGCTAATCAGATGTTCCATTGCAACATCGGCGCACAGCAAATCCGCCATTTTGACCTGAAGAAGACTGATTGGCTGTATGGTTCTGTGCTGTTGTCCCATTGGCCACTGAGGCTTTTTTTCAGGCCAAAATGGCTACGCAACGCAAGGAGTATGGGTACGAGCATGGATTTATGGGTACGAGGCTCGCCCTGTTATGGGTTGCGTCCACTGACACCAAACTCAATACAAAAACCTGATCGTTTTACTGTTGTCTTGCTTGTCACCAAGTGCGCTCGACTGTTATAACATTACTTAAAATCTGTTACGAATCAGTTGGGTCTTTTGTTATAGCCGGGCTAAAAAACCGATACGTATCTTGTTTATTTAAAAAAAAAAATCACATACACTCACTGTTTGTTTTGGGCGGGTTACCCAGTTCCACGGTCCCGTGCTACTAAAGAATGTTAGCTTGTAAAACTATTTGGTTCAACTAGGCTACATGCATAAGTTAAATAACGTTACATCACGGAAATGTAATGTATCCCAATCTGAGTGTAACTAGCGGCTTCTAACTTTACATAAAACAGGCAACGTTAGCATGTTGTATAGTTTCTGACTTACCTGTTGAACCGCGTCAAAAATTGCGCTTTCCAGTTGAGCATCTGATACCAGCCCGTATTTTTGCAGCTGATTACGGGAACAAAACTTTTTTAAGTTGGGGACAGAGGCTCCTCTGTTCACCCCCATAGAAATCAATGTTTCTGATATTTCAGACAAAGTTTTTGTTTGCAGGAGCTCTTTGATGAGCTCGTAATGTGCCTCAAGCGCCATGCTGGGTCTCTGTTGTGTGTCCGTGGACTGGAGGTCGAGAACAATGGGGTCTGGTCTTTTCTTCTTCTTCTTTAGATTTCCGGCAGACTAGGCACGGGATGGTGCATTGCTGCCTCACACTGTTAAACTACGTCACTGCACATTGACCTATATCCTCTTATACAGGCCTGTAGACACAAGGAAGCAAACTACTTCCCTAACACTATTTGTGCCACCCCATCACCCAACAGTGTTTTAAGGGAAAAGCTTTTAACTCCCAGTTTGCCCAGCTCAATAAATAATTCCCTCCTTTCCTCTGCATAGTGTGAACATTGCAACAGTACATGCTGCACAGTGAACCATGGTCTGCGCAGAAGAGATCCTTTTCGGGGCGCACCGCGCACAGAGACGCGCATGCGCATCATTCTTCTTTGGTGTTTTACGGCGGTTGGCATGCTTCATGTTGCATTACCGCCACCTATTGGCCCGTATCGGTTTGCAACACTTTGCCTGCCTGTGTCGTTTTCTGGGGGGCAGCTTCTTGATAGAAGCAGATTCTTTTAAATATAATAAGACCTTTAATTTAGATTATAACTTTACTTTTAAAGTATTTATTATTTAAACGTTTCTTTTAAAAATGACATAATCTAGTTATATCTTGCCTGCTGTTTTTCCCTAATAGACCTGACAATGAAAGGTCCTACTTTTTTGCCTTCCTCAGTGACTGAAAAATGGTATTACATTTCCCTCTGTGAATGAGTCCTATGTTTAATAATTTCCATTTGGCTACAATGTATACATTTTTCAGTTGGGTGCTTGCCTTGGCATGCCTTCACCAATTGTCATTCAGACTGCTCAGCTAGTCAGGGCAGCAAAGACCAGCTAACTGTAGTACAATGTACTAGAACAGTCCCAAACAGAGTGGTTCTCTACCTTGCCCTACTCAGGAGCCAAACAGACTAAAACAAATGCTTTGCAAGAGCCACAATCCAAAAATAGCCCCTTTCCTCCTATCTTAACTCATTGAATGCCAATGACGACAGCTGTCGTCAATTCAAATACTGACGTAGAGTGCCAATGACGACGGTTGTCGTCAATTGCATTTTTTGACGGTGGGACGTGGATCAATCCCTGATACATCTCTGGTACAACTATTGTAGCTATTGGAGGTCTATAACCTATTTTACAGAACCCTTAGGTGGCGACAGTGCTCTCCACATAACAGAAAGGCAAGGAAAAAACAAAGAAGAAGTCGTTATGGAAACGGAAATCGCATCGCATCCGTATGCATCGATATGCTGAAGCACGTTACTGCAGCTGTGCCTGCAGCAGCCAATCTGCTCCCACAATTGAGCCGCTCTGTGTCGGTTGCGACAGCACATCCGCACATCCACACCGTGGAGTTATTATTCTCAACTGGAAGCATCGTTGCCGGTGACAAACACACGCGGAACGCTGTAAAAAAGCTGCACCCTTCACTGTGCGCACAGCAAACTCAGCAGAGAGCCACCACAGACAGGAGGAGGAGTGTGCAGTTGAGGCGAGGCGGGGCGGGGCGCGGGGGGGGGGGGGGGGGGGGGGCACGCAGAGCAGCACGCAACACCCAGACAGACCCAGGCAGCAGGACAGGATTGACAAACGCAAGCCAGAATATCCGATGCCCACCAGCAGCAAATCAAGACCAGCAAGAAGCTGCAACCAGCAGCGCACGCAGGGGCCAGCGCTGCTGGTTGTAGCTAAAAATATTATTCTGCCAAACAAAATTCCCTGGCCTAAACTGTTTTATTGAAGGAAATTATTTTTGAGGTGTGACTACATTAGAAAAGATTAGCTTCAGAGTCAGTGATGTGCTTGAAATGTTTAATTTCACAAAAGGCCAATTATCTCAGCTTCTAGAAAAAAATTGCTGTTTTTGGATGAATCAAGCTATCTTCTCCGGCTCATAACTAAAGAACGGAAAATGGGATCAATAAACTTTTTTTTGCAGATGATAGAATAGAGTCTCATCGTTCTTTGTGCGTGTTCAGTGTTTACATAGTAATATCACACAATATTCTGTGGGCCTCGAGAAATCACTGAAAACGCTCTGAAACTCTGGCACTGGGAGCGTCCGTTCTCCAAAAGTGGCTGGCACTCAATGAGTTAAAATAAAGTTATTTGTCTGGTTTTCCCTGGGGGTCCCACTTTGGGAACCACCGTCTGTCTGGACTAGTTTGTGTTGGTGATACATGACCCAAAGCCTTATCCTCAGTTTACATTAGGCACTTAGCAAAAGGTTTGAGTCTCACCAACTACTGCATCCTCAACATTCACAACACATTTATGAAAGCCCGTTTTGTAATATCACAAATTGATGACTGAATAAGCCCACTTTGATGTAACATAAGGAACAGGACACTGGAATAATTAGTCAATTTAAGACAAGATCTAAACTGATAGTATAAATTCTTCATAAGTGCATCAGGGTCAGGGTCTGATCCCAAGAAAAACAAAATCATGAAAACTGAATGATACAGGACCTTTGAAATTAGTGTGCAAAAAGTAACATTTAATCCTGATTTTAAACAGATCTGAACAAATAACAAATCATTGGACATGGTTCCAAGTAAAAAAACAAACAAACATGAAAACACAGGACCTTTGAAATTAGTGTGCAAAAAGGAACATTTAATCCTGATTTTAAACAGATCTGAACAAATAACAAATCATTGGACATGGTTCCAAGTTAAAAAAAAAAACATGAAAACATGAAAACTGAATTATACAGGACCTTTGAAATTAGTGTGCAAAAAGGAACATTTAACCCTGATCTTAAACAGATCTGAACAAACAACAAAGCATTGTCATGACATTGTTACCTATTTTTTAATTATCCTGCTGTCCCTCATGTGTGAGGATTCCCCTCAACAGGGAAATGATCTCCCCGATCCCTGTGACCTCATAGTGGCTGTTTGCGAAGTTGCGGTCGCGGCATCTCGGACAGCTTTGTTGATTCACCAGCCACTGTCTGATGCAGGCATGGCAGCCAACAAGGCTGCGGCAGCAGCTGCTTGTGACTGGAGAGGACATGATGTCTGCAGAATTAGAAAAATAGTACATCAGAACAACAACTGGATCAGTATAGCCTATCTTCATGCCATTTTGATACCTCTATCATGTTTGTGCAGAACAGAGGTCGATGGTCTATCCAGAAAATAGTTTTAAATAGCCCACTCAAACTCACAGGATATCACACATTAGGCATTTTGCTATAATTTGCATTGTTTACATTTTTAAGTCTTACATAACATACTTGCTAACAGAATCTCTGCAATAGATGTAACAGGTAGGTTTACAAACCGCGGCAGATGACACACTGTAAGGTGCCTTTGATGGAGGCTTTTTGCGCCTCTGTGAAGGACACACAGGAAACCCCATTTTCACGGGCCACTCGGCCGAGGTCCACTATCGATGCCGATATAGCTGGCAGTTGTTGAGCTGCCATTTGCAGCTCCTCGACCATGGCCAAGGTTTCATCTTCCAGTACACTGGGGGGATAAGGAGATGAAAAATCAAACAAACAAACAAATAAAAGGGTTACATAAAACAATACACCCTTGACTCTCCTATTTTCTTTTACAAACAGTACAATAACTCATGAGTGGATAACCAAACAGCTAATGTATCTGGATTATGTGCTTGGAGCTTGAAGATACAATTTATTTGATGTATTCTAGTACTTGCATACTTTACATCTTTTACATATTAGAATCAAGACAAATCTATCCTCACAAAAAAAGGAAACACATTTAAGTAGATCTCTCCACCATTTAAATGTAAACATTTGATTAGCTATAGATACAGTCACAGGTCACAAAACATTACTTCTAGTGTGGAACGTTGGTGAGATCGGGGTTCCTCTGCCTTTCCGACATGCTGCCACTCCGAACGTTAACTTCCATTATTCGGACTGGCGGTCGTTCACCTTAGAAGCCGCAATGCCGACCTTAGGTTTAGGCGTGGGGGTGGGAGAGGTTAGGTTTTGGGTTAGGGTCTGGGGGAGGTTAGGTTTAGGCATGGGGGGAGGTTAGGTTTGGCGTGGGGGCTGGGAGAGGTTAGTGAAAAACGGGGAATATAGACCCCCTTTCGGAGTGCCGATATTTCGGAGTGGCAGAACGTCGGAGTGGCAGCACGTCGGAGTGGCAGCATGTAACCGGTGAGATCAGGAATCAGGATGTTCTAACGGGCTAGTCCCCTCGCGGCTATTGCGTACAATTGTCAAAATGATGAGACATTCCCATTTTAACAGCAGATTTTAATCTCTATTAAGGAATTCATTTTCAGATGTTTGTTTACTTTGTGTAAATTAAAAGGTTATTACCTGGACTTCCTCCGCTTTCCTTGGCCTAAACTAAAGCCTGGAACTGGCTTTCCAGGACTGCCACCACCTTTCTTGCATCGTTGCTCCAGAAAGCACAGGCTAAAGAAAAGATAATAGAACAAATTTTGAGTATCATCTGTATCCAAGAGACTGCTGGAACCTACAGAGAATTATGTCCTTGTTGTCTTTACCAGTAATAATCTTGTTACATCTCTCTTAAACTTTCACATTCCCAATTCAAAAAAAATCTGACCATTATTATTATGAGTTCTTCACTTCAAGTATGGGATTCTAGATCTAGTTGAATCAATGGTTTGACAAAGTAAAACTGTTTTGATAAGAATTTTACAAAATGTCAATTTAAAAAAAGAATGGTGTATGAAATCCCTTGGTTCAGATGCTGAACGCTGCACAGAAGAGGACATGACTTTGCCAAACCATACCAACAAAAGAACATTTCTGGACCAAGCTGTGGAATTGTCTGAATGTAACAACGACTAGTGGGTTGTACATGGCATTGGAAAATAGGTAAATTACCCCTTATAGCACAAGTACAACAACAACTTATGCTACAACTTGCTTGTAACAGATGAGATGAGGTATGGAGCTAGTAGCCGACTGTTCTAGGCCAGCCAGAGTATCGTACAGAATGTTTTGGCATTGACAAACATCATTACATAATTATTTACCATTGAACTACCTGTTGGGAAAATAACTGAAGCTTGAATTAAGATTCAAATCCCACAACAAACAAAGGATCTGAGCTACAAATCATTCTATAATTGACCGACTTTGAAGAAATTAGGACTTACTGTCAGCTGGGCCAGAGGGAAGAAGCTTCTTCCCCGCAGAGTCGCAGATTACGACAGCCTCCTCCGCCCCCAGCGCCTGTTGGACTTTTTCCTTAATGGTGGCAAGCCTCGCCTCGCCCTCGGTGAACTCAACGAGGAGCGTCGAGTCCACCACAAGACGGTTCATCACCACTCGTCCAATCTGGATTTGCCTTTCAAGACAGAGAAATAGACCCGGGGGGGGGGGGGGGGGCAGAAAGAAACAGAATAAGTTGTAACTATGAAATATACAAACAATTATGAGAATAGTCTTCAGTGCCAGACAGATTTGGCAAGTATTTACTTTTATTGTACAATATCAGTCTTTAACTAAAGGCTACCTATAAATCAGACTTTAATTAAGACCTTTAAACAGGGGAAGCACCGAACAACGACTTATTGTTTCGAAGGTACCAGTTAATCATATAGTTACCACCTTACATACGGCATTCGCTGAATATGCCATTATTCCAGCCTAAGCCCTATTCACCTTTTGTAGCCCCGCCCACTTGGTCCATTGTATCACGCCTACCTGCCGGCTGTTTTACCTGCTCAAACTATTCTAACTCACCTGGTCAAACCTAGTTTGACTCACATGAGTCAGACCAGGTTTATGAGTCACAGGAAGTGTAAACACAATTTGAACTGTCCTGTTTCATTATGTCCATAACATTCCAACAGGTTGTTATAGTTGTGTTTCTAGTAAATGTTTATTTTTCTTAGAAAAAATACCACCTTTAATTAGTCATGTGACCCATATGTATTTCACACCCCTGTGAGTGCACGTGACATTAGATTGAGCGAACCTGATGAAGATATACGGGCGAAATACATTCGCTAATAAAATCATTTTTGGCCAATATTCTTAGCTTTCATACTTGGTGAAGGTCCTCGCCCGTGGTGGAGGTCTTGGAAGTCCTGCCTGTCCCACTGCAGCCGGGATAGCCGCAGGAAACACCCGGAACCCGGGCTGAGCGGCTGGAGGTGCTGCAACAAGTATTCAATTAGTTGCCAACAAAGTGCTTCTGATTAAAAATAATAAACACAGCACTTTTGTTTTAGCTCCCATTTTTCATGCGTTGAACTAAACCTATCAAAGAAAGACTACACACAAACGGCATTAATATGTGGGGGGGGATATGGCATAACACATAGCTGCATCTAGACTTGGTAAAGCACCTAACCACTGTTCCTGAAATGGAACTGCCTCCTGTGATGTCAGCGCCAGCAGAACGTCCAGTAACAAGTGATGTCACAAGTGGAGAACACCCATTTAGAATGACAACTTTTTCTCTAAATTTGTGCACTGGGTGCCCGTTTTTGGTGTATTTCTTATACAAATCATGAGCCCAAGATATCAATTGATTCCAAAATCCAAACATGCTTTTTAACCTAATTGGTTTGGGTTGTGGTCAAAGCACGACAAACATGTAAGAGGTCATCTTCTCGGGCTTTGGAATGGACTTTCACCTTGCGACAATTTCGATCATTTTCTGATTCCCATAATCGATACAGCGACCAAGCCTACTAATTGGCAAAGAAAATAGATTAATCAACAAAATAAATTATTTTGTAATACTTATTTGCAGCCCTACCTGGAGGAGCTTGTACAGGGGCAGGGTCCCCTAACACTTCCACCCGGCAGGGTCGGTCAACATCCCCGATAGGGAAGTAGCCGGCTGGGTCTTGGAGTACAATTAGCCCCCCCCTCCGTGATCAAAAAAATGGATGGCTCCACAAGCTGAAATTATAGGGATGACAATATATTTCTAAAGTTAATTATTTTAGATTTCTCTCTCTCTCTCTCTGAAAACCCCCTAACAATATCAATATATTCTCTGAAATCACATGTTGAAATTACAAAGCGTAACTTTATACTTTTCAATTGGACAATTGAAGATGCAGTAGATATTATCACTTAACATTACCTCGCTGATGCACTCTACAGTGAGAATGAAACTAGAGAAAAGACCCTGCAATGTCCAGTTACTTTAGTTCAGTTATGGTGTAGCCATTGACTGTATGGTGTAGCCAGCCTATTAGCTTGGTAGTAAAGCCAATAGCAGAACTCTGCTGGCGTGACTCGGTACTGCAGCATATATAAAGTCAATCTGCGTGCCTGGCTCTCGTGCCTGGTGTGAGAGCCACGACTTCAGGATGGATGGTTGACGGCTGTTAATTGATCTTGCTTGTTGTCTCATTATTGTGTGCATTCATGACGAGAAATGTAAGTAATTTCTTGCTTATAATGTGGTGTTCCCTATCTGTGTCTTTGAATTTCCGGGTTAGTACTACAATTTCTGTAGGCATCCCGTCTCAAATGGTTAATTGGCAGTTGCTTTCCATGTGCTCCATGGCCAACACGGCGCCACCTAGTTTGAGTTTTTGCTTCAAAAACATAGGCTACAACTTTAGTGTAATGCAAATATGGGAGAGATGTAGATTTAGCTGTCTGACCCTTGAAATAGGCCTAAGTGCAGTCATATAAGTTTATGAGCTTATTATACCAATGGTGTAGGCTAGTAGATGACTTATTTGTCGTTTATTTCTTGGCTTGATTTCAGCCCACACACACACCCCAATCTAAATAGCCTAGGCTAACTGGTCAAGAAAAAGCCAGTGAACATCATCAATGTTTCATTAATCATGTTCTAACCATGGTTCTAAGCGGGGGTTGCAGGGTGGCACATGAATAATTGCTCTGTGATTATTACGCTATCTTAGGGTTGGTGGCCATCTTCTGTGAAACGATCGGCTGATTGCAGAGGGCGTGGTATAGAAACTTCCTGGCTTTATAAAGCATCCAGCTGGCTTGTCTCAGTTAGAACACACTTTGAGTCCAACTGAGTTACTTTGCTGTGCTGTGCTTGTCTATCTGCTAAATATTCCTGCTACAATTACTGGTGAGTGTTTTAGTTTGGTGCTTTTACTTTGAGTGAGTGTTTTAGTTTGGTGCTTTTACTTTGAATAGCTTGTGGTTTTAAAAAAGCTGTGCTAGTCTAGCCAGACTCCCATCTGGCTATATTGTGGGCCATTCAATCACAGCTGACTGTGATCAGGTGAGCCATCTTCTGTGAAACGATCGGCTGATTGCAGAGGGCGTGGTATAGAACCCTGTAGATGTAGTATATCTTACCATAGTCAGTCTACAGCGGCAGCGGTAAGCGGCACTAACCCTCGCGGCACTAAGACAAGACTCGGGAACAAAGACGGAGGGAGTCTTTCTGCGGGAGTCCGTCGCAGGGAGGCCAGAGCACAGGCCTTTTCTACTTCTCTTATTCTCACTTCTTATTATAACTACTCCTCTTCCTAACTATGTGTTTTCTCCCCATCCCTGTTGTAGCTTCAACCCACAGACGCCGTAGACACGGCAGCTTCAGGTGTAGTATCCCTGGTAATCTTTCCTACCCTAAACGCACAACTACTTCTTTTACCATTGCCGGAGGTCTCTGGAACTGTCAGTCGGCGGTTAAGAAAACTGAGACCATCGCGGCTCATGCTCTATCTCAAACCCTCCACTTCCTAGCTCTCACAGAGACCTGGATCATCCCAGAAAACACTGCTACTCCTGCAGCCCTCTCTGCTGCGTTCTCCTTTTCGCACACACCCAGGCCCTCTGGCCGTGGTGGAGGCACTGGTCTCCTCATTTCTCCCAAATGGACCTACACTGTCACCTCTCTCTCTCATCTGTCTATCTCATCTTTTGAGTCCCATGCAGTTGCCGTATCCCTACCCATCAAACTCAACATTGTGGTAATCTACCGCCCGCCTGGTCCACTAGGCGACTTTCTGGACGAGCTGGACACCCTTCTCTCTTTCTTTCCTGAGGATGGTACTCCACTCATCCTGCTGGGTGATTTCAACATCCAGCCAGTAACCTTAAATTCTCTCCCTTTCCTTAACTTCTTCTCATCCTTTGACCTCTACCTCTCTCAATCTCCTCCTACTCACAAAGCAGGAAATGTGCTTGACCTAGTCTTCACCAGATCCTGCTCCACCTTTAACCTCACTGTGACCCCTCTTCCTGTATCTAACCACCACTTTATCACCTTCTCTCTTCCCATCCCCATCCCCTCCTCCCTCCCATCACCCCCTCACTCTATCACCACCCGACGCCACCTAAAAACTCTCTCACCTGACTCCCTCTCTTCTACCGTCCTCTCCTTGCTTCCCTCAGCCGAGCAGTTTGCTCTCCTGTCCGCTGACGAGGCTTCCACCGCTCTTCTATCCTCTCTCTCCTCTGCTCTTGATTCTCTCTGCCCTCTCACCACTAAACCTGCCCGATCCTCTCCCCCTGCTCCCTGGCTAACCGAAACTCTGCGAACTCATCGAACAGAGCTTCGGGCAGCTGAGAGAAAATGGAGAAAATCACACCACCCTGAAGACCTCTCTTCCTACCATCTTATTCACTCCAACTTCACCTCTGCTGTCTCCAAAGCAAAAACCTCCTTCTTCATCTCTGAAATCCAGTCCTCTGCATCCAACCCCAGTAAAATGTTCTCCACCTTCTCTACGCTCCTCAACCCTCCCCCGCCCCCCCCTCCCTCCTCCCTCTCTGCTGATGATTTTGTAACCTTCTTTACTAAAAAGGTGGATGACATCAGCTCCTCCTTCCATCCTCCAAGCACCCTCACTAACACTCCCGACTCCAATCCTGCTCCTCAGCCCGCGGTCCCTGGATTTCCTTCCTTCTCCCCCCTCTCTCCCGATGAGGTGCTTAAACTCATCAGCTCAAACCGAGCCACTTACTGCCCCCTCGATCCCATCCCTTCCTCTCTCCTCCAAACCATCTCACCTGACATATCTCCCTTCCTCACTACCTTCATAAACTCCTCTCTGTCCTCTGGTCTTGTTCCGCCTGATCTAAAGGCTGCAAGAGTCAAGCCTCTGCTTAAGAAACCCTCCCTTGACCCTACTGCTATTCAGAACTACAGACATGTCTCTCTTCTCTCATTCCTTTCCAAAACCCTTGAACGAGCAGCGTCCGAACAACTTTCTCTCTATCTCTCCCAGAATGACCTCTTGGACCCTCTGCAGTCCGGTTTCAAGGCTTCGCACTCCACTGAGACAGCTCTTCTTGCTGTCACAGAGGCCCTTCACACTGCTAAGGCCTCATCCCTCTCCTCTGTCCTTGTCCTCCTTGACCTGTCTGCTGCCTTCGATACAGTCAATCACCAAATCCTTCTTTCCACTCTGTCTGACCTCGGCATTTCAGGTTCTGCACTATCCTGGTTTGCTTCCTATCTCTCGAACCGCTCATACCAGGTCTTATGGAGAGGGTCCGTCTCCAGATCCTGCCCTCTTACCACTGGTGTCCCCCAGGGCTCAGTCCTGGGCCCCTTACTTTTTCTTCTCTATATCAGATCTCTTGCCTATGTGATCTCTTCTCATGGCTTCTCTTATCACTGCTATGCTGATGACACCCAACTTTTCCTTTCCTTCCCCCCCTCCGACACTCAAATCGAGGCTCGCATCTCTGCATGTCTCAAGGACATTGGCGACTGGATGTCTGCCCACCACCTCAAGCTCAACCTTGGTAAGACAGAGCTACTCTTCCTCCCAGGGAAAGACTGTCCTCTCACAGATCTCTCCATCTCCATCGAAAACACCACTGTACTGCCCTCCCAAACAGCTAAGAACCTTGGGGTGATCCTCGACAACCTGCTGTCTTGCTCTGCCAACATAGCTGCGACAGCACGCTCCTGTAGGTTCTCCCTCTACAACATCCGCAAAATCCGTCCCTTCCTCACAAGAGAAGCGACTCAACTCCTGGTCCAGTCACTTATCGTCCCTCGCCTGGACTACTGCAACATGCTCCTGGCTGGCCTACCTGCCACCGACATCCGACCGCTTCAGCTCATTCAGAACGCTGCAGCCCGTCTGGTATTCAACCAACCCAAATTCTCTCATGTCACTCCCCTCTTCCGGGACCTCCACTGGCTTCCCATTTCAGCTCGCATCAAATTCAAGACACTGGTACTGGCCTACAGGGCAGTACACCAGTCAGCTCCCCTGTACCTGCAATCTATGGTCAGGTTCCAAACCTCTCACCGCTCCCTTCGCTCCTCTACCAGTGCAGGGCGCCTCGCTCCTCCTTCGCTACGGGCGCTCAAAAGTCGCTCATCCCGATCTCGACTCTTCTCCTCCCTGGCACCCCAATGGTGGAACGAGCTGCCACCTTCGGTCAGGACTGCTGAATCACTGCCGATCTTTCGGAAAAGACTAAAGACTCACCTTTTCAGGCTCCACCTGGGCCCTTCTTGATCGAACTTCTTTCTCTCTCTTCTCTCTCTCTCTTCTTTCTCTCTCTTTATTTAATATTAAAAAAAAAAAAAAAAAAAAAAAAAAACCCTAAACTAAAACTCGTACCACTGAACTAAAACTCGTACCACTGTTCCTTCAGGATTTGTAGTTGTCATAGACTGTGCTCCATAGTTGATTGCTCTATTGCTGACAAAAAGTGTGTTACTGTAAGTCGCTTTGGATAAAAGCGTCTGCCAAATGACGTAATGTAAATGTAATAATGTTGGTGGCGATCTACGTTGTCGTCGGTACAACTCGGAAACTCAGACGAAATGCTTTGTTAATTAAGCTGCATCCACATGATCTCTCACCAGAGTTAAAGCGAGATCAGCGGTAAATAGGTCAAACTAATAAACCAATGAACAAATTCAACTTTGAGCACAGTGCAAAATCACTTGGTGCATGACGAAGTTGGGGAGCCACGACCCCAGGCACAAGTTTTACCGTGCATGCTGTGTGGAAAGCTAAACACAATAATTCACTGATGTAGGCTATATCAACTTTTTTGCTTGCATGTCATTAGTAGTATTATTAACGTCTATGTTACGATTAGCGTTAGTTTCTTTCTCTCCACGTAGAAAAGTTTATTCGCATTTGGTTTCCACATTTCAATGCCATTATAGCCTACAGCTAAACATGTGCTGTAATTAAAATATAAAATTTAACCTACCTTAAAAATATGAGACGAGGAGGCAGCGGAGACGTCGATTTCTCTGAATCTGTATTCTCTGTTTGTGGCTCGGTGAATACAAGTGATGTCCTCCATTGTCAAGTCAAGTCAAGTCAAGTTTATTTGTATAGCACATTTCATACACAGAGGCAATTCAAAGTGCTTCACATAAAATGGTTGACAGGAAAATAAAAGAAAAGAAGAGAGTAAAACGGACATTTAAAAGCATCACAACAAAACTTTAAAAAAAGAGTATAAAAAGTGTATTACAGGAAAATAAACGAAAAGAAGAAATAAAATGGACATTTAAAAGCATCACAACAAAACTTAAAAAAAAAAGAGTATAAAAAAGTGCAATAGGCAGCAGGTGCAGCAGTTGCAGAAAGAGCTAAAACTTATAGAGGACTCATTGGGTTTGCATAGTAGCTGTCAGCAGTTAAAAGCAACGGTAAACATAAAAGTCTTTAGTCTATTTTTAAAAGTAAGTAAGGTTGGGGCAGATCTGAGGTCTTCAGGCAATTTGTTCCAGCTAGCAGAAGCATAGTGGGTAAATGCAGCCTTCCCGTGATTTGATTTGATCCTAGGGACAGTTAATAAGCTGGACCCTGTTGACCTAATTGTTCTAGACGGTTCGTAGCGTGGGAGCAATTCAGCTATGTATTTTGGGCCTAGGCCATTAAGTGATTTATAGACTAATAACAGTATTTTAAAATCTATTCTCTGACACACTGGCAACCAATGTAAGGACTTAAGAACTGGAGTGATATGATCAGCTTTCTTAGTCTTCGTTAGTACTCTAGCAGCAGCATTCTGAATGAGTTGAAGTTGCCTAAGTTCTTTTTTGGAGAGACCAGAAAAAAGGCTATTGCAGTAGTCTAACCTACTATAAATGAAGGCGTGAATTAGTTTTTCTAGATCCTGTCTGGACATGTATCCCCTAATTCTTGCTATATTTTTAAGATGATAAAAAGCAGATTTTCTAATTGACTTAATGTGGGAGTTAAAGTTGAGATCGGAATCAATAATAACTCCAAGATTTTTGACTTGATCCTTAGGCTTCAGGGATCGAGACTCAAGGCATGCAGTGATTTTAAGCCTTTGTTCTTTGGGGCCAAACACGATCACCTCAGTTTTGTCTTTGTTTAGCTGTAGGAAATTCTGGCACATCCAGTTATTTATTTGATCAATGCACTGGCACAATGATTATATGGGGGCATAGTCAGCTGAGGAAAGAGTTATATACAACTGAGTGTCGTCTGCATAGTTATGATAGGCTACTTTGTTTTTTTGCATAATTAGGCCTAGAGGGAGCATATAAAGGTTGAAGAGAACGGGCCCCATAATGGATCCTTGAGGCACCCCACAGGTCATCCTAGTTAGGTCAGATGTGTAATTGCCAATGGAGACGAAGTACTTCCTGTCTTGAAGATAGGACTTGAACCACTGGAGGACCGTACCCGATAGCCCAACCCAGTTTTCCAATCTGTCCAATAAAATTGAGTGGTCAACAGTGTCAAATGCAGCGCTAAGATCCAGTAGCACTAGAATCGAATTTTTGCCTGAGTCTGTGTTCATTCTGATGTCATTTATGACTTTAGTGAGCGCGGTTTCAGTGCTGTGATGGGGGCGAAAGCCTGATTGGAGTTTATCTAGGAGATCATTTGAGGTTAGGAATCTATTGAGTTGTAGGTAAACAACCTTTTCAATTATTTTGGCTATAAAGGGGAGATTAGATATTGGTCTGTAGTTACTGATTACCGATGCATCAAGGCTGCGCTTTTTTAGTAGGGGTTTAATAACTGCAGTTTTCAGGGACTCAGGAAAAGTGCCGGTCACAAGGGATCTATTAACTATTTGCAATAGGTCCGACGACAGACAGTTATAAACGCTTTTAAAAAAGCTTGTTGGAAGGGTATCGAGACAGCACGAAGATGATTTAAGGCCTTGCACAGTTTTCTCTAAGATGTCGTGGTCGATAACGCTTTGAACTGGGACAAATTTATCGAACTAGAGATCTGCGGGTAGGATGATGTCACAGCATTTCTTGGTGTGGAGCCACTAATAGCCTGCCTGATATTAATAATTTTATCCGTAAAAAAGGCAGCAAACTCATTACATTTGACAGTAGATAGGAATTCAGGTGCTAAACAGAGAGGCGGATTAGTCAGTCTATCAACTGTGGCAAATAGAGTGCGTGCATTGTTCACATTTTTGTTAATTATCTCGGAAAATAACGATTGTCTCGACCTTTTCAGTTCGAGGTTGTAGGAGTGAAGGCTTTCTTTGTAAATATCATAGTGAATGTGAAGATTAGTTTTCCGCCATTTACGCTCAGCTTTCCTGCAATCTTTCTTTTTGCATCTAACGGATGCAGAATTTCGCCAGGGTGCTTTAATTTTGCCAGACAGCAATTTTAATCTAACAGGCGCCACACTATCAATAGTTTTCAGAATTGTTGAATTGAAGTTATCAAGAATCTCATTGACAGAAGCTGATGTGGGAGGAGATAAAGAAAATGTCTCCATAAACAGCGCGCTGGTGCCTGCATTAATGTCTCGTCTTTTAACGGTTTGTGACCTATTAATGATCTCAGGGGAGATTTCCATTTCAAAAAAGACGCAGAGATGGTCAGACAACGCAACATCAATAGTCGACACAGAAGAGGACTTGAAGCCCCTAGTAATAACTAAATCCAGGGTATGGCCTCGGTTGTGAGTAGGCCCTGAAACATGTTGAGACAGATCAAAAGTATCAAGCAAGATATTCAGTTCTTTGGCAAAATTATCCGTCGGGTTATCAATATGAATATTGAAATCCCCAGCAATAGATATACAGTCATGTTCAATGAAAATTAAGGAGAGAAGATCAGCAAATTCAACGAGAAAACTGGCTGAGTATTTTGGTGGTCTATAGATATTCAGCAGTAACACAGTGGTTGAGCATTTCAGAATAGCAGCAACGTATTCAAACGATGGAAAGTCTCCAAATGTTACCTGCTTACATTGAAACATATCAGAAAAGACAATCGCTACTCCCCCCCCCCCCTCTTATCAGCTCTGGGAGTGTCAATGAAGCTATAATTGGGCGGTGCTGATTCGGACAGAACAGCCACTCAGTTGTTCATATCGAGCCAGGTTTCGGTGAGGAACATTAAATCCAGATTATGACTGGTAATCAGATCACTGATGAGGAGAGATTTATTTGACAGCGACCTAACATTAAGGAGTGCGGCTTTAATATTTTTAGAGCCTGGAACTTGTATCGTTTGCTTCACAAGGGGAATGGCGATTAAGTCTGATTTAGAAACAGATCGTGTTGAGGGGAAAGTATTACGTCTGTATGAAATCCAGACTGGTATCGAAGCATTGGATCGATAGACCAATAGTGGTTTATCGCAGCCAGTTCCATTTCTAGTGTGTGCTGGCGCTGTTCCTTTATAATGCTTTGGGACCTTGTTTCTACGGGGACAGGCCGGGATGGAGGGGTCTGGCGTCGGGCTGGTCGACGCTTGGGGACTTGGACCACAGAGGGGGGGGCAGATTGGGGGGGGTCTTGGACGGACGGGGGTGGGGCACGTCGACTCTTGTAGGACTGCAACCAACTCTGCCGACTCGGGGTCGGTGGGTCGGGGGTGGGGCACGTCGCCCCAATGGAGGAGGGGGGTGGGGCGCGTCGACTCTTGTGGGACTGCAACCACAGCCGACTCTGCCGACTCGGGGTCGGTGGGTCGGGGGTGGGTCGAGGGGGTGTGGGGGTGGGTCGAGGGGGTGTGGGGGATGGCGGAGAGAGGGTGGGTGGGGGGGGCGGGTTGCAGGTAGGTTGAGGGGGATGTGAGGGAGGGGACTGAGGGGGGGCCAGGTTCGGGGTCAGGAGTGCTGGGTCGCGGGTGGGTCGGGGGGACGTGGAGCATGGCAGTATGGGAGAGGGCTGGGGGGCATGTGAGGGAGAGGAGAGGGAGGGTAGGGGGGGCGGGGAGCAGGTAGGTTGAGGTTGAGGTTGAGGTTGAGGGGGATGTGAGGAAGAGGGCTGTGGGGGGGCTAGGTTCGGGGTCAGGAGTGGTGGGTCGGGGGTAGGTCGGGGGGGCGTGGGGCATGGCAGTATGGGAGAGGGCTGGAGGGCATGTGAGGGAGGGGACGGTCGAGGGGCCAGGTTCAGGGTCGGGAGGGTAGAACGAGGGGGATTAGATGGACAAGGGGACTGGGGGATCATAGACAGTCCAAAGCTTATCAGTTCGTTCATCCTGCTGGAGAATGGAATGGGGGAGGGGGGTGGGGAGAGGTGGAGGAGCAAAGAGGTAGAGGAAAGGGCAGCGTCCTCCGCTTCATCCTGGAAGGAAGATGTCATGGTTGGTTGTTGGTGAACTGGGAGTTTGCTGAGGGGTGTAGAGGCCCGGAAGGGGAGGGGGGAGAGAAGAGGCGAGGGGGAGGGGGGGGCAGTGCCCTCCACTTCATCCTGGAAGCAGAGAGGAGGAGAGGAGGGGAAGGGGGCAGCGTCCTCCACTTCCTGTAAGGAAGACGTAGGCGAGGGGGGGGGGGGGGGGCAGTGCTCCCCTCTTCATCCTGGAAGCAGAGAGGAGGAGAGGAGGGGGAGAAGGCAGCGTCCACCGCTTCCTGTAAGGAAGACGTAACTGGGAGTTCGTAGCGTTGGCTGTGTGGCAGAATAAAACGAAAGGATAGCCGCTAGCCAATGCGGACTTTTATAGTATTGGCAAAATTGCGGCAAAGTGTTGACCCTTCACCTGCCCTTCCGCTTCCTATAGCCTACACACCTTAAAAAAAAACATTAAAAATAACTTTTTTTTCAATCAAAAGAATTTGCATGATGTGTATTTTGTTTTTAATTAATTATATGTTATTTCCTTCAGATGAATAAATTAGGTTGGTTTAGCCTAGTCAATAGGCCTATCTTCTTTTTTTAAGCCAGGGGTTAAAGTCAGAGAGGGGCCTCCAAGCAGTTTCATGGGAGGCTCAGTGAATGGAAGTTAAAAATATATAGTTATTAGTAGGTAGGTGATCAAAAAGAAATAGCTCAGAAATAGAACTTTACTGCCTCCCCCCCCCCCCCCCCCACACACACACACACACACACACATACTTTCTCTGAGTCAGAAACAAATAAGTGCCTTCTGACAGACCTTTTTTTAGTCTGAAATATGCCAAACAGCAGTATAACTTATACTGTATAAGGGTATCTACGCTCAATGAGTAGGCTATGTATGTGATCAAACAATCATGATCCAATAGGCCTCTAGGAATTGAGCCAGCGGGGCACCTTTTTTTTTACCTGGGGGGGAGGCCCACATATGTATCAGGCTGTGTGTTAAACACCATCATTTTGATACAGGGTTAGACAGATGTATCAGGCTGTGTGTTAAACACCATCATTTTGATACAGGGTTAGATGTATCAGACTGTCTGTGTTGGAGAAAAATATAAGTTCCATGCCATTTCCTAATCAATATTTCCTAATCAATAAGCTATAGGCCTATTTGCATAATTATGCTATAAGTTCCATTCCATTTGACACATAGACTCACACTGACATCTCACCCAGCCCCATAGAGAGGACTTCTCCTCTTTGCTGAAACCTTGGGCAGTGCATCGTGTCCAATAACAACGGATAACAGTTTCCCTGTAGACTCAAGTGGACGCACACACATTTCCAAGTCAAGTCATCACCCCCTCCTCTCTGCTCCTCCTCTTCCTACAGTATAAAGCGTATGTCAAATTGTGACATCGCGGCTGAATAATTGACTCTGTATGACATATCAGAATGTGTACATTGAGATTCATGCCCTCTGTCAATATGCATATTGCAGAGAATATCTGGTATTAAATATACTTTATGTTAAACAGTCCTGGACTCAAGGCTCAATTAATTTGGTATTAGATAAGCTGTGATATACATTTACATATACATTTTAGCGGAAAGAATAGATTTTATTCTCTATCAATTGGCGTGTCACGAACAGGATATCTACGAGAGCGGGTAAGTCTGAATTAATTTCATAATTCATTACTGAGCTGTCGTCTGATATTTAAAAGAATCTGAAATGTTTGCATGTTGTGGGTGTGTCAAAATGACATTGTATATAATTGTAAATAGATAACTCTATGATTGAAGCTGTGTGCTCAAATAGAGAAGCTGTGTGCTCAAATAGGTAGCTGTGTGCTCCTAAACCAGGTAGCTGTGTGCTCCTAAACCAGGTAGCTGTGTGCTCCTTTTCTTAGATCTCCCCATAACATACCACTCACTCGGCGGGGTGTAGCCCCGTGGCGCGCTGGCTAGGATCGGCCAGAGATATTGAGCAGCGAGCGAGACTGGGAAGCAATCATAGTTGTCTAACCAATATGGTTGAGATGTTTTTGAAATACCTACAATGTGTAACAAGCATGTAACAAACAAACAAACAAAAATAAGCAGCTGTTTCATTGTAAAACAAAACAATTTCTTAAGAAGCCTATTTTAAAGGAGTTGAACAGGAGGTTTGCAGAAAGTGTATTTTAGCCAATCCCAAAATACAGAATCAATTGTCGATTGAACAAATTGATCTGTCACCAAGTTTGTAAATTCCAGATACCCCACACACGGACGGAACTGGTCAACAGGAGAACAACCGTCCCTCTGTCACCAGAGACCCCACATCGACTAAAAGGTAAAGTGTTGAAAATTACTTTACACACACGGACACTATCAGAGATCACAAGTAAGTGATAAACAAAATACGTAGTTCTCTCTCTTAGTTCTCTCTCTCTCTAAAATACAGGTTTATTACTTTAGGTCAGTTTACTTCCAGAGTTTTGCCTTCACCTGAGAGGTCAGTTTACCTCCAGAGTTTTGAGTTCACCTGAGATGTGTGTTTTACCTCCAGAGTTTTGAGTTGACCTGAGATGTGTGTTTTACCTCCAGAGTTTTGAGTTCACCTGAGATGTGTGTTTTACCTCCAGAGTTTTGAGTTGACCTGAGATGTGTGTTTACCTCCAGAGTTTTTCCTGAGAGGTCAGTTTACCTAATCAGTGATTTGCCTTCTGCCAAAGAGAGAGAGAGAGAGAGAGACGTAACAGAATTGATCAAAACAACGGCTCACCGAGTCGTGTGTAAACTAAAACAAATACTGTAGATAAGCCTAGGCCTGCTCAGTTGTCTTTTCATACTGTAAGGAAGCCATCTGGTTCTGCTCTCTGAAAAAGCTATCATAATGGACGCTGAAGGGCTTTGTAGAAGGCCGGAGTGTGAAGGAGCCAGAGAGACAATTAGACAGCTTGAGATGGTTATCAGACAGTATGGAGATGAGCCCGTAAAATTTGACACAGGTACCGAACAAAGTGTTTTAAATATGGCCAAGCAGATACCTGTGAACATACAAACAGACCCAAATCATTTGCCACATCAGATGGTTCAGCATTCTATATCAGCTGACCACATGCCAGTACGCATAGACAATTCAGGAAGTTCCCCATATCAGTACACCATGCATGTGCCTCGAAACCACACTCGTTATAAAGGCTACGATAAATGCAACTACTGCGGAAAGAGAGGACATTACGTAAAAGATTGTAGATATAAAAAACGGGAGCAGCGAGTGGACAAACAGCCATCTTGTTGATTCAATTGGCTCAAGTAGCGATGGTCAATCCTCCCCTATACTGTAGCTGGCCCAATGTGATAGCAGGCTGAAATAATTTGTTTATGTTCCCTAGGAACAGTCAGTCTTCCAACAAGGTTAAAACTTAGCCAGAAACAATTGGATCCCCAAAACCTTTGAGCAAACAGTGAGCCAGCCACCGACTTTCTAGGTCGGAGAGATAAGCCCTGTATCACAGGTTCAAACCCCACAGTATTACACATTATGAAATTGAATGTCGAAACAAGCCCCAGGTTCAAACCCCACAGTATGTGATTGAATGAAATGTTTTTTGTTATGAATCAATAGAGTGAAGTAAGCTCTGCATTATTTAAAGTGCAGTAAGCAAATTTGAAAATCAATTAGAGTAAATAGACTGTTGATTATTATTTTGAAAATAAATCATAATAGAATGTGTTGTGAAGGGTGAAGACTTCCTGTGTACGATAATCTGAATCTGAAGTATTTTCTTAAACAGAAAAATGCACATTTATCAACCACCAATTGGGTGGATGAGAAATCAAATTAAGTGGGCATACCAACATTTAACTTTTGGTATGTTTTCAACACATAAGCAAAATTTACACTTACCGTAAGTACGGGTGAGATGTTTTCAAAAGTATCTATAGATAAGACAATGACCTCGGAGGACAGACAGTCCTGAGTTTGCGTTTGGAGCATGTGAACAATGTTGGCCCTCACTGTTTTATCTAGTGGGGTCTTGCCATCCCCAAAATCACTCAAGTGAACTGCCTGGGGTCTAGCCCGCCCCCCCCCCCATGTAAAGCCCTCACCAACAGCACTTTCTGGGGTCACCCTCCGCCCCATTGCACATTGCCACAAGTCCACAAGGTCAATTCATTGCCACTCTGTAAGCTGTGAATGCCCACTCAGGAGTCATCTTGTTTACGAGGTCCATTGCAAACAAATTATAAAATAAACAATTGAATATGTACTCACAGAGTATCTCAAAACATTATCTGCCGTATGTACGTACTTGTTGTACTAATAACTTGTAATGAAGTTATTTTGTCTAAAATACAGGCACATTGTGAAATCTAATGTTTATAGTTACAGGTTGTACGTCACAGAAAACCTTCACAACAGCACTAAAGTCTGTACTTTGAGTACTGTGCTCACTAGAGTAAAGAAAATTCTTTCTATTTTCAATATTAAATAAAATTAAGTGTTTTAAAGTATCATTTTAAGAATAATCAGTTATATGATACTGTGATTATGTTTTAATGAATATGATTAATCAATGTTATGAATGTTTTGCATTTTAGAAAGTTTCAGTTCATTAGTCCAAACAAACCAATATTAAAGTAAACTAGAAATAGAATTTTATTCTAATAAAATAGTTCCCAAAAAGAAATTAAACCACTGCATGGAGATGGGCTATTAAATAGTTTTTAATAACAACAATTACAACAACAGCACCAGGAACAAACAAATAAATACATTCTAGAGTCATCACATGAATGATGAGAAAATATTGTTCCTGTTGTGAATACTTTGAAAATATTTTACTTAAAGACATGATTCCTTTTACAGGAAGCGTTGAATAAAGTGAAGCTGGAAAAGATTTAAGTGTGATTTGGAACACACTGAATATTAAGTTCAATGCATTATTAATTAGACTGTTTGCATTGAACCATATAGAGTTAACATTAAGGCCCACTCCTATATATTATAGCAGCAGTGGTGATGTAATTTTGTCATTATATCACTAAAATCTGTTTTTCTCTTCCAATAGATAATGGAGATGCTGTGATAATGAGCTGAGACTGCGCTGGACTGCATATTGATCAAAAATTCTGTGTTCTTTCAAGTGTTTAATGTTTCCTATGTTTTCAAAACCCCCCCTGCCCAGCCCTGGCCCACAATTAAGTACAGATACAAGCATTATATTGAATAGTGAACTTAAATTTTGTAATTATTATTGTTATTGATGAACATAACAATTGGGTGGATTGTTGGAGAAAAATATAAGTTCCATGCCATTTCCTAATCAATATTTCCTAATCAATAAGCTATAGGCCTATTTGCATAATTATGCTATAAGTTCCATTCCATTTGACACATAGACTCACACTGACATCTCACCCAGCCCCATAGAGAGGACTTCTCCTCTTTGCTGAAACCTTGGGCAGTGCATCGTGTCCAATAACAACGGATAACAGTTTCCCTGTAGACTCAAGTGGACGCACACACATTTCCAAGTCAAGTCATCACCCCCTCCTCTCTGCTCCTCCTCTTCCTACAGTATAAAGCGTATGTCAAATTGTGACATCGCGGCTGAATAATTGACTCTGTATGACATATCAGAATGTGTACATTGAGATTCATGCCCTCTGTCAATATGCATATTGCAGAGAATATCTGGTATTAAATATACTTTATGTTAAACAGTCCTGGACTCAAGGCTCAATTAATTTGGTATTAGATAAGCTGTGATATACATTTACATATACATTTTAGCGGAAAGAATAGATTTTATTCTCTATCAGTCTGTTAAACACCATCATTTTGATACAGGGTTAGACAGATGTATCAGACTGTGCACACCATCATTTTGATACAGGGTTAGACAGATGTATCAGACTGTGTGTTAAACACCATCATTTTGATACAGGGTTAGACAGATGTATCAGACTCAGGGCCGTAACCAGGGTTCTGAAATAGGGGAGGTCCAGCAAGGGGAGGTGCATTCGCCGGAAAAAATTTGAGGGTTTTTTCCCCCCTTTTTTAGCCATATTTAGAGTAATATATCATTTTAAATCAACATTAGGATTATACTGTTGTGATGTCATTATTCAGTATATTCTCTTTCATGTCACCACCTGCTCAGCTCTCCTGTCAACATAATTGTAACTAACAAACACAAACTGTTTTAGCCAAATTCATATCAAAATGACACCTACAAACACAGGTACACAACCCAAGCCGTACACAACACACAAAGTCATCATCGATAAGAAAAAAAACATACAGAGGGACATTTATTTATTCCTGATAGGAACGATTGAAAAATAAAATAAAATATATTATGTTGTTTTTAACTTTACACCACCTCTTTTTGTTACTTATTGGGTCATGAAACTGAAACCATGCATATAGCCACCTGCATACCTGACTTCGGGAGCTTGGCAATTGGCATCATGCATGATTAGCCAGTAGCATCCCAACGTGTCACACAGGTAACATTACTTAAGAGACAGACTAGACACTTACTTTCTTGGTTGTTGCTAAAAAATCTGTCAGTGTCACTCACTGTCTGTCGTTCACTCGCTCACTGTCTCGCAGCTCGCTCACCTTCAATTGTCTCGCCAGGCAGACAGACAGTCATCACTCACCACCATGCTGCTGCTCTCTCGGAATCAAGTTACCGCGGACGCGGCGTCAGATGACTTCCTGCCTGACCTGCCTTTCGTTTCAAAATAAAAGCGATCCCGTGTTTTTCATGCTTTTCCATGCAGATTGTTTTATAAAAAATAAAAAAATATATATATATATATATTTTTTTTTCCTCTGAAATATTAGGGGAGGTCCGGACCTCCCCGTCCTCATAGCTAGTTACGGCCATGATCAGACTGTGTGTTAAACACCATCATTTTGATACAGGGTTAGACAGATGTATCAGACTGTGTGTTAAACACCATCATTTTGATACAGAGTTAGACAGATGTATCAGACTGTGTGTTAAACACCATCATTTTGATACAGGGTTAGACAGATGTATCAGGGTGTGTGTTAAACACCATCATTTTGATACAGGGTTAGACAGATGTATCAGGGTGTGTGTTAAACACCATCATTTTGATACAGGGTTAGACAGATGTATCAGACTGTGTGTTAAACACCATCATTTTGATACAGGGTTAGACAGATGTATCAGACTGTGTGTTAAACACCATCATTTTGATACAGGGTTAGACAGATGTATCAGGGTGTGTGTTAAACACCATCATTTTGATACAGGGTTAGACAGATGTATCAGGGTGTGTGTTAAACACCATCTTTTTGATACAGGGTTAGACAGATGTATCAGACTGTGTGTTAAACACCATCATTTTGATACAGGGTTAGACAGATGTATCAGACTGTGTGTTAAACACCATCATTTTGATACAGGGTTAGACAGATGTATCAGACTGTCTGTTAAACACCATCATTTTGATACAGAGTTAGACAGATGTATCAGACTGTGTGTTAAACACCATCATTTTGATACAGGGTTAGACAGATGTATCAGGGTGTGTGTTAAACACCATCATTTTGATACAGGGTTAGACAGATGTATCAGCCTGTGTGTTAAACACCATCATTTTGATACAGAGTTAGACAGATGTATCAGACTGTGTGTTAAACACCATCATTTTGATACAGGGTTAGACAGATGTATCAGACTGTGTGTTAAACACCATCATTTTGATACAGAGTTAGACAGATGTATCAGACTGTGTGTTAAACACCATCATTTTGATACAGGGTTAGACAGATGTATCAGGGTGTGTGTTAAACACCATCATTTTCATACAGGGTTAGACAGATGTATCAGACTGTGTTAAACACCATCATTTTCATACAGGGTTAGACAGATGTATCAGACTGTGTGTTAAACACCATAATTTTGATACAGGGTTAGACAGATGTATCAGACTGTGTGTTAAACACCATCATTTTGATACAGGGTTAGACAGATGTATCAGACTGTGTGTTAAACACCATCATTTTGATACAATGTTAGACAGATGTATCAGACTGTGTGTTAAACACCATCATTTTGATACAGGGTTAGACAGATGTATCAGACTGTGTGTTAAACACCATCATTTTGATACAGGGTTAGACAGATGTATCAGACTGTGTGTTAAACACCATCATTTTGATACAGGGTTAGACAGATGTATCAGACTGTGTTACTGATGACCAGCAATGCTGCTGACTGAGCTGCTGATTGCAGAGAGCATAAAGACTTATTATACCCCCCCCCCCTCCCCCCCCATGGAAATATGTTGTACTAATACGGCTGTTTTCCATGTTCCCAGACGGCTGCAGAAATGCAGTAACCTTTGACATATGTGTATCCACCACATTTAACTGCACAAAATCTAACTCCACATGTAAACAATCCCCTCAGCTATGTCGATTCAACAAGAGTGACACTAGAGTGTTATATTCTTGACAGTTTTTGAATAATCTGCTTTCCACCTAATTGCACTGTTCAGTGCACTGACCCCTTTTAGGTGTTTGGGCTGTTTTTAAACAAAACATTCTCTGTCACACACTTGCATGACATTAACAGTACACAATTAGAGAATGTAGAAGAATTACTCTTTTGATGCTTGATGTTTAGTCATGGTACTCAGGGCATCTAGAAATATGATCAGATTTATTTCTGAGAGACAAAATCTCATCAAATGGGGATCTGTTGTCCTTGTGAGGACTGCAGAGCGGGTGGGGAGTGACGTGTCGGCAAAACTCCGAATGGTGAAATAAGTTTGCTTGTTTATCCGTTCACCTGCGTCGCGTTGAAGCAGTTTTTACAGACTGGCTTCATTTGATGTGTCCGGTACGGCAACCATTTTAGGGCATCCTCGTCAGTCAGAGTATAGGCTATCGTTCCTCAGTCTAAAGCGTTGTCAGTTGTCATGTCTCCTATAGTAAACCGTCGAGTGTGATCTGAAACACCTTCAGTCCTCACACAAAAACGCTGTCATTCCTCCTGCCTCACTAAAAACGTTGTCGATCCTCCTGCAGACTAGCTGTCAGACATCACTCAAACTAGCTGTCAGGCATCACTCCTCACGTCTCACACAAAAACGTTGTCGATCCTCCTGCAGACTAGTTGTCAGACATCACTCAAACTAGCTGTCAGGCATCACGCCTCACACAAAAACGTTGTCGATCGTCCTGCAGACTAGTTGTCAGACATCACTCAAACTAGCTGTCAGGCATCACTCCTCACGTCTCACACAAAAACGTTGTCGATCCTCCTGCAGACTAGTTGTCAGACATCACTCAAACTAGCTGTCAGGCATCACGCCTCACACAAAAACGTTGTCGATCGTCCTGCAGACTAGTTGTCAAACATCACTCAAACTAGCTGTCAGGCATCACGCCTCACGTCTCACACAAAAACGTTGTCGATCGTCCTGCAGACTAGTTGTCAAGCATCACTCAAACTAGCTGTCAGGCATCACATGAAAACGCTGTCATTCGTTGTTTTTGGTTGTTCTTCCGTGTGGGGAAAGAATGCCTGTGAAGTTAGCAACAATTTTTTACAACTTCACTTCCGGTTGAATGCTTTTTGCCTTTCAAAATAAAAGCATGCGTTTTTTTGATATTTACAATAGATTAAAGTAGTAATCTATTAGACCCAATAGAATTAACATAGTAACACTAAGAGGAACATCTAGTTTAATTGACAATAGACTATATATATATTTATATATATATTTATATTTCTTGAAATTCTTTCAACACAAAGACCGGAAGGCTAAATTTGGACACATGTAAACATAAAAAGTTAAATGGCTTTAAGGTAGATTCCTAGGATACTTCTTTATTGAATGGGAAAGCATGTGAGGTCGAGGAACCATCTTTGGTGGCAAATGTGGAATTTAGGCATGCAGCAGAGGCCATTCTTCAGAATGCTGAATTGTCATCGTCAGTGGATGAGTGTCTGGCTGGATATCTAATACTGTTGGATAGTCTCACCACTGCCATGGAAGAAAGGGATATTGCAAGACCATCTACATTTGCAGAGGCCAATGATATATACATTCAGCTGGCTGACATAGGGCGCTAGCAGGCCAAGCACCAAGGTGTATAGGCTCATTTCCAACGCCAGTATCGGGCCGGGTCTACTCGCTTCCCTCCCCCCCCACCCCCACTGGGCAGTAAACATGACGATCTGGGTTGAATCTATACTTTTGACAACTGATTGGTCAGAGAGATTCGGTTGAAAGGACATCACACACATCTTTGCTGCACAGACTTCTAAATGAATGGACTGCACTTTCAAGTAAATATGTCACTCCGCCTCTCTCATGGTCCTGATAACAGCCAGCTACTCTGCCTCTCTCTGATGGTCCTGATAACAGCCAGCCACTCTGCATCTTTTAACGTTTTGAAATGACATAAAGCCTTCACGTGATGAAAATGAGTATCAAGTATTTTGAGATTTTGACTTATTTGGTTACTTTAATCTCTGTTCATGAAACACAGGGGAAAGTATTTATTTTTATGGTCTTGTTGGAATGTCACTGTACAAAATACGTTGTGGAATGTTATGCCATTTGTTCTCACATTTTACTTTTAGACGCATAACAGATTAAAATACTCTATATACTATCTCAGTCATTCGAAAAGTTATGGGAGAGTTGATATGCATATTGGACAAAGTCAAATTCCACTGTGTTATGATTACTCACTGTATTAAAATGAACCTTTAATCTGGACACTTGGGCCTTGAACTGTAGCCTAGCCTATTCATAGCATTCCATGATGTCACATGCATTTCCTACCAATATGGTGCTTCACAATACACAGCTCATTGGCTGCTTTTGTCATTTGAGTGTAATCACCTGCCAATGGATTATAATCACCTGTTATTGACCTACAAAGGACAACTGTTATACTGAATTTTGGTGAATTATCTGTCTTAACCTCTGACAAAAACAAGAATTGAAAATAAAAATGGAAAAGATACATTGTCTTTTTAAATAAATAAATTGTAATAGGAGAGCACTCAAACTACTGCACCGTCAAACTGTTTGCTTATTTGGATAGAAAATAATGTTTTGATGGAACTGGGGGTTTTAACTGTTTCTTCCTAACTGCAGCTGACGTCATCACTCATACACATGACTTGTGTATCTAAATTTTGCAAATAACTTCACAAGACCAAAACCTTCCATTTTGCTTAATGTGTATCACCTCTACTTGCTATTCTTTGGATGTCTTCCAAGAGGCCATAACCAAGGCTATTGGAGAAGTCAAATGTTTTCTGCACACACCCTACATTGTTTGGATATCTTATGCCTGATGGAACAACAGTTTACCATTAAATAATTAAATAAGCTTTCCCATTCAATAAAGAAGTATCCTAGGAATCTACCTTAAAGCCATTTAACTTTTTATGTTTAATTTACATGTGTCCAAATTTAGCCTTCCGGTCTTTGTGTTGAAAGAATTTCAAGAAATATAAATATATATATATAAATATATATATAGTCTATTGTCAATTAAACTAGATGTTCCTCTTAGTGTTACTATGTTAATTATATTGGGTCTCATAGATTACTACTTTAATCTATTGTAAATATAAAAAAAACACGTGCTTTTATTTTGAAAGGCAAAAAGCATTCAACCGGAAGTGAAGTTGTAAAAAATTGTTGCTAACTTCACAGGCATTCTTTCCCCACACGGAAGAACAACCAAAAACAACGAATGACAGCGTTTTTATGTGATGCCTGACACCTAGTTTGAGTGATGCTTGACAACTAGTCTGCAGGACGATCGACAACGTTTTTGTGTGAGACGTGAGGCGTGATGCCTGACAGCTAGTTTGAGTGATGCTTGACAACTAGTCTGCAGGACGATCGACAACGTTTTTGTGTGAGACGTGAGGCGTGATGCCTGACAGCTAGTTTGAGTGATGCTTGACAACTAGTCTGCAGGACGATCGACAACGTTTTAGTGTGAGACGTGAGGCGTGATGCCTGACAGCTAGTTTGAGTGATGTCTGACAACTAGTCTGCAGGACGATCGACAACGTTTTTGTGTGAGACGTGAGGAGTGATGCCTGACAGCTAGTTTGAGTGATGTCTGACAACTAGTCTGCAGGACGATCGACAACGTTTTTGTGTGAGGCGTGATGCCTGACAGCTAGTTTGAGTGATGTCTGACAACTAGTCTGCAGGAGGATCGACAACGTTTTTGTGTGAGACGTGAGGAGTGATGCCTGACAGCTAGTTTGAGTGATGTCTGACAACTAGTCTGCAGGAGGATCGACAACGTTTTTAGTGAGGCAGGAGGAATGACAGCGTTTTCATGTGAGGACTGAAGGTGTTTCAGAGCACACTCGACGGTTTACTATAGGAGACATGACAACTGACAACGCTTTAGACTGAGGAACGATAGCCTATACTCTGACTGACGAGGATGCCCTAAAATGGTTGCCATAGTCCGGGCTTGCCTTGGCTGTCGGCAACGTTGCTTAGTCCCTGTCGGGCTGTGACTGAAGGAGGAGGACGGACTGTGGCCAGAGAGCGAGCAGAGAGGAGAGGGGAAAATCAGCACACACACACATGAAGCTGACATAGGCTACTGCTCTTATTATCACAAGATCATTTCGCCAGTTTGCTTTACTGTGCGCTAATGATTAGATTATGCCCGCTGGAACATTAAGCAACGTGTGTACACCTCGCCCATGAGAGTGTCGCGCAGAATATGAAGATAGACTAAACCGGGGACAGATCATGACAGTGTTATGTACCTCTGCGCTGCTGCGTGAGACTAGAGCCGTCTGGAAGCGAGAGAGACCAGGAGGGAATTTATTTTGGGAAGATGCTCTGAACAATTTTGACGACGTGGAATGGAAGCGTCATTTTCGCATGTCCCGGTATTACGTCCTGAGTCTGGTCCGACCCGCACGCAAGATCACCCGGTGGCGAAAACCACTGGAAGCGCGTTTGCGACTGGCAATAGTCCTTTGGTGGTAGCAACACCAGGGGAATATCGAACAATCAGCTGTGTATTTGGTGTTGGACTGTCTACTGTGTGCACTGATAGCGGAAAATGACTGGACCCCTTTCTCACCTGTCTTTCTATCGCGGCATACCGCTCTTCTGACAAGCTCAAAACTGGTGAAATGGCCGCGACGACGGGGTCGCGCTTATACCGGCACGGCGCCTTTCCCACATGCAGCCATTTGACCACGTTCCGGTCATTTTGCGGTACAAAGCGCATGTGGGAAAAGGGCTCTAGAGTACAGCCCAGCTAAAGAAATGCTTGGGACAGATGTAATGTCCCATGAGCTGCAATGACGGTACTGAAACAAATGTCAAATATGAACAGAAATGAAACAGTACATGTCAATCTAGTCAAAGAGCTGCTGCAGTCTCAAATGAATTGTGGAAGATAATGGCTCAGGCTACCGCTGATGATGAGATCCTACAAAAGATAAGATCGAGGCATAACCTGTAAATTCAATCCCTGCAGTATGGTGATTTCACAGATGAGTGTCGTTCATAGACGGTGTCTTATTCAAAGGTTTTACTACACTACGCTGCGAGATGTATCTTTATGTCAACAAGAATTAACACTGCAAGTAAAAGTTGGATAAAATACATGAGTCCTGCACATCCACCTAATGTTTCAGCAATAGCTTCTCAGTTTAAAATGTGTAGTTCTTGCAACACAGCAAATTACATTCTGGCATTCTTTACATTGAAATACGGTTTATTTGCAGGGACTAGGCATCTCGTGTGCTACGCGTGCTCGATTCCTAGGCTCGGCCACTGCGCGGGCTCGCCTGTCCTGCAGCTCGCATTCACAGCTCGGCCGCTGTGCGGCCGGCCTTGCCTGTCGCGCAATGTCTCACCTCTCTCTCGTCCTCAGTCTCTCCCCCCTCTCTTCTCTCTCCCTCCGTCTCCTCCTCTCCCTCAGTCTCTCTCGTGACTTTGTGTGTGTGTGTTAGGGATGGGCATCGAATTTCGAATTTTCGAATAATCGTTGTTATTATCAAGGTCGACTTTTATTATTGAAATTCGAAATTCGAAATTCGAAAAAAAAAAAAGATTTGAGTGAAATGTTGCATTGTCTCCCCTGATTCTAAGTATAGTCAAATCGCTTGGTTTGAGCAAGTAAAACAATTTTTATAAGCATTTTAAGCAAGGTTTATGGAAAAATGAATGGCGGATGAAATCCCATGAAGAGGGAGAGGGGGTGACTTTGGCACCCCTTTGGCACTCAAACCTGAGCCTACTAAATATTTAATGAACCACTCATGATTGTCAAAACTGTTTTTTATTTTCGAAAATGTCAATGTCATGTAACATGTTCTTTACTTCAGTGGTGCAATGCTTGTTTGAGCTAAAAATCCACAGCAGAAGCTTTTTATATTAATTAATAAAGCCGTAGACTTAGAATCAGGGGAGACAATACAACATTTCACTCACAAAAAAGAAAAAAAAAAAGAAAATTACATTTTTATTTTTATTTTCGAATTTCGAATTAAATTCGAATTTGGCCAGCGAATTTCGAATAGTGTTTTTGCTAGAAATGCCCATCCCTAGTGTGTGTGTGAGTGAATTTATGACATCACTGATGATGTCATCAGTGGGATTTATGACATCACTGATGTGACATCACTGATGTATCATCACTGAACTATCCACCTTATTTTTGAATGCCCCACTGTAAAAAATAATTGTGGGTACAAGGTCCGGTTTAACGTGAATTATTGTTGCAGCTTGCCATTTCCTTTGTTATAGGCCTACTCGGCTGCAGACCCAAATTATTACGTTATCCCAGCACCCGAACGAGCCACCCGAACAGCCATTCTGCTGTAAAATCCTCATGGACGTTTTTTTGTCAAGTTAAAACCATAGACTGTAAAACAGTCTATTACACTGGAAGCGGAAGAAGCACCCATCAGGCATCATGGCAGCTAGAAATAAGGTGGATAGCGCTGTGTGTGTGCGAGTGAATTCATGACATCACTGATGATGTCACAATGCCTATGTATGACATCACTGATGACATCAGCCAATGATTATGTCATCAGTGAAATCATCACTTGAACGTCGTAAGACCTAAAATGCGGTTACAACGTCAACGTGTCAAAAAACACAATTTAGTTAATCATATTGTTAAAACGTTCGTTGTAGCTTGAAATAGAGACAATATTGATAGTGTGTGAATTGGCATTTGTCCGATTTATTGTATAACAGAGTTGAAATCTGGTCTACTACATTTCAACGCATTTTATGTCACATGAAATATCATAAATATGGGACTTTATAGGCTATGTGCTGTCAGCAAAAAGCTTCCAGGGCACAATTAATACTTTAGCGCTATAAAATAATGAATTGAGTTCCTGCAGTAACGCGCAAGTACTACTTAGTCGCTAGTTGTGACTGACTAGAGTCTAGTCACTAGTCCAAACAGTCTGCACCGGTCTACACCCCAAGTGCAGAAGGAGGTGCTCTGGGCATGCTATATTATTAACAGACTGTATAGGCTACAAGGCTCTGTTCTCCCTGAGTTGCCGGTGTTAAATGAAGCCTCTGAAGCCGTAGGCTACAGCCTACATAGACGCACACACAGTCAACATCATTTTATTGTTACATAATATAATAGTCTGGCACACATAATATAAAATATACCTGTTCCTGCTTGTTTAGCCTGTGGTGCCGTACAAGCATGTAGAACTTATGTACGAGATAGTAATAGACTATATATATGCCTGGAGCCCAGTACCTGAACGTATAGCTCACTTCATAAAGCGTGTTGGCCTGAATGCCATCCCGTGTTCGCCATTGGATTTTTAATTGAAGATCCTGGTGAAATATGGTCTAAATCTGAACGTTCAATCAACGTCTGCAAATAGTGGGTGAAAAAACTTTCACTTTCAAACCTTCCTTGCATGTTTTTTCAACGTTGACCCTAAACTTATTTTAAAAGTCTTTTCAACCAAAAAATGCTTGCTGGGTGACGTCACAATCAACATGGCCGGCGCACAAATAGACACACACACTGTGATAAGTAAGCAATTACTTTTTCACAGCTGTTTCACTTTATGTAGTGTTTGTGTTATGAAGCAACTTTTAGTTGCCATTTCGATTCCCATACAGTTGATTTGTGCTTGATAGAAGCATGCGGTAGCCTACTAGCCATCCATGTTTGTATTTTACCGCGCAATTGCACTCGAACACATTAAGAGCGGAACACGGAATACTGCGTCAGAGGTTCGGACACCCGACTTTCAATGGAAGGCACCATGTGATTTACTGATGTCATTTATGACATCACTGAAGTGGGACAGAAATAGACAGACGGAGCCCTAGCTCCCATTCATGATGATGATGGGATGTAATTGTTCATTTGAATCATTGTTTCAAAGTCTACAATGATTCCATACATGTCAACTTCTCAAAGAAATGTAAGATTAAATGAAAAATGTCATAAAATAAACATGTAATGCCACAGTCATCGGAATGTGTTGGATCTGAATTTTTCACAATTGTGACCAGGCCTTGGCCAAATAATACTTGCAAATAATCTCTTTGTTACCTTTGCTCCATCAAGGTACAGTATATAGGTGTCTCGTCTGCAGCTCTGTCATCGCTACCATGAGCAAGATGGCTGCTGCCATGCAGGGGGAGTGTGATGCTGACAAACCACAGGGCAAGGTAGACCTATTTATGACTTATCTTTTCCACATTATGAATCACATAATGTAGGCCTGCACAATTAATTCAGTTTATTGAGAAAACTTTATAAAACTAGGCATCTTGCGCCCTACGCGTGCTCGATTCTTAAGGGCAGTTTAGACTCCAGCGATTTATCATAGCCCGACTGGCATCGCTGAACATGACGTCCGTTCCAGTGTCGCTCGACGTTGATTTTGGACGCTGTCGCTCGTAAAAAGTATAAACACCTAGGCGATAGGAGAACGCATCGCAGAGGTGCAGAGCAGGATGTGTTGTGATATTTTCACATGGATTAATGCCGGACGGACAGACAGAGAAGCTGCCAGTCAAGGTATAACCTTACCATTTTGATTGCAACATTACAAAACTGTCTGATCTGCTTGCTAGCATGCTGTATGATTATCCATGCTAACGATGTGGTAGCTGTTACTTACCGTCTGTGTTGAGAAGCCCAAAGGCACGGGAACCGTGTCATTGTGTTTATTAAGTTTTTGACAAATATGTTATCTTCTTCCATTGTTAATTCAACTAGCTAGCTAGAGTTAACTAGTGGCTTCAGAAACTGCGGTAGGAGAGAAACAATTGTGGTTGTCATGACAACGAAGCTAACGATGGGGTCAAAGTTGAATCCAGATGAAGTCTTGACGATGGTCACAACGTTCATCACAACGATGGCATATCGCCCGTCGCTGGAAGTATAAACACTTGTCACCATAAATCGCTGGACTCTAAGCTGCCCTTTAGGCTCGCCCGGTGCACAGGCTCACCTGTCCTGCAGCTCGTCGAGCTGGCCCTGCAGCTCGCATTCACGCCTTGCCCGCAGCTCGGCTGCTGTGTGGCATTGCCTGCCCTATTAATCTCTCACCATATTCCTCTCCTTGTGTCTTGCCTTCCATCGCCTCTCTCCCTCCATCCACCCCTCCCTCAGTCTCCTTAGACTGCTCCAGTGGAGAGACGAGCGGCCGCCCTCATGGCAGAGATGACAGAAGCCGAGGGTCTAGGCGTCTAACTGGAAGACGGTCAAGAAGTCTGAAGATCAAGGTAACACACAGGAAAATGCATACAAAGAGACATTATGTGCTTTAGCAGAGGCAGTTATGTGTGCACGCAATGTCTCCCTCTCTCGCTCCCTCAGTCTCTCTCCCTCAGTCTCTCTCCCTCTCTCTCCCTCAGTCTCTCTCCCCCTGTCTCTCGCTCCCCCAGTCTCTCTCCCCCTCTCTCTCCCTCAAGTCTCTCTCCATCTCCTCAAGTCTCTCTCCCTCTCCCTCAGTCTCTCATCCTCACCCTCAGTCTCTCTCCCTCTCCTCTCTATGCCTCTCCCTCAGTCTCTCTCCCCTCTATCTCTCTCCCTCTTCTCTCTCCCTCAGTCTCTCTTGTGAGCCTCAGACTGACGTCATCACTGACGACATCACTGATGACATCACTGATGAAATCATCACTGATGTCATCAGTGACATCATCGTATCAGCCTTATGGCAATCTGCCTTAGGGCAGTTAGGGCAATTAAAAAATCTGGCTCAGTCAGGTCACCCGCACGGGTGCTCTTTACACCTCCTGAAAGTTTCAGCCCCATCACACGTAAAACGGCATAGCTGTGGCCAGACAAAATTCTGTTCACACACATGGACACTTCACAAATTATAAGAAAGATAGATTACACTGGGAATTGCTTTCATTTGTTCACTTGTATGTAAAAGTTTGGGTTGAGGTTTCCCCACATGCATTTTGGTGTTGTCAGGATGGGGAAGACTCACATATCTTTCCTCTCCAGGCCGAGGAGATGAGAGCCCAGCTGGCCTCCCTGCCTCCCCAAACTGCTAAAGAAGGCTCCTCTGCTCCAGACTGACTCAACGCTGCCATCTACCACAAAACCGCTGGCCACACCGTTGAAACTCAGCGCAGAGGTTAAAGTGGTGGACATCATTGGGAAGATATCGGGTGGGTGTATTTTTGAGTTTAACTTTATTGTCCCATAGGGAAATTTGTCTTAGGCATTTGTACAGCAGCAATAGAGCGTGACAAACGTAACAGACAGTACAGTACAGCTGAAGACAAACAGCGCGTAGACAAGAGGACAACATAGTCAGACATGATGCAGCCTGGGCTAAGGCCATCACTCATGTGTTGAGGAAGGCCAGCGTTCATGTTTTTTTTTATTTTTTTTATTTTTTATTGATTCATTCCAAATCATACAGTCAACAAGCATACATTAAACATCAATACAGAGTATGCCACTTCGATAGAAACAAAATAAATAAAAAAAACAAAAAAAACAAACAAACAGGGGTATCATGTTAGAATCAACTCAGGCATTAACAAAAATATTTAAATCTTTACAAATATTCACAGTTTTTAAGGCTTTACTGTTCTTGAGATCACATAAAGTTTTAATGTAATGTCCAAATTCAACTTTGAACTGTTGGATGTGCGGTTTCTTGGTAGCCCACTTGCACTTATGTAAATAGTATTTCCCATATAAAATAAAAAGGTTCAAAATAAATAATCTTTTACAATCAATATCACTCTTTTCATAAAAAAATATAATGTCTCTTTTTTCTAAGTGAACAGTTGGACCAGTCAGCTCCTTGAAGAAACACTCTATCTCTATCCAAAATAATTTTGCACATAAACAATCAAAAAATAAATGACATATGGTCTCAATTTCAAGATTACAAAACACACATATTCCATCAATATCAATCCTGAACCTTGAAAGTAGGCCAGCGCTCATGTGGTTTACGTCTTCTCGCTGTGCGTTTTTTCGGTGCGAGCCCGGCCCGCGATCGGCGCGCCACGGTGCGCCACCACCCGCACGGTCCCGCCGGTCCGAGCGCGGCTCCCCCGCTGCACGGGAAGCGTGCGATCTGCCAATCTGCCTTGACTCTTGGAATGATACGGCCCCCTCTCTCCCTCCCTGGAGCCCCCTCCCTCCCTCCCTGGAGCGGGGCTGTCACGATTGAGTTATTTATTCTTTAAAATAATCGCTGGAGTTGTGACAAATCAATGAATGAGGATAGGTGAAAGACAGCTTAAAACAGCCATAAAACAGCACTGAGCTCTTTTCCATCTATGATGACTAACTATTTAGAAGGATCCAAATTATTTCTAACATGTTATTATTGTTATTGCTCAATTCAATATAGTGGAGACATTATGCTTGTGAAGTGATGCTCTGTGATAATTGATTGTGAATACTAATTCCTGTCTCTTGGTAGGAGCCAGCTCCTATATAATGGTGGAGGGTGGAGCTCCAAGGGGAGATTCATACCTGGCTGTCAATTGGTTTGTTTGTGTGTGAAGGGCTAGGTAATGTGGCCTAAATGTTTCCCTATTGAACCGTTTAAAAATCGATGCAATTTGAAATGCAAAAATGAATTTGAGTCGCCGGCAAGCCGTCAGAAGTGGCCACTGCACGGAATTGAACCGCGTCCCGGAACCAGGAGTCCAACACCAGTGACTTGTTTTTTCAGGCTACAGGCGACCCATTAAATCTAGTGTTTGTATATTGTTTAAAGTGACCTACATTTGATTGACATATAGATTGGAATAGAATCTGACTTTGGATCCATTTAAATGGCAGATAAAGCTCTTTGAAAATAGGTTTGGTTGAGTATTAAAGATAATTGCAGTCTAATCCAGATACAGGATAATCTTAATAGTCCAATATAACTTTTTAGCTTGTTCTCTCTCTCTCTCACACACACACACACACACACACACACACACACACACACACACACACACACACACACACACATACACACACACACACACACACACACACACACACACACACACACACACACACAGAAGAAGAAACAGAATTACAGGAGAACCCCTCACAAGCTGTTGGTTGTGTGTAACCCAGGTCATGAAAGGTTACCATGTAAAGAACAGGACGCTTACTGGAGGGTGGATGGGCCCGGGCTTTCCGGGGGGGGGGAGCGGCCGCCCTCTTCTCCTGGTCCCGGCCGTGCACGTAGCACTGGAGCATGTGCATGGCTGACCCTGGCGCACACACACGCTCTCTCCTCACCCAGCTCACATAGCTATGAGCACAAAACATCAGAGCAGTGATTCACACAGCATCACACACACAATCACTGCAATTAATTAATCCATTACAACACTTACCCTGGGAGCCCAGGGCTGGTGGACTCATAGAGCCCGGCGTAGGTCTCCTGGCTGTGTGGACCAAAACCCAACAGCCCTCACCGACACGGTAATCCATTCTGCAAAATGACAGCACAGATTTTGAGCTAGTTACATTACATTTACATTAACATTATGACATTTAGCAGACGCTTCTGTCCAAAGCGACTTACAATATCACATTTTGTCAACAGTAGAACTATGCAACACAATCAATGACAGCTAAGACATTTTGATTGACTAAGGTAGCATCCTGTAGAAAGTAGTTTGAGAAGGACTATTTATTAGTTAGTCTTCACGGCATGACAGATCAAATAAAACAAAATATACTACCAAAGAGATTAGAGAAAAGATAAGCATATTCATTCAATTCAAAGCTTACAGTGTTATCAATTTTACATTCTGCAATGCAATGCTGCACACAGGCCAGCTAGAAAGATGCATTTATGCCAATTTTCCTAGGTTTGAGAAGCTATGCATGTCAACATGACACGTCACTTTCAAAGCTGCACAGGCAGCAACGAGTGTTATCAATTTTACATTCTGCAATGCAATGCTGCACACAGGCCAGCTAGAAAGATGCATTTATGCCAATTTTCCTAGGTTTGAGAGTAAGCTATGCATGCAAGCTATGCATGTCAACATGACACATGTCACTTTCAAAGCTACACACGCAGCAACGACCATTAGGCAGAGTTACAGACAGCACAGCAAGCATATTAAATGGATTGCACGGCAACACCAATCAATTCGGCATACATTTAATTCACATACAATAACTATTACAACATAAAACCCGGGCTGTCCTCGCCCTTTTGAGGCTCGGCGAAAACGGCATGTATTTGAATGGAGTTTGGCGAACAGAGTTTCGCCCTGCAAATAACGTTACGTGATCAGGGTACTAAAGTATAATTCAATTTTCCTTTCTAATTGACACTTGGAAAATGGTCAAAAATCGAAATTGAAGAATGAAAAACAGTCAAATAATTGAAAATTGAAGCTAAAAATCAATTTTCAAACTGAATCGAAAAACACAAAAACAAGCAAAGTCTGACCCTATTTTTCATTGTGGCCATTCCCTTTTTATCATTATTCATTTTGGATTGGAAAAATGCAGAATTAGCCAAGAGTACACTGAAAAGTCAATTTCAAACTTCAAAATACAAAATTGAAAATTGAAAATTGAAAAATGGAAGTCACGTGACCAGTTCAGAGTACGCCCACTGCAAGGTACGCCCACTTCAAGGTACGCCCACAGACAGACAGCATACGGAAATCACTTGCTCAAAGTCAAAATAAAAGTATGTCACTCTGTAAACTTAGCCTTGGTTAAATTTGGCTAAGGTCACGATTGTTACTATGGATATACATTTTAGGTCTTGTTTTTCGGCCAAGAAACTGTCATCGACCAGCGCGGCATTATCAATAGTTAACGGGCATTATTGGCTAACTTAGTTAACGTACTTTCCTGTTGGCTCTGAACAGCTCGCCAAGGTAAGCCTATGTTAGCCATCAGGCTAACGATATCTCTCAGATTAGCGTTAATGTTAATTATACAGTCCCCGTGGATGGTGTAATGTTCATACAAATAGGTAACGAAGAACATGTTGCGTTTTGTTTTTCAGTCACAGCTGCGGTGAAAGTGAGTGATAGCAAGTGCACAGCCTTTCATGTGTGTATTATAGGCTACTGCTAATGTATATAATAGGCCTACAGTAGCCTGGACGGTGACAGTATGAATGTAGGTTTAATCACTGATCGTGTCCTCATAACTCTGACAGGCTAGCTGTTATTGATCAGATTAGTATAGTCGCAGCTCTACGTCTGATTATAGCCCTAGTACTGTAATCAGGTGTGTGTGTGTGCGTGCGTGCGTGCGTGTGTGTGTGTGTGTGCATCCACCTGTCTGAGCCTACATCAGAACGAGCACAGCTGGGAGCACAAGACAGTAGAGGCCCGAGCCAGTTTTGAGTTTGACACTACTGATTCATGTGAAACACTGAAATGTCTCCTCCTGTATAATCATATAGCTACATTTACTATTGTAGCGTTGTCTCTCAATAACCAGTCAATGAGTCAAGTCACATACAGTGGGGTCCATGAAAACAATTGCACTCTATTCAATTCCATGTCACATTGCTATAATCCTCATGCTTCCTTTGTGTTTTGCTGAAGTCTACCAGAGCAGAGTGAGCTGTTGGAGGAGTTGCAGTGTCAAGAACCAGCAAATATCTTTCTTGCCCCTACTCTGCAGCTTTTCTTTATGTTGAACTTCATATTTCTGAGGAGAAAAAAACAGTAAGGTATGGAGTGTTTAACAGCAACTTGCTGTAGTTAGTATTGTACACAAACCTGTTAAGGTTATTATACTCCCTGCTTTGACCATTCAAATTTAATCAGTGTTGCTGTATGAAGTCATTTGTACTTTACAAGTTTTACAAATTCGAGTTTTTACTGTATAAATGTAAGATGTGTTTTCCACAGCCTTGAACAACTGTACAGATCAAAGATAAATAAAGCCATGAGCTTTGTTAATCAAACTGTTTGCAGGCTATTACCATCAATGTCAGATTGTTTGCTGCGGTCTTTACTCAGGCATCACTAGCTGAAAGAGCAGCACTGTTTCCTTGGCTGAACCTGTTTTATGTTGAATTCCGTCATTTTGAGTCTAATTGAAAGGAAACTCTGACCATCCTTTAAATCACACACATTACAGTTACCAGAGAGAGCCAGCAGGGGGCTATATTAGTATGTAACTTTTGCCAATTCAAATTAGGCACTGGAGTCCACATCACCTGAAAATATATTGGAACTCTGCTGTAAACCTGTCTAAAAACAGTTAATATTTCACTCAAATCATTCAGTGCATTTTCAACCTCTGAATTTGAATCAAACCCATCAATAGTAATTGTTGGCCATGGCTCTCGTGCCATCCCACACTGCTTCATTTAATCAGGTTTTATTATTTGTAAACACCTTCAGTTGACTTGGGACTTTGAGTCTGTCTTTTAGATAGAGAATACACAAGGATATGCCTCTGGTCAAGATCACTATAGTTAAATAGATATACTATATAATAGATCTAGATGTTTATTGATTAAGGCAAGAAGGTTGGATGGATGATTTTCTGTGCATTAACAAAGGATCAATACATTGCTGTGCCCACTATAACTACAACTGAAATTAACAATAAACAAAGGTATATGAGCTCAGCTTACATTTCTAATACAGCCACTAAAGGAAACAAAGGGTCTTCAAGTCTCCCACATTATCCTATTTATACAGGAAAAACAGGTACAAGATAGCAAACATGACCGATTCCATACATTACACCAGGATCTGTTAAGTAAGATACACATACACATTAATTTGGGATGTATAGCAGCAGTTAAATGTAACTCACAACAATGTCATTCACATAAAGACTACACATGATAATATCAACACTTACTGGTGGGCATCACAGCATGGTCTCATGCAAAGGATAGGAAACAAAATGTTTGGAACAAACATTGTGTTGCAACATGGTGGCAGACAAAGGGAATGAGGAAACACACGCAGCTCCTATATCATCTCCCCTTCTCAAACGCCTCCCCTGTCCACAGGTGAGTCTCTCCTTCCTCCCACTCCTGGTTTCACAGCACTGACACAACACAGCTTGAGTTTTTCAACAAATGTTACATTGACTGACAGTAATGGGATCATCTTATTCTTATATTCGTGTTTAACAGTCTCAACTCCTACCTGTGCTCAAAAGGCATTGCCTCAGTGTCCAACAGTAGGTAGGTAGCTTATAGTTGAATAATCAGTTATAGATGCCAATTTCATGTGATGCTTACTGCACACTAACATCATAGCATGTGACTCCAAATTAATTTTTACTTTAATAATCCATTTTATTTGGAGGCGCCTTTCAAGACACCCAAGGTTACCTTACAGTGCATGTAAAACAGTTCAGCATTTAAAAGCATACAATGTACATGTATAAAAAACAATCCACATAAAACCAGCGACAGACAAGAAAATTTAAATGAAAGACCAGTATGGGAGGGGGTTAGTGATTACAGTGAATAGGCCAGTTTGAACAGGTGGGTTTTGAGGTGGGACTTGAATAATGACTTTGGCCTAGTCTAGGTAAACCCAGCCCCCATGTCTCCCAGGTCTGAGAGCAGGTCACGTGGGGGATGGGTTTACCCAGGCTAACTTTGGCCATCATGAAACTGACATGAGTTTTTTTTCTCACACACACACACTTCCAAAAGCACACACAAATCGCTTGAGGAACAGTTTCTTCCCGCAGGCCACGAGACTCCTTAACATACACAAATTAAATAGTGTAGTAGTCGTACCGTACCGTACTGCAGCTGCTACCATTATGTATGCCTAATGTTTAATTGTATGTCTAACAAGGTACATGCTATTTGCACCTGTATGTCAATTACGTCGAATTTAAAATGTCTGAACACGTCTAACGTATGCACAATGCCTAATGTTTAATTGTATGTTTAATAAGGTACATGCTATTTGCACTGTATGTCAAATACGTTGAATTTAAATGTCTGAACACGTCTAACGTATGCACATGAACATGTGCACCTATGTGCAATGAATATGCCACTGACTTGTCTTATCGCTATTCTGCCTTATTGCCTATTGCTTATTGATGCCTATTTCTTATTGCCTATTGCTCGTTGCCTATTTGTACTATGTCGTAAACGGAGTCCACAGCACAAGAATTTCACACGTGATACTTGTACCATGGAGTGACAATAAAAATCTTACACACACACACACACACACACACACACACACACTTCAAGGATCAGTAGAATGCCTCGCAGCCCAAAGCCATGAAGAGATGTTAGGAAGTTGAGGTTTTGGGTTCGTGGTCTTTCATCTGTAGGATCTGAAATATAACAGATTAGAATCAGTTTGGTTTATTATTTTGTGCATCCGACTTGGTTAGCTTCAGTTTGTTAGGTTTCAGTGTCCTGCTGTTTTTACACAAACATGAAATTGCATAAGACTATACTGGAGCCAGTTTGGATGGGGGGGTAGGATTGCCACTTTTGGGGTACCAATTGTTTTAGAACTGGGATCAGCAGCTGTAGGAGCTGTAAAGTATCTTATTAATGGAACAAGTAAATCCATGCACACACACATTCTCAGATGACACAATAATCTTGAGCCTGCTGTGTGCAGATGACTGTCCCTCAGTGTATCACAGGGAGATTTCGGCTTTTGAGGCCTGGTGTGAGGAAAACAATTTAATCCTAAACACATCTAAAACAAAAGAAATGATCTTCGATCCCAAAGCGGTCAAAGTCCACGACCCAGTGGTCATAGGGGGGAGCTGCATTGAACAAGTTAGCTCCTACAAATACTTGGGTGTAAAAATCGACAACCTGTTCAAATGGAATATACATGTTGATTATATGTGCGGCAAATTAGCCCAAAGACTCCACTTTCTCCGAAGGCTGAGATTGTTTGGAGTAAGTTCCAAGATCATGCTAACTTTCTACAATGGAGTGTTGGGTAGCCTAATAAGGTATGGCATGGAGGCATGGTTCGGCACCTTCTCTGTCCAGTACAAGTCTAAAATCAACAAACTGATAAAAACTGCTATGAAGATCATAGGGCAGAGGGACTTCCCCCCCCCTCCAGACCATTTTCGATAAAAAAGCAGTGAATCTGGCTCTTAAAATTTTGGACGACCCCACCCACATTCTACATCCTGATTATGAGCTACTACCTTCCGGAAGGCGCTTCAGAGCCTGTAGCTTTAAGAGTAACCGCTACAAGCGCTCCTTCCTCCCAACATCTATAGCCTTATTAAATAAACTGCCTGTCCTCCCACTAGGGGGTAGAGCTCTGTCCTCTGAGAGGTCAGAGCTCGGCTACTCAGGAACCCTCCATTAAGAGCCTGACGACCCAGGAAACCTCTGGACTAACGTTTCCTGGTTGCGAGAGGACAGAGCTCTGTGATTCTGGAACCCTCCTTTAAAGAGCCGGATGATCCGAGAAATCTCTGATGGTGTTTGGTGTGGCATACATGGTAGCTCACTTTGAGCTCGGCTGTCCCTGCAGCCTGTCTGGTCATGTGATATTTATATTTATCTTGCCTTAGTTAGTTTTATATATTCATTTTATCTTTTTATCCTTACAGTCAGTGGTTTTAATGTTTTTTGTTTAAGGAACCATGGTTTTATGATGGTATTGGTTTGAAATGCGGTTTTGGGATTGTGTAATACTTGAAGTGCAATATTGAAGTGCAATACGTGGTTAGGGAGAGTTGTTAACTCGTAGCCCCCACGGCCGGCTGTGTGTCGAACAACGGCCAGCGAATGAGAGCTCTGAGTTGAACCAAGAATTGTCCAATGAGGAGGCGAGTTTGTGTTCACGAAGTGACCCGAGTGACAGCCAGCAACAGCCAATCCCGGAAAGCACCGCATGGGCCAATCAAAGAACCGTTGCCATGGGCTACGTCCCCACCCACCCTCAACAAAGAAACAGGCTTTCAGAGCCGCCACCGTCGAAAATCACACAGTATTATTTCGCCAGAACAGAGAATTTCTCCGCGCTAAGAGGTAAGAGCTGGATTTTATATCTAATTATGCAATAAAAGCGAGTCTTGTTGAGAGGAAAAACGTAACGTAACGTTATTTGCAGGGCGAAACTCTGTTCGCCAAACTCCATTCAAATACATGCCGTTTTCGCCGAGCCTCAAAAGGGCGAGGACAGCCCGGGTTTTATGTTGTAATAGTTATTGTATGTGAATTAAATGTATGCCGAATTGATTGGTGTTGCCGTGCAATCCATTTAATATGCTTGCTGTGCTGTCTGTAACTCGTGCCTAATGGTCGTTGCTGCGTGTGTAGCTTTGAAAGTGACATGTGTCATGTTGACATTTCTAGCTGGCCTGTGTGCAGCATTGCATTGCAGAATGTAAAATTGATAACACTGTAAGCTTTGAATTGAATGAATATGCTTATCTTTGCTCTAATCTCTTTGGTAGTATATTTTGTTTTATTTGATCTGTCATGCCGTTAAGACTAACTAATAAATAGTCCTTCTCAAACTACTTTCTACAGGATGCTACCTTAGTCAATCAAAATGTCTTAGCTGTCATTGATTGTGTTGCATAGTTCTACTGTTGACAAAATGTGATATTGTAAGTCGCTTTGGACAGAAGCGTCTGCTAAATGTCATAATGTTAATGTAAATGTAATGTAACTAGCTCAAAATCTGTGCTGTCATTTTGCAGAATGGATTACCGTGTCGGGGGTGAAGGCTGGTGGGTTTTGGTCCACACAGCCAGGAGACCTACGCCGGGCTCTATGAGTCCACCAGCCCTGGGCTCCCAGGGTAAGTGTTGTAATGGATTAATTAATTGCAGTGATTGTGTGTGTGATGCTGTGTGAATCACTGCTCTGATGTTTTGTGCTCATAGCTATGTGAGCTGGGTGAGGAGAGAGCGTGTGTGTGCGCCAGGGTCAGCCATGCACATGCTCCAGTGCTACGTGCACGGCCGGGACCAGGAGAAGAGGGCGGCCGCTCCCCCCCCCCCCCCCGGAAAGCCCGGGCCCCTCCACCCTCCAGTAAGCGTCCTGTTCTTTACATGGTAACCTTTCATGACCTGGGTTACACACAACCAACAGCTTGTGAGGGGTTCTCCTGTAATTCTGTTTCTTCTTCTGTGTGTGTGTGTGTGTGTGTGTGTGTGTGTGTGTGTGTGTGTGTGTGTGTGTGTGTGTGTGTGTGTGAGAGAGAGAGAGAGAACAAGCTAAAAAGTTATATTGGACTATTAAGATTATCCTGTCCCTGGATTAGACTGCAATTATCTTTAATACTCAACCAAACCTCTTTTCAAAGAGCTTTATCTGCCATTTAAATGGATCCAAAGTCAGATTCTATTCCAATCTATATGTCAATCAAATGTAGGTCACTTTAAACAATATACAAACACTAGATTTAATGGGTCGCCTGTAGCCTGAAAAAACTAGTCACTGGTGTTGGACTCCTGGTTCCGGGACGCGGTTCAATTCCGTGCAGTGGCCACTTCTGACGGCTTGCCGGCGACTCAAATTCATTTTTGCATTTCAAATTGCATCGATTTTTAAATGGTTCAATAGGGAAACATTTAGGCCACATTACCTAGCCCTTCACACACAAACAAACCAATGAATGAGGATAGGCGAAAGACAGCATAAAACAGCACTGAGCTCTTTCCATCTATGATGACTAACTGTTCAAAATAGTGTTTCCACTAGTTAAGTGAGTGAATGTCCACACAGAGAATTTGAATGACGATACAGACGTCCGTCTTTGCATGGAATAATACCGACGTTAAGGCAGATGGCAGTATGAACACTAAGACATTAGGATGATTCACACGCGCATTTATCAACAAAATGTCACGTTTATATTTACATTGAAATCACGCTACAGGGGTCCGTTTTTTGCATGAAATGATACCTACATTCTGCCAGGTGACGGTATCAACAACGTGCATTCTTCACCAAATGTCACGTGTGAATCATCATTTTGTAATCCCATTGCCCAAAAAGTGCACATGCATTGTCTCTAACAATTATTTGCAATGTAAATATGTACAATAATTTAGCTTTGTTCTGTACCTTTTCTGAATAAATGGTTCACCAATGGCTCCAGACTCTTCAATTATGACAGACAAGTCCTTACCTATTATTTCACCATTACATTTTCATAGCCATTTTAAAAACAAAATATATTCATATAATGAATTACACAGAGGGCGACATTGATATTAAAGGAATTTATTTAAATAACTATATACAAATTTACAAACCATCCTTTATTTTCCCCCATCCCCTCCCCCCTCCTCCCTTTGTCCATCACCCGTCTTCCCTTTTTTGTTTTTCCTGTATCTTGCTGCCAGGCGCTCCCGCCATTCAGCAAGCGTCTCTGTGGCTGTCTCCACACAGTACCAGTTGCCAAAGTACTGCTGGTGCCCCGACGACTTTCTGTTTCTTTGGCAGCTCTGGCACACCACCACATCTGTTTTCTTGGTGTACTTTCTGAACTGCTCACCAGCCAGTTCCCGCTCCACTTTCCTCTTTCTGTTCCTCAGTGTGCTTTTCGGCACATCTACCACCACCGGTGGGAGAGGCATAGGACCTGCTGGCAGAATTTGATGGTGCTGACTGGTGGGACCATGTGTGTATGGTGGATGTGGGAGGGGTAATTGTGGTGAGGGAAACTGTAGGGAGGCAGTTGTTGCCACGCCAGCTGCAGGACACTGTAGGGCCAGCGTGGCAACAGCCTCCGTCAGTGAGGCTGTTGCCACACTGACGGAGGCTGTTGCCACGCTGGCTGCAGGGCGCTGCACAGTAGTGGCTGTCGGGGCAGGTTGTTCTGTCTCCCCAAATGTCAGCCGCCTTTTCAGCCTGGCCGTGCCCGCTGTGTTGGATGGCAGACTGAAAATATGTGGGTTGTCCACCACAACCACAACGGACAGAGCCTCTTTTTGGAGAGTGGAAGGCTGCTGCACAGCTCCTGTCACTGGAGCTTCAAGAGAGGGGATGGCTTGTTGAAGCACATGAGTCTCCTGACTCTTGCTCTGCTTGTTGTACCTGAATGAAAATAATAAAGTGGCGAAGTGGTTATATTTCATGAATAAAGTTATTGTTGCTACCCAGGTTGTATTGGTATTTTTACTGATTTGCTCACCATTGTGCCAGCGTATCTGTTTTGACCTCAGGCAGCTGGATGGTGGTGTCGGCCATCACACACGCGTTATTGATTATACATTGGCGTATGTTGCTGTACGCATGTATAATGCGTGTCCACCGGCTCTGGCTGCCTTCGGGACTCTTCTTCCTGCCAGTGATGGCCATGCAGAGCTGGATGAAGATGGCCTCGACCAGCCGGTTGCAATCGGGCCACTGGGCCGGTCCGTGTGACCCGACGAAACACCTGGACAATCGAGGCAGTGCAAAACATTACAATGATAGATATGGTCACATAAAACAACCACATAAACAGATAGAAGAATACAAAAATCATATGAACATACCGTCTGGTGGACTCCACCCCTGGTGCCACCATCTTTTTTGTGGTCCTAAACCAACCTTTGTTGAGGGTTGCACGGTGACGAGGAGGGTATGTCGTCCTGCCCTTGTCAAAATCAGACAAGCCCTGCCAGAGGGCTATGATGTTCCTGGCCTCCTCCTGTGTCAGGGCAAGGATGTGATCTTTTAGGAACACAAGGCAGCGTGCCAGCTCCTGGACGGCTGCATAGCCGGGAATGTTGTCCGGCCCAACAGAGTCCTAAACGAATGAAATGGAACACAGTGACAAACTTGTAAAGCACTATATTTTTCGATTGATTCTTTAAAGCCAGTTGTAAAAAGAGGTGAAAACTTACATCAGAAGGAGACACAGGACCAGGTGCTGAGGACGAGCTGGTGGATGGTCCTGGGGACCAGCTGCTGGTGGGTGGCATCGCAGGCATTGAGGCAGCAGTATTATTGGGCGCTGGGGACCGGCTGCTGGGTGGTATGGAGGGCGCTTGGGACCGGCTGCTGGATGGTATGGAGGGCGCTGGGGACCGGCTGCTGGGTGGTTCCATGGGCGCTGGTGCTGGGGACTGGCTGCTGGGTGACACTACAGCAGGAGGAGGGGCAGCAGCAGACACACCTGTGGCTGAAGGTGGTGTGGTTTCGGGATACGTGAGCGGAGGAGCCTCCAGGAAGGGGACAGTAAAGTCCTCGATGTCCTCTGCCTCTGGCTCAACATAGCCCTCATCCTCATCCTCAGCCACAGACACTTCTGCTGTCTCCATCGCAGTCAGTGTCCTCTTGTAGTCCTCCAGAGCAAGGCCATTCTGGCTGTACAAATACTCTACCCCAATGAGTTCACCTGAAAATCAGAAAAACATAAAACAAACACAAAATATACATTATGTACATGTCGATGCAACTAATTGAGATACAAAAGAAATTTTTCAGACAGAAATTCAGCGCACCAGTGTACTTCCGTGGCGGCGTGTAGTCTAACAGCTTCTGTCCTACGACTTCCTCAGCAAGCTGGTTGACGGCATGCCGTAGAAGGCCACTGTAAGAGTGGGGCCCCACTCTCCCCTCTGCTGCCAAGGCCCTGTCCTCATTCCACCTGTTTAGGCCATCTACCAGATACGCCTGGAAGAATGTGGCACTAGCCAGAGTCCCTGTAGAACATAAAATAGGTGTATTAGTGAACTATACTTTAATTCTCTACATCAAACTACATTTTTGGTAACATAGGTTTTACCTGGGATGAACCTGTTCATGTGCAGGTGAAAACTCTCCAGAGATGTTGACCCCCTGGCGCATCTGTAGGTTGGCAGAGTGTGCCCCCCCTTCCTCAGGGTGCCTGTCTGCATGTACAGCTGCACGCCAGGGGGGTCCTGGAGGCAGCAGAGGTGTTTTTTCTGCACCTTCCAGATCTCTGCCATCCGCTCACGGTTGATGAGGGGCACACCAAGTGTGTTGCACCCCTTGTCCCCGTCGTAGGCCTCCAGAAGCTGGGTGATAAGTGCCTCCATCTCATCACGGCTTCTGGTTGTGCGTCTGCAGTGCAGCGCCATCTCTGCCCTGGAGACGTGCCGCATGACATCAGCAGGGGTGGAGAGCCGGATGTTCTTTGCTGTCAGCTCAGCATGCTTGGCCGCCGTCAGGGCTTCCACGTCTTCCTCATCCCAGATGAAGATACACTGGCTCAATCTACTCATGAAGCCAGCGTATAGGGAGTGGGAGTCAGTGGTGCACCCTGTAGCGATCCTTCGCATGAAGTGCCATATATCAAGGCGCAGCAGCATGCGGTCCCATGCTGCAAACATCTTCGATATATGTGTGGACCCACAACAGTCCCTGTCCACGTACAGCACCTCAGGAGGCAGCACGCCAGCATCCTTATAGCGGGCAATGAGGCCACCAATCACTGGCCCGAGGCCATAGCCCTCACCAGACGTCAGCACAGACATGATGACCTGCCCGTGCTCATTGCCAATGTTGGTGGCCCATGATGCTGTTGAGCGGTGCGCCAGCTTTTTGACAATCTTTTTTGTAGAATCCATTTTCAGGACTCTGCCAAAAAGGGAGGTGATGCTGGCTTTGATCTCCTCCAGCCTGCCCAGCACATCCTGCGAGTATACCTGCATCAGCCACCGATGTTTTGGCACCGGCAGCATCGCAGGCATGTCTCCAATGGCCACAGGGGCAACCAGCCCTGCAGACACAGCCCGTGTGACCCCACTGCAGTATGTCAGGAACTGGAGCTGCCTCTGCAGCCAGACATCGGAGTGCTGCTCCTCCAGCTGTCTCTGCACCTGGCTGCTGCTGTTCCCAAGGCCCCTCTGGCGCATCTGCCGCACGACCTGCATGTCGCAGCCCAGCTTGGACGTCAACAGACAGGGGAACTGGACGCGATGGCCGATGTCCAGCTGGCGGATGATGTTGAAGGTCCAGCTGATGACCTTCCGCTTGCACCCCTTGCAGGCCAGATACTCTGCCACCATGTAATAGGTTCCACTGACACCCACCACCTGCCATACCCTCTGGTGCAATCCGGCAGATGTCAGCTCCTCCTTCCCGCAGTCCTCATGAGGGCAGAGTAGCCGCACGCGCCACAGCTTCCTCGGCATCCAAAGGAACAGGGGGTGGCCGAAGTACCTCTCCATCGGCGGAATACCAGTGGGGGCAAGTGATGGCTGCGGTGGGTACCACCACATCCTGTTCACCCTGGTGAAGTCCAGCTCTGGCTGTCCAGTCCTGGACCACTTAAAGAGGGCCTTGGATATCCACTGCTGGTCTTGGACTGGCAAGGCTGGTATCCAGCCAGCAGGGAGACAAACTCTGCTCTCTATGAAACAGAACACAAAAAATGCAGTGTAAGGCTCTTGTTTTATTTGTATTACTACTATCTCACAAAAAATGTACTGTTGTATCTACATGCATGCCAATAACGTTCATTGATTTAATCAAACTGAATTGTATCTCACGTGCTGCTATAGCCTTCTCCACATGCTCTGCTCCCATGACCAGGTCCCTGTCATCCACGGCACACGGTGGCTCCAGTCCACACGTCACTGCTGCAGATGGTGATGATGAGCCTCGTGCTGGCACTGCTGGAATGACTAGAGAAGACAACAATGATTGAGTTTAAAAAAAAAATCTATATGTATGTATTCATATTACTATTGGCATCACACACCTTTAATTACATCAGACTTACTAGGCTGAAACCTGGAGGCAGAAGGAGAGACAAGTCTTCTGACAGACATGTCAAGGCTCCTTTGGCTCATGCTCTTTCCCACCAGCAATGCACGCAATGACGTGACTGGCACACGCATGGTGGAACAGGCACCACTAGTGGATGCCGATGCAGAGGCTTGGGGTTGGCTGGTGGGTGGCACAGCAGAGGCTGGGGACCGGCTGGTGGGTGGCACAGCAGAGGCTGGGGACCGGCTGGTGGGTGGCACAGCAGAGGCTGGGGACCGGCTGGTGGGTGGTAATACGGGCGCTGGTAACCGGCTGGTGGATACTGCGGCAGAGGTTGAGGCTGAGGGTGAAGCACCGGCGACAGATGATGCAGATGATGATGTTTGGGTGCTTGGAGCCCATTTATGGAGCCTTATGGAGATAGCCTCCCGGCCCTCAGGGAACCTTTCAATGTAGCGCCGGAAGGCTTCCTTGTTTGCCCTGTTGTTGAGCGATTCCTTCACCTCACCCTTCTCACTTTCCCTGATCATTGACGCCACCAGGTACCCACCAAACCCCAGTGCGTTCTCAAGGACCCACCTGAAAGTCTGCCCCCTGAAAACGCCAACCTGCAGCTTATGCAGACCCAGAACACACGCCTCATCCTCAGTGTTCAGGCCTTGCTCCGCTGCAGCTTGCCGTGCTGACGCCAACAGCTCATCTGGTGGAAGAGGACGTGACCATGGCTGGGCTCTGCTCTTCACCCGCCCAGCATCATGAGAGTCAGTTAAAATGACCGTCCCATCAGCCCTTTTCCTAAAATTTGGCTCCATATCTAGTAAAAAAGACAATGTTGAAGTCATCAAAAAAGTATAACAACAAAAGAACAGGGAAGGCAAGCAGAATGTTTATCTAAACGCAAATGCTATCTCTTTTAATACATAGTAGTGCAGTAGGATTCTTGCACATGTTTATTTCTTGAACCTGTACATATTGTGTTTACTATATCAATGTGTGTATGGGTAGGTGTGGTCTTATGCTTAGTGTATCTGTTGTGATAAATGGTATGGTTACTGCTGTAACACTGCAATTCCCCTTTGGGGATGGATAAAGTAATTGATCTATCTATCAGATCACTGGCCTAATGAAACATCATAACTATGATAAGGCTTAGGAACACCTTATATAAATTATGTATGCAGGTAGGCTACTACTTCAGGATAAGCTAGCGAACAGTAGAATATAAGACACTGACAATATACCTATATAAATATAGCAACCCCGTTTGTTGTGACGGAGTTCTCACTTCCTCATCTCGTCGCTTCCCAAGAATAGCCTGTTTCTATAATATATTCAGAACTAACGAATGAATGAATGAATGAATGAATGAATGAATATTTTATTTTCGTGTCAGGACAATTACATGACCCATCCCACATGGGATTATCAGACACATCAACATTCAATATTTAACAAAACATAACATTCTGGTATGTTACCCAACCAGAAGCTTTCAGTGCAGCCCAAATTAGAGACATAATATGCCTATACATATACATACATATACATTCATACATACCTGCACTGAATACGAAAATAAAACGAAAAAATAAATAAAAAAATAAACTCTACTTTATCAGTTATACGTCAACCTTCTCCTCCTGTCCCATGCTTTAGAAAGAAATTCAGAGAATGCAAAAATATTATCAAAAAGAAATTCGAGTATTACTCCATTCTCACTATCTATCATATTTAGCTCAGGAGTATGGACTCTTTTAAACATTGTTTCTCTCAAGTCATGATACAAAGGACAATATAAAATGAAATGAATTTCATTTTCCACCTCATTCAACTAACAGTTCCCAATCAGATTAGCGTCTGTGGACCAGCACGCTAGGTTGCGAGTTATCGTTAACTTAACAGTACTACGCTAAAGAGGACATCTCAAAATGCGACTTACCGAATGCACCTCTGCAGTTGCTGGATCACGTACAGTTGGCGTCGCTCCAGCTAGAAGTGTTAATTTTGTGGCTATAGACTAAATGGTGCAGGTAGCTTATGTGAGAGAGACCCGCGCAGTATGCAGGAGAGGCCAAGCTAGTGACGTCCCAATTCCCCCAGATTCCCCTCTGTGCGAACGAAGCGTTTGGGGGTGTGGCTTGGAGGAGACTGCAGAGGGACGCTGGATAGGGACAAATCCAACTGTGGCAGTTCTGAGCGTGTGACCACTCATTACAGGGAGGGCTGACAGCAGTATATATGCATTTACAAGTAAAAACAGCTTTTGCACGGAATGGTAATGCTAGCAGTAGCACTAACATTGCCGATAAAAACGTGCAGGCCGGATTCGAACCTACGCTTTAGGGGGCGCTCTTCACTACAAGTAGGCGCGATACCTCGACACATGAGCGCTGGCCGGTACCTAACCACTGCTCGTCTGTACAAGTCGACGAATCACAGGGCGAAGTCAATCTTTCTAAAGCCAACCACATGCCGAGCCTAATCTTTCAAGAACCAACCACATGGCGAGCCTAATAATTCAGAAGCCTATCAAATGACCAAGTGAATCTTTCACAAAGCCATCCAATCAGAAGGCGAATCCAATCTTTCATTCAGCCAATCCCAGCGAATCCGACCGCCGAGAGGTCACCGCCCTCTTCTTCACCACGGAAGTACAACTTTTGGCTTTGGCCGGGGCGAGTCGAGTGAGTGCTGACTGCTGCTAGCTAGCTGCCTGCTGGTCTCGTTAGTGACAGGTAGGCTTGCCACCCGTTCCTTAAAATACGTATTTGTTACGTAATTGGGAATTAAATGTTGCGTTCCGTATTGAACCAATACGGAACGCAGTTTGTCCCGTATTTTCATCCCACCCGCATTGCGTGGTGAAAACCCGCCCTATATACGTCTGGTTGAATATTACACGGTGCCTCCGTTCCTCAGATGGTTAGTCCGACAGCACATGAACGCAGCATAAGCGTCAGTCTGCCCTTCTGGTCTCTCTGATTGGCTCTGAACTGTCAGAGCCAATCAGAGCAGAGTAGGGGCGGGTCTTCTACTCAGAATGTAGTGGGAAGAAGATCTGCTGCTGATTCTGAATCTGAACATTATACTCCGCCTCGTCCTGCAAAACGAAAGCGTATGCAGAAATATAGACGTGAATGGGAACAAGCAAACACATGGCTGGACAGCGTGAGTGGACCAGAAAATGACTACAAAGCCAATTGCAAAGTATGTCGGCGGGTGTTTTCTGTGGCACATGGTGGCCTGGCCGACGTCAGACAGCATGCCTCTGGAGAGCAACATTCCCGTAACGTCAGGACCCAGAAGAACCAAGCTGCAGTGACACAGTTCTTCATACCACAAGCATCTCCTGAGGCTGATACGGTTGGTAATGATAACTTTTGAATCCCTGATGAGACGTCATGTTCTGATCGATTAGATTTAATTAACTATTATTTACTAGGAAAATTAATCACAGCACAAGGGACTGACTCCTGGTTTTGGCTGCTGAGGGGGGCGTGGCGCCCTTATGGACTGGCTGGCCTCTCTAGGCATGATGTTATTGTTTGTTTACAGTCTATGGTTTATGTTGAGTTTTACAGTTTAATACATAAACATTTATTTAACATATATGTATCAATATAAATATAGTGTACAATGATAAGAAAATAAACGTTGATGTTATGTTAATGTTATATGATCAACTAATCTGGAAAATTGCATTTATTAACAGGATAAAGAAAGTTTAAAAAAAAAAGCCAAAATTTTCCGCCGCCGCCCTTTGGACGGCGGCATCCGTGGGCCCTACTGCGAGGGGTGTTCCTTATTTCTCTGAATGAAAGGTGGCAACCCTAGTGACAGGTAAGAAGGTAACTCGTTGTGTCATGCTAATCTGTCGGAATTGAATGATTAACGTTAAAACGTAATTAACTGGACCGAAGTGTTAGCTATCATGCATTTTTTACGAGCTTGCTTTTTGCCTTGGACAACACGCCATTTGCATATGCCAAGTTACTAGCTAGCTAACGACACTAAGTAACACGTTTGCACATATTTAACTGTTGTCTACACAAGTAACACGTTTGCACATATTTAACTGTTGTCTTTGCTCATATATCGTTTATATTTGCGCGCGTTTTTGTTATATTTGCGCGCGTTTTCGGTCGTTAACGTTAATGTCTGCGCGCGCATTTATTTATATAGCACCTTTCATACACAAAGGCAATTCAAGGTGCTTATTGTGTTAACTATTGTCTTTGCTCATATATCGTTTATATTTGCGCGCGTTTTCGGTCGTTAACGTTAACGTCTGCACGCGCATTATTGTGTTAACTACATGTAACGTTATGTCTTCTGCGTGCATTTGCACGCACTGGCGTCTGTTTTATTTTATTTACTGCTCATTATTGTAACTGTAATATAAGTCAATATTATACTGTACATTATTTCAGATCATGGCGTCTAATAAAAAAACGCACAAGGGTATGGGTGAGACGGAGTGGCTGTCTCGACTGAGAGAATATGCACGCACTGGTGTCTGGCCATCCAGTGCAGGGAACAGGCCTGCTCATCGCCAAAAAAGATGGCATGAGCTCTATCTTAAGGTAAAATTATATGGCATATCCACGTTCAAATTAACATGACCCTGACACAATAGCCTAAACTTTTCAATCATGTAAACTAATCACATGCAGGTAATTAGCGTTTTAATGTGTTTGTAACATTGTTGGTCAGTGCCTGTTGCATGACTTTATGTATGTTTACAGATAGGGAAGTGTCCTCTGCAGCTGAGGGGACAGCTGTCCTTGGTGACACAATCGCAGAAATGCAGTTGTGGATTTCACACTCACAAGGTAACTTCAGTTATTACATCTGACCTGGTAGTTACATTTGAGTTCCATCAAAATTATGTAAAGTTGTTGTTGTTGTTGTTGTTTTTATCTAGCAAGTACTTTAGCAACTTTGTATCTAATTCTGTTGTATTTTCAGGCATCCTCCTAGCGCCACTCCACACTGGACTGTGTAGTGTAGTTACTAGTTATGTAGTAGTTATATCTCCTGGGAAACACAGAGCATGAAATGTTAGTTTCCTTTTTGCTGGCGACCCCCTGGAACGTCCCTTAAGGACCCCTGGGGGTCCCCGGACCATAATTTGAGAACCACTGTTTTTGACAACTATATGGTTATGCCAGATATGTCTGGCAGTCCTTATGAGTAAATGCTAATGCTCCAGCCTCCTTGTAGGTTTATTAATTATGGCAGAGCATATACAGTATGTATATATATACACACACACACACACACACACACACACTATGTAGGAAACAATAGGGTAAAGCCCCCTGTAGCAGCAAGTATTTAAGTTGTATCTACTGTGGAGTGTGATTCTTCTGGGAGGACTCGCGTGTGTTCAATTGGGGTGGAATGAACTTGGTTAACTATCCAGTCAGGCCCGGCATCGTTGTGTTTGGCCTGCTCCTCAGCAGAAGAAATCACATGTTGTTTATCATAAGGTAAAATCATAGAGCTTATTCATTCCATTTATTATTTAACTACAGCACCCTAACTATAATCAACAAAAACACCGTAAATTTAATCAACTAACTCACTCACTCACTAACCTATATATTTACTTTTTCAGTCATAAAACAGGTACTAACCAGGCTCAGTAGGTGGTGGTAATGTTTTAATGAAAATGTTGGTTAATGATTATGTTTGATTATGTAATGCTTTACACTTCTGTGAGACAACAAAGGAGTACTGGATTTACTTGACATTTAACTTAAATTACAGTAAATGTACAAGGAAGTAGATGTAGACATGTCAATGATGTGAAGAAAAGGACATTCACAACTTTCTCTCTCTTTCTCACTCTCACAGCCATCCTCTGCGGCTCAACAGGCTCCTCCTGACACGTCACTAAGGACTGCTCCAACTCCATCCGCTAGTGATGTGGGTCCTGCAAACAGGGTGACTATGGTAAATAGCTGACTAAATAACTGCCTATGGTGAATAAAAAAATGGTAAATGGTATTCTCAAATTTATCAGAAATGTAATTATCCATCCATCTATCTATTTCAGTTTGGTGACTCCCATGACACATCAGTAACACCGAACCTGAATGTCCATACAACAGCTCCACAGGTTTGAAGGCTATGACTTAAGGTTAACAAAAACTCATTGTGTTGCTTTGTATCACTAATCATAAGTATCTATGCAGACCCAAAACAACCCTGTCTCTCTCTCCCTCTCTCTCTCTCTCAGGCATCCACTGTGGCTCCACAGGATCCTCCTGTCACTTCAAGCACTGCTCCAACTCCATCCGCTAGTGATGTGAGTCCTGCAAAGAGGATCAAGCTGACTATGTCTATGGTAAATATAATAATGGTCAATGGGAAACTGTAAAGCAATGCTACTGTACCAAGCTACTGATATTCTCTAATCTATCACCCACCGCAATGTTTTAAGTATCTTAAAATATATAATGCAATATTTTGTCTGTATCTCCCCCCAAAAATGATATTGTTGATCATATTTAGCTCTTGATTTTCTCCACCCCCCCCCCCCCCCTCTCTCTCTCTCTCTCTCTCTCTCTCTCTCTCTCTCTCATCTATGGGTATTTCAGTTTGAAAAATCAAGGTTTGGAGGCTCCCATGTCGCAGCAGCAAAACCAAACCTGAACGTCCACAGAACAGCTTCCCAGGTTAGTATTAAAGGCTGTGAATTAATGTTCACAAAAAGCCTTTGTATTGCTAATCATACGTGTCCACTGTCCACACAGACCCAAAATGACCCTGGTTTTGATGCTGCCACATCCCCATTGCCATCTTCATCTCCACGTCCTCCACGCCCTTCTCCATCTCCCCGCCCTCGAACCCCTGTTTGCCCATCTCCATCTTCCTTGCTCCACCACCACTGGAAAGACCAGCGCCACCTCCACCTGTGCCAGTGCCTGCTGCTGTGATGAACCCGGTAAACTGCCAATCCTGAACATACAGTTACACTACATTAGAACACGGCTCTCTCGAATACTCGATTCTGATTGGTCAATCAACAATATTCACCGGTCATTATTTCTCGACAACCGACCGCTGCTCTGCCACACCTGGATTAATCAGTTGGTAAGAGCATTTTGTCCGCAGACGCTACTAATTAGGCCAACCAGTTGCAGCTGTGGTGTCTTGTGTGCCAATTACGAATGAAACCGCTTTGTGTTGAAAACGCTATTAAAAAATCTATTTGAATAATTATTTTTGTCAGATTATTGAATGATTTAGTTGTAGGCCGTGTTCTAAGCGGGATAATGTATACTGAGCCGGTGATTACTGGAAATAATGACCTTCAGGTGAATATTAAGCCCTCCGCTGCACGTCGGGCTAAATCATTCACCTGTCGGTCATTATTTCCACAGTAATCACCGGCTCAGTATACATTATCCCTTACGTATACCACTTCTATTCATACTGATGCTCATATTTTATCTCAGCAGATCCCTTTTCAGCCAGAGGGTCCTGCCACGCTCCCACTTTTGTGGCCAGAGACCCTGCCAAAGCAGGACCACAAGTGGGTGTCTGCTGCTCTCTTTAGGGTTGGAAAAAATGGAAAGCCAGAGCTGCGTGAAAACCTGCAGCTCTGGTACTACCCTCCACCACCAGCCCTTGTGTACCACCAGGGTCCCACCCCAGATTTTTGGGGTTTTTTGCCCATCCTCTCTTGCTTTGGATGCCATACAGGCTGTGGAGGGTGCGGCTGTTTTGCACCAACCCTGCCTGTACAAGGGAACAACTTAAGTCGGGTGGTCTGCACAGGAGGGCACGGAAGGTCCTCGACGTCGACCGATTTTACAACCTGGTGACGGAGACCCTGATCTGCACCAAGTGTAGAACCAGCTACGTGTCCACCGGTCAGAACATCCTCCAACAGCTGGACCTGGCCCACCGCTCTGAGTTCAGGGTCATCCTCACGCGCAAGTGAGTTATACACCGAGTTACTGTAATCCTTTTTGCCATTATGTGAAATATTTCCTAGAATAATTTATTTGAATCCTCTTTCTAAGGTTTGCCTGTGACATACGGGTCATCCGCTTATTACGTGAGCGAACGCTTGGGAATGGCCCTGTCCGGATCGTCAAACAGCTGAAGGAGAACCATACTGTAGCGAGGAGTGGCTCCACAAGGTGGGAAAGTACACCTCTGAGTGCATCACCTTCATGGCCAACCCTGGCCTGCAGCCACTACATTTCCAGGAGCCCCCGGACCCTGAGGTAGTCCCCAGCTACAAATGGATCCTGACTGTATACAGCCATGATATCCTCAACAGGCTTGAGGATATCAAGGCTTGTATCACAAGCACATATGGATCCATTTTAAAATTGGATTCCACTAAAAAGGTATGAATAACTATTTGAATATTCTCACTTATAATTAAGTATTTGATTTTGTAAAACGGTTGACTAGATTTAATATGCTTTTATAAAATAAACACTCAATCACTTACCCATCTTTAAATGTGTACATTTAAACAATCCTCATGACCTACAACAGTTTTTTGTACCATATTCCTCAATATATCAATTAAGAATTCTACACAATTCTCCATTCCTGCAGTCAGAAAAGCCATTGGAAGGACCATTTATGTTTAAGGCTCTTCAGATTGGAATTAATTAAACATAATACTTCAAACATACGCTCCTTGACATCTTTTCACATGTTTAAACATGATACAAGTTTATTCATAGGATAAATCCTTAGGAATAAACTTGTATCAAATCACGTTATGATATATTTGATTGATTGATTGAGTTCTTTATTGATAATGAATACACAGTATATACAATATACATATATACATACACAGGCCCACCATTACCAAAAGGATAAAAACGCAATAAAGCTAACAGCTTATTTCCATTGCGGTCCTCATGATGACTGTTATAAAATGTGTACTGTTGTGTGTATGTCTGGATGTGTGTAAGTGTATAACAGTGTGAGTGCCACAAGCACTTGTCAGAGTCTGAGGGTAACGCGTGGGTGTGCCTGCCACGCAGGGGGGGGAATGATATGGGAAAGTGGGGCACAGTGAATAACCAATAAAAATAAACATAAAATAAAATAAAAGACAATTTGTGCTATTAAAAAGTAAACCCATCAAGTCCTAATAAAAACATACATTAAAATATAATCAAGTAAAATAAATAAAATAAAATAAGATCTAATAAAATACAGGGTCGAGTGAAACACCGGCTCAGTTACTGGCTGGCCGACAACAGGTCGCCCCCCACCTCAGACACCTTGGCTACCATCAAATCCAGCCTACATGTACCTATACTGGACAATATATTATAATATACTATAGCATTACATATCATTACCATACAATATTATATACTATATAATAATATAGATATAATATAATATGTAATATAATAATATAATACCACAATATAACACAACACATTAAATCCAGGTTCTGTTTCTCCTGATCCAGTTCTTGACTTTACCTTTGAAGGAGGGATAGGGGCTGATTGTCTTAATCTCAGCTGAGAGACTGTTCCAGGCTACTGCCGCTGAATAAAGAAAAGAGTTTTGGCCGATGCATCTTTTACATTTTACTGGGACCAAATCTGTGGGGCTCCCTCTAGTGCCGTGCCCATGTACGTCACTGACCTTGGTGAAGTAATTTCTGAGATATTTTGGGACAGCATTGTTGACTATCCTGTGGACCATGCCAAGTTTGATTTGTGTTACTCTCTCCTCTACTCAGTGACGGCTGGTGGTGATATTGGGTGGAGGGGCTAAAAAATTATAACCACCAATAGCTCATGCTGCTGCAGCAACAGCAGCCTCCGAATTACCAAATTACAGCAACAAACAACACTAAGTAGTAGGCTATAAGAATTGCCTGATGCAAAACTTTCTGTATGCTATCACTCTCTCTCTCACACAACACACACACACACACACACACACACACACACAATTAAATGATTAATTTATGTCCACATAAATACAGAGTACAAAAGGATATAAACACTAATAATGCAGTCAGATGCTGGGAAACAGTTACAAAACTGCCACAATAATGTGTACAAAAAAAGGAACACCACACAGGGTGATGGCAGTGGCAAATTGACAAATACAGTTATACTGTAATACAAGATATTGGTTAGTATCCACTTCAAGAATACAAAAAGCAGCGCCTTCTCCATATCAAGCGGCTACCAATAATAGCAGACTGAGCAATACCTTCTCTTAGGTAGATATGCAAAACCAACACATTCCCAAACAGATTGTCTTTATCAGACCACAAGAGGAGAGAGAGAGAGGAGAGAGAGAGAGAGAGAGAGAGAGAGAAAGAGAGAGAGAGAGAGAGAGAGAGAGAGAGAGAGAGAGAGAGAGCTGTTCACGTCTTTTCCCTTTGATGTTTAACGAGCTACAGCTGTTGTGCCCAGTGCCCAGTAACACAAAACTTACGATTTTGTCTTTGTCCCTTTCCTTGGAGTCTTCACTTATAATTTCCCCCCGTCAGAGATCAAGGAAAATGAATGAGAAAGTAGTCCAGATCAGCGCCATTTCCTGATTCTCACTTGTAGTGTGTGCATGTCATATTCGAGCTGTCATTGGTTGTCAAGTCAGTGGCAGGTCGGCCCTGGTGGGCTGAACCATGGGCTGTCCGAGTTTAGCCCAAATGGCCCGTAGATGGCCGCAGCTCAAGGGGGACGTGCCAGACACTTGTCAATCACTTATAACGAAGGTGATTGAAGGCTGAGGGGAGTGAGTTTGGGCTCACCAAAACTAGCCCATTGCAATGATTTTCTTGTGACTATAGATGGCGCTGTTGCTGCTCTAATAGGTTCCACCAACATAAAACAACCAATTCTAAGTTTGTTTAATGTAATTTAAGTAGAGAATAAATAATAATAATAATGTTCTCATTTTATTGGAAATGATAGGGGGGGCTTAGCCCCCCTAGCCCACTGATACCAGCCGTCCCTGCCTCTACTCTTAGCCACTTGAGGCTGTCGAAGTGAGACTGTAGTAGGTGAGTCCTATGATTCAATTGTAAAATGAGTCTGACTAATCTATTTTGTGCTGTCTGGAGCCTGTTTTTCAGTGACACTGCGATGCCGGTGTACCAGGAGGAACATGCGTAGTCGTATTGACACTGAACCAGTGCTCCCGCTAGGATTTCCAGAGCGTACCTGTTGACATAGGTTGAAATCCTGGAGAGGAATTTCACTCTCTGGTTAACCTTTTTGGCTACCCTCTGCGCCATGCTCTCTCCTGATAAAGTGTTGTCCAGCACACATCCCAGATATGTGACCTCCTCCCTGGCTGAGACCTCTACGTCTCCCACCACCACCCTAAACCCCGGAGACCTCCTCAATTTGATGGTAGAACCAAAGAGAATGGCTTCTGTCTTACCTAAGTGGAGGGACAACCTGTTATCAACCAGCCAGCAACTGATCCTGAGTAGTTCTCGGCTGAGGATAATTTCTACCTCCCCTTTATCCTGGTGTGAGACCAGTAGAGCCGCATCGTCCGCAAAAAGAAGCAAGTCACATTCACAGGCAGATTTCATGTCATTGACATATAAAAGAAATAAGACTGGACCTAAAATGCTCCCTTGAGGCACCCCGCAAGTTGGCTCTAGTGAAGATGACATTATGCCATTCACTTCCACCACTTGCTTCCTCCCCCTTAGGTATGACTCTACCCACCTTAGCGAAGCACTGTTAAAACCCATAGCCTTCATTTTGAATAACAAAATATATAATTACTAAGTCCAAGTGAACCTGTTCTAATAATACTGTGTTTATTCATTTGTATTTTCAGATCACCAAAAAGCTGACAGGACCTGCTAAGGGCACTGCACAATGGCTGTCTTCCGTGGGAAATGAACTTGGTCAAGTCCTTGTCAGTGTCCTTACAGCTGGTGAAGGACCTGGATTGGACCTCATGGCTGCAGGCCTGATGGAGAGGTACCGGAGGGCAGGTGTGGCTCCTCCCATTGCCCTGTATGTGGACTGTGGCTGCTGCAAGGAGGTGGGAGAGACGAAACTGAAGATGCGCTTCAGTGAGTGGCCGGATCTCATCGTTCGGCTAGACATCTGGCACTTTATGCGACGTCTGTCAGTAGGGTGTACCACAGATGCGCATCAGCTGTACCCCACTTTCATGGCTCGCATATCAGCATGCATTCTTGAGTGGGATGCAGATGACCTGGCTCTGCTGAGGAGGGCCAAGAGGGAGCAGCTGACGCAGAAAGGCTGGCCTGTAGTGACTGAGAGGGAGCTGGATCGCCACATCACCAAGGCTGAGTTGGCGTTACACTGCAGGAGGAGGACCAGAGGAGAAGAGAAGACCATTCTCCTCCTTGATAAACTCTTAAATGAGCTGATGAGCAAGGGGAATGATGCGCTCAGTGTTCCTCTGATTGACTCTGGGCGGATGCCGTACATCTGGCAGACCCAGAAGCGGCATGTGGCATGCATCCAGGACCCCCCAGGTGTGCCACTCTACACAGAGACCGGGAGCATCACCAAGGGAGGAGTGCTGCTTAAAACCTACAGATGTGCCAGGGGGTCCACATCGCTGGAATCGTTTCACTGCCACCTGAATCGATTCATTCCAGGTTTGTGATTCAATTCTTTATCATTTGTTGTCAAATAAAAATGTTGCATGTCTTGTCCACAAAATTTACTTTACAGATTTCCGTCACATGGTGGCTCTAACATTTAGCCTAATTTTCTTTCTTTCTTTCTTTCTTTCTTTCTTTCTTTCTTTCTTTCTTTCTTTCTTTCTTTCTTTCTTTCTTTCTTTCTTTCTTTCTTTCTTTCAGGGAACAGCACCAACAGCGTAAATTTCCAGATTTACCTCTTGGAGGGGCTGAGCCGGTGGAATAAGGACCGCGCTGCTGCTGCTGTCACAACGGAACCATCTCCCTTGCACAGTTACACAGGGGAGTTGGTACATTGTGTCAACAGAAACTTTGAGAAAGTGTTTGGCAGGAAACTGGACCCTAACTTTATGCCACCTGCTGAATACACTGGTGAGGGTATTGTGATGACTACATTTAACATATCTGGTGTCATGTTCATTTACATATATAATGTTTAATTTTCTTTTGTTAATATTTTCACAGGGGAGCTGTTTGGTGTGGAGTATTTGCTGCGGCAAAACAATGAGCCACTGCAAGACATGGATGCTAGTTGTCAGGAGACGTCCCAGCAGATGGAGGAACTGGATGTGGAAGAGCAAGAGGATGAGGGATTCGATGAAGGTATGGCAGGTCTGGTGGATTTTGATGAAGTCGACCACCACACCTCTTCTCCCTCCAGCACCTCTCTACTCTACAGCAGCTGGCAATCTCCACCTATCCTCCACCCTCCTCCACCTCCCCAGTCTCCTGCCCCTCCCCTCCACCCTCCTGCACCTCCCCAGTCTTCACCACCTCTCCTCCAGCCTCCTGCACCTCCCCAGCCTTCACCACCTCTCCTCCAGCCTCCTGCACCTCACCAGCCTTCACCACCTCTCCTCCACCCTCCTGCACCTCACCAGCCTTCACCACCTCCCCTCCACCCTCCTGCACCTCCCCAGTCTTCACCACCTCTCCTCCAGCCTCCTGCACCTCCCCAGCCTTCACCACCTCTCCTCCAGCCTCCTGCACCTCACCAGTCTTTAGCACCTCTCCACCCTCCTGCACTTCTCCACCCTCCAGCACCTCCCCAGTCTTCCACCCCTCTCCTACAGCCTCCTGCACCACTCCTCCACCCTCCTGCACCTCCCCAACCTCCTGCCCCTCTCCAAGCTGTGGATGAACACAACATCCCGGGTATGGACAAAGTGGATGCACTGGCAGAGTACCTGGTAGAGCTACGCCATCAGACAGGTCTCACCCTCAGCAACCAGCAGGCCGACACTATAAAGACTCTGTGGCAGGACCTGGAGGATTTTGACAAGAAGCGTGTGGTGTATGCTGCTCGATACCAGGAGAGGGGGTCGCCTACCCGCTTCAGAGCGTCTAAAAAGCGATCTGGTTTCAACCCTGGAGTAGAGAGCACAAAGAGGTGTATCCTGGGCTCAAAGGGCTCCCCTGCAACGTGGCCAAGCTGCTGCAGAGTTATAGAAACCATCTTTGTCAGGCTATGTGGGATCCACAAAAGCCCTAGAAAGCAAGGAAAAAATAGCCTGTCAAGATGGACTCTAATTCTTCACGATTATAAAAGAATTCGGCAGCTACTGCTCAACAATGGAGTAGTAATAAATGAGACCACCCTTCAGCCGGTTGAGGTCAACCAGACCACCCTTATAGAGTGGCACAATAAACGTCTGAAGGCTCAAGAGGTTGGTCTTTTGCTCAAAGGCATGCAGCTCCCTGAGGCACGGCCGGTGGCAGCAGAGCCTCTGTTGCCTGCCAAGGCTCAGCCTGCTGTGCTGATCCAACACCATCACCAGCTGCATTCCTACACAATGCCACCCAATACAGCAGGACAGGCCAGAACCAGGCTCAGGCAGGCTCCAGCCACCTCTATCCAGCCTCCGGCCACCTCTGTCCAGCCTCTGGCCCCCCACACCCAGCAAGGGTCAACAGCAGGGCTCAGGCTTATCAGGTCAAAGCCCCCCACAGCTGCACAGCGGCAGCTGTTTCCTGCAGCACCACCACCTGCACCTGTCATGCCAGGGATGCGCCTTTTCCCCTGTCCTGTCCCAACCCAGTCGTCATCATTACCCAGCACCACCACTGCCACCAATGCCTGTCCTGTCCCAACCCAGTCATTACCCAGCACCACCACTGCCACCAATCCTGATGTGCCAAAAGTCAAACGTAAATATAATCATTTAGCCACATCAAATGTGTGTAAAATGTGTGGCCAGCCTCGCACCTCAGAAACTGGCCACAGCGCTTATAAGGGGAAAATATATTGCCCAAAAACTGAGACATTGACTAAAGAACAGTGGTTGAAGGCCATGCAGAGGGCAGCCTACGAGCAAAGTCTCAATATTAAGTTTTAGTTTCGTAGATTATGTTCACTGTTGTGTAATGTTAATGTTGCTTTATCTTACATTTAGACGGCGTTCACACCCAAGGTGCTTTTTCCAGTAAGAACGCTATGGAAATCGTGTTGAGAGCGCTTCCATTGTGCACAGAGCGTTTTTTGTGTGCTTCGTTTTGTTTTCCCCTGCAGTCGTGTGCAGTACAGTTTAGGACCACAACGAACACACAGACGGAAGCCAGCTGGTTTTGTCTGTTTGATGTTCACTGTCAACATGAAAGCCAGATTATTGTAAATTCTGGCAGCAGCGCAGGTTGAGCCTCCCTCTGGGAGGAGAAAAGGTGAATGAGTGAAAAGACGAGCAGCACGCTTTTCCTCCAAATGTTAAACTTTTTTCAGCTTAAAAATGCCGGGAGCGCTCCGCCACCAGCGTTTAAACGCCAGGTGCGTTCCTTGAAAGAGGAGCACGTTTAGCACGTCCTTACATAGAGAAAGAATTGCAGAAAGACACTGGCAGCTCAAATTAGTGCATTGTGTGTGAACGCCGCCTTACTGTCTGAATATGAATAGATTTAGAACAGTTTCTGACTGAACACTTGAATCACTTTACCTGTTACCTCGTGCACATAACCCCCCACCCACACTTCTCTAACGTGAAATGTGTGAATATGAATAGATTTACAACAGTTTCTGACTGAACACTTGAATCACTTTACCTGTTAATGTGCACATAGCCCCCGACCCACACTACTCTAACGTGAAATGTGTGTCAACTTTGCAATAACTCCACAATAACTGTCTCAAAGCTGTGTCTCTGAACTTGTTCTATTGTTCAAAAACTTTTTTATGCCTCCGCCGTCTGTATGTTTGTCCGATGTTCGTTAATGCGATATCAGAGGAACGCCTTTACGGAATTTCATCAAATTTGCCTCAATCTCCACTTGGACTCGAGGATTAACTGATTAGATTTTTGTGGTTAAAGGTCAAAGTTCAAGGTCACTATGACCTCACGACCACTCGTTTCATGGTCGTTAATGCGATATCTCAGGAACGCCTTGACGGAATTTCGTCAAATTTGGTTCAAACCTCCACTTGGACTCACTGATTAACTGATTAGATTTTGGTGGTTAAAGGTCAAAGTTCAAGATCACTGTGACCTCGCAAACCCCATTTCCAAGCTCTTTAACGCGATAGCTCAGGAACGCCTTGACGTAATTTCTTACAATTTGGCTCAAACATCAAAGTCTGGACATGGATGTCGACTGCTCACTTTGTTGGCGGAGGCATATATCCACGGTGGAGTCATTCTAGTTATTATTATTGATTGTTCAGTGTTTTTTATTTAGATTGCACTTTTTCTAATTGTTTTGAATGAATTTAAATAAATTCCCTTAAAAAGATTCCCTATTCATATCTTCATTAATACCAAGACATTACTTACATCTACTACATAATACATTCATTCTTATACCCAATACTTTTTTATAGTTGACTGAATGACCAATAGTTATCAAATTAGTTATCACTCATTCATTTCAGTCATTGCTTCAATTTGTCTTTCTTTCGTGCATTTCCCATTTTTGAGATTAATATTTGTTTCTAGTTAGATTAAAAATAATTCGAAACCTTTATCGTTAAACTGCATATTGAGAAACTCATACACACAGGTCAAAGTAACAACATATAAACCTTAATGAAATCACATTTATTAATAGATTGCAACACTGAAGACTGATTTAAGGGTAATAAATAGCTGTCCATGCTCTAGGCTTGCCATAGTTTGGTTTCCATGGGAACAATGCCACATGCTGTTTTTTAACATCTTCTAATGAGACACATTGTAGCCCAAACTTTGAGCCAATTGTTATTTATTTGTATTTCACTTTCACAGTGCTTTTAACAAACACCCTAAAACTTACCTGCTGCCTCTGATCCTTATTGAAGAAACCTGTTTAGCTATCTGCCAAGGATTGGAAACTGTTCATTAAAAGTGGATTAAAATCGCATTATAGTTGAGGTAATATTGAATTTCATCACATTGACACCATTTCAGAGCACCAAGGCAATAACTGAATGACATTGGACACAATTCAAGTAAGTCCACAGCTGGATTCGAACCTGCGTCCTCCCAATCTTTCTTCCTTTTCCTCCCCCTTTTCCCCCCTTTCTTCCCCCTTTCTCCCCTTCCCCCCCCCCTTCTTTACGGACTAATGTTCCCCAGCCTTGGCGCAGTAGGCAGCGCGTCAGTCTCATAATCTGAAGCCCGTGAGTTCGAACCTCACACGGGGCATCTGTTTTTTGCTTTGATCTGTTGTAGACCCTTCATTGCAAAATACCTCAAACGGGCGGACTGGCCATCCTTATAAGCAATGGCCAACCTTACTCAGCTGGGGCATCAACTCTAGGAAATATTTTTAAACTTTTGCCTGTATACTCGGAAACTTGATAAACTACTCTCAGGTGTAAGATCGGATGTTTAAAGAGCTCGCTTAGGTTCACCTCTGGACTTGGGCAGCAATGCTAAAGACGGCAAACCCTTGTTTCTGCCCGGTTTTGAACCGGGGACCTTTCGTGTGTGAGACGAATGTGATAACCACTACACCACAGAAACCTCAGGTCCTACGAGCAGAGTTGAGTTGAGGGACAAAGTCAACCCTCGATCGACAATCAGTTGCACTGTAAAGTCGAGGAAGTTTGTAAAAACAAAACAGATGGAGAGCTTTGCATGCAGATTCGATCACTTGGAAACTTAGGACCTGCAACACCAGTGCCCAGTCCAGCATAGCTTGTTTTAGAGCGTTTTCACCCCAGCCTAGTCCGGGTCCTCGTTTCGGACCAGACGCAAAAATGATACATTGTTTTGTTTTCAAGCTGGTTCGGTTCGCGTTCACACTAGCCAAAGAGCAAGCGGACCAAATAGGGCTGCCAACGCGTCCAGATTGGCAAGGAGGCCAGTAATCTCCCAGAGATCTTTTGACGGCTGAAATTATATGAACGTGTGTGTGTCCGTTGGACAATGTTGTATCCTATTTTGTTTTCCCCCCTCTCCCTCCCGTCGGTTGGGACCAGTGTGTGCGTAGGCGATGCATATACGTATGCAGGCTCAGTGAGTGTGTTTGTGTATGCACATGCATGAGCGCACACACACAGAGGAAGGCAGACACCAGGTCACAGCATGCAGTGAATGCCTATAAGGTTCTTAACTCATTCAGGGCCAGTTTAGGACTGCCAATATTTAGCACAGGCCAAAGATTTTCATAATTGTTGGTCATCTTTCAAGACCCACAGTAAATTATCTATTAGCACCAGAGTGATTTGCAATACCTCAAAATGAAGATGTACGTCTCTGGGTTCACCAGGAAAAAAAAGTTAGCTTTTAGCATGTTCTGTACTCTACTTATATCCATTTATATACACCCTGTTTTCAACCAAAATGTCTCTCTCTCAGATGACAAACAGGAGCAAATGCAATTTCTGTAAAATACACATTCTCAAGGAGAACTCGCTCTCAATTCTTTTATTTTGAACTGTATTGACATCAGACATGTAAATACTATTCGTTATGACACAAATGAAAAAAAAAATATATATATATATATATATATATACACATGAAGTGCTTTTTTTTTTACATTCACCATACAGCAGTGTGAGTGAGTGTGCAGACAGACACACAGACAGACAGACAGAGAGACAGACAGACAGACACACCGACAGACAGACAGACAGACCGACAGACAGACACACACACACACACACACACACAGACACACACACACACACACACACACACACACGATCCCCCTTCGTTGCGTGATTTCTAACCCCACATAGGATAAGCAATAACCACGCCCTGTGGCGCCGGGATTGGCCAGGAGCAACACTGGAGCAGAGACACTACACTGGAGGGCACGCAGTCCAGCGATTTCATGAAGCTCTTGAGAACGGGCAGCGGGCTTCTGACTGCCTAGCTGTTCGTGTGCTGCTCGTCCATGTCTTCCCCTGTCATATTCTCCCTGCTCCCGTTTTCCCCTCGGCTATTCAACACGTCCTCACCGCCCTCTGATCACTGCTGATCGATCATTTCCTCATTCCTCCGATGATCAAACGCATCTGTGGATTACTTTCTCCGGTTTTCTCCGGCTGGCACACAGGAAGGCTGGCACACAGGAAAGCGACCAGCTCCTGCAGCGCGCGAGGGGCGTTTCAATGGGGTTTCTCCTGTCTGCACAAGGCAAGCTCCTTATCGTTTTCTGATATTCCTCCTGCTCAATTTCAAAACAACAGCTGCGGTATGTGTTTGTTCACGTGTTGTCTTAGATGATAGGGACCTGATACCATGTGACAGGCTGGGGAAGTGTTTTAACTACGCCCTGCAGTAATAAAAACAAAAACACGTCAAACACGTCATTGGCCCTCTGGGCTATTCCTGATAAGACGTCAAAGACGTCATTGGCCCTGAATGAGTTAACAGACCTGTCTGTTTTTAGACCACTCTGAAATCCCCAAATCTGAACCGATTGCTGTCACTCCACTTGCTGTGTATCCACAAGATCCCAACCGACATTTCCATATGTGCCAAGCATGCTATACTGCCCTACAAATCATGACCGCAGTAACTACGCCAACAGTGAAACTGAGAAAAATGGCTTTAAAGTTTTTTGACTGTCCAGCCAAATTAGATATAGGTTGAAAAGTGGCAATGCGCTTATTAAATATGTATATGTTAAAGTATTTTTTGGGGGCAAAACAATTATCAATTACTTGACCTATGACCCCAGAAATGCAGATACGGCACTCTGTCTGTGTATTACCTTAAACAGATGTGTAGGTAGTACAAGGGAAAAGCGCAGTAACTACAATCTAATGTGCTTCTCCTGTCTTGTTTTTCATGAGACAATTGTAATCGGTTTTGATTTCGATACCACATCATATCTATATTTAATTGTTTTATTGTTTACATGTTTAAAACATTTAAATGGATAAGTAACAGATACATTCAGGGAATCCTGAAGTCAGTTGATGTCATCTTCACCACTGGTGTTGCTTTTTGGTCATCATTCTGACACAATTAATTAATGAGCACAGTTGTTTTATTATCTTAATTTAGAACAGGTTTTCTTTACAAATCAGATCAGCTTTTCCGATTGATAATTCATACAAGAACATATACAGTATATTACATAGCATATTACAATTATTTTGAATAAAATTAATTACAGACTGAGTCTGAATGCTGATAATTTATGCAGCAATGAAAAAGATTGTCCTGATGAGCTAGGTAGTGATACCAAACAATTATCACTATCTACAGCCAGATTAACGCTTCCCAGTGGAGTGGATGATCTCTTATGGATTATTAGCTAGGAATACAGCATTTACAATTTTAAAGACACTGAAGACTCATTCATTAACAATTTGGACAGCTGTCAGTGCGCTCTCATATTGGGAATTGACTGGATTAACTAAACAGATTGTGCCATTATGAGTGATTGATATGTTGGGCTTTGTTATGGAAAGAGCGGGAAAATTGCAGTAACTACAAAATCCAACCAAAAACCAGTCTGAACCGCAGTAACTACACCTCAAAGTGTAGTTACTGCGTTTATCTCTGTTTAAGTCCGGCTGAAGCTCTGTGAAAGCAAATCAAACTGCAGTAAGTGTAGTTACTGCAGTTTTGTCTGGTTTTTGGTTGGATTTCGTAGTTACTGCAACTTTTATACTCTGTTTTCTCAAATATAGAGCAAGACTGAACTTAGAAAATTTGTCACATGATAAAACAGATATCTAAAAGTTCAATTTCAATAATAACTCAATTTTGACCAAAATTGTAGTTACTGCGGTTTTGATTTGGAGGGCAGTATAGTACCTGTCAATCAAAGACTGCGACCCAAAACCCGAAGGTCGGGCTGATATTAACAAGCGGTAACTGACTCCAGTAATTTGGTAAAAAAAAAGAAAACCCGTTCAACTTCTGCCAATAGGCTACTATAATGGAGACGCATATGACCACCTGAAAATAATAAAATAATAATAAATAGCCTAATGAAGAGGCTGCAATCAATCTTATCACAGAAGGAGCTGGCTCGGATGACACCTCCTTGCCATTTGCATACGCGAGGTAGCCTATAACGTTATTGTTCTGCCGACGACTGCAATCATGCAAAAAAGTCCCCCCAAAATAATCCACGCAGTTTCACCTGTCACCAAAACTTGATGTGAAAAATGTATATGTTGTTTTTAACCATAAAATACTCATCCTCAGCCTAGTTAGACATAGCCCAGCTGGCAAGGGGGGCTCGTTCCATCCAAAAATGTGCGAGGCTTCCTGCATTTGGGTCAATTTCACACCACAAACTAACCATACTAGACTTAATTTGGAAGCGTACCGAGACCACCTGTTCAAGGAGGTCTCGGTACCTTGTTTGGTCCACACCAGTGTTCGATTGCTGCATTCACACCTGCCCAAATGAACCTCACCAAGTGGGGAAACGAAGTCTGGTGCCAGTCAAGTGAACCAAATGAGGTAGGCGTGAAAGCACCCTTAGTAGACTGTCTAGGGTTGGGTTAGGGTTACACAACTGAACTGGCCATGGGCATGACGATGGCACATTTCAGATCAACCCTTTGTGCCTGAGAAAAGTTAATTCTGCCTGGTTTCGAACCAGGGACCTTTCGCTTGTTAGGCGAACATGATAGCCACTACACCACAGAAACACATTCTAGTGAGTTTTTACAGTTCACAAGGACGATAAAAACACCTTGCCTCATTCTCCACATCTGTTTAGCTCCCAAACAACAGGAACATCTTTCACATTGCTGCCCGGTTTCAAGCCTGCAGCATTTAGAATGTGAGACAAAAAGGGGTAACCACACCTGACTGTTTCACTTGAAGAAGTAGCATAGGCAATGCTCAAATGTGGATTGCATTGAGACGCTAACACAGGGACACATTCAACACCACAATTGCTCAGGTCACGGGGTGCAATCAGGTTGAGCTGACCTGACCCTGACAAACCGGAGCCTCGTTGGCGCAGTAGGCAGCGCGTCAGTCTCATAATCTGAAGCCCGTGAGTTCGAACCTCACACGGGGCATCTGTTTTTTGCTTTGATCTGTTGCAGACCCTTCATTGCAAAATACCTCAAACGGGCGGACTGGCCATCCTTATAAGCAATGGCCAACCTTACTCAGCTGGGGCATCAACTCTAGGAAATATTTTTAAACTTTTGCCTGTATACTCGGAAACTTGATAAACTACTCTCAGGTGTAAGGTCGGATGTTTAAAGAGCTCGCTTAGGTTCACCTCTGGACTTGGGCAGCAATGCTAAAGACGGCAAACCCTTGTTTCTGCCCGGTTTTGAACCTGGGACCTTTTGTGTGTGAGACGAATGTGATAACCACTACACCACAGAAACCTCAGGTCCTATGAGCAGAGTTGAGTTGAGGGACAAAGTCAACCCTCGATCGACAATCAGTTGCACTGTAAAGTCGAGGAAGTTTGTAAAAACAAAACAGATGGAGAGCTTTGCATGCAGATTCGATCACTTGGAATAGGACCTGCAACACCAGTGCCCAGTCCAGCATAGCTTGTTTTAGAGCGTTTTCACACCAGCCTAGTCCGGGTCCTCGTTTCGGACCAGCCGCAAAAATGATACATTGTTTTGTTTTCAAGCTGGTTCGGTTTGCGTTCACACTAGCCAAAGAGCAAGCGGACCAAATAGGGCTGCCAACGCTTCCAGATTGGCAAGGAGGCCAGTAATCTCCCAGAGATCTTTTGACGGCTGAAATTATATGAACGTGTGTGTGTCCGTTGGACAATGTTGTATCCTATTTTGTTTTCCCCCCTCTCTCTCCCGTCGGTTGGGACCAGTGTGTGCGTAGGCGATGCATATACGTATGCAGGCTCAGTGAGTGTGTTTGTGTATGCACATGCATGAGCGCACACACACAGAGGAAGGGAGACACCAGGTCACAGCATGCAGTGAATGCCTATAAGGTTCTTAACAGACCTGTCTGTTTTTAGACCACTCTGAAATCCCCAAATCTGAACCGATTGCTGTCACTCCACTTGCTGTGTATCCACAAGATCCCAACCGACATTTCCATATGTGCCAAGCATGCTATAGTACCTGTCAATCAAAGACTGCGACCCAAAACCCGAAGGTCGGGCTGATATTAACAAGCGGTAACTGACTCCAGTAATTTGGTAAAAAAAAGAAAACCCGTTCAACTTCTGCCAATAGGCTACTATAATGGAGACGCATATGACCACCTGAAAATAATAAAATAATAATAAATAGCCTAATGAAGAGGCTGCAATCAATCTTATCACAGAAGGAGCTGGCTCGGATGAGACCTCCTTGCCATTTGCATACGCGAGGTAGCCTATAACGTTATTGTTCTGCCGACGACTGCAATCATGCAAAAAAGTCCCCCCAAAATAATCCACGCAGTTTCACCTGTCACCAAAACTTGATGTGAAAAATGTATATGTTGTTTTTAACCATAAAATACTCATCCTCAGCCTAGTTAGACATAGCCCAGCTGGCAAGGGGGGCTCGTTTCATCCAAAAATGTGCGAGGCTTCCTGCATTTGGGTCAATTTCACACCACAAACTAACCATACTAGACTTAATTTGGAAGCGTACCGAGACCACCTGTTCAAGGAGGTCTCGGTACGCTTGTTTGGTCCACACCAGTGTTCGATTGCTGCATTCACACCTGCCCAAATGAACCTCACCAAGTGGGGAAACGAAGTCTGGTGCCAGTCAAGTGAACCAAATGAGGTAGGCGTGAAAGCACCCTTAGTAGACTGTCTAGGGGATTTTAACAGGGCAAACCTGAGAGGCAGAATGCACACATTGTACCAGCACATTCACTTCCCCACGCGAGGCAGTAACACACTGGACAAATGTTACTCAAACATCCGACATGGCTACAAAGCCGTCCCTCGCCCCCCTTTCGGCAAATCGGACCACGCCTCCATCCTACTTGTACCCAGGTACAAACAAAAACTAAAAAGACAACCCCCAGCATTCCGAACCGCCCACTGCTGGTCAGACCAATCAGACGACATCCTGAGGGACTGCTTTGACCAAGTGGTGTGGGAGGAGTTCAAAGCTGCAGGAGACCTGGGCGAGTATGCAGATACGGTGTCATGCTTCATAAAGAAGTGCACCGACGACATAGTCCCCACAAAAAAAGTCAAAATAATGCCGAACCAAAAGCCTTGGGTCAACAGCGACGTCAGGGCTGCCCTCCACGCCAGGACCACCGCCTTCAGCTCTGGCACAACTGACCAATACAAGCAGGCACAATATGCCCTCCGGACCGCTATAAAAATAGCACGTAGAGATTATGGAAGGCAGCTGGAGTCAAAACTGGACACTAACAACCCCAGACACCTGTGGAGAGGGCTCCATGCTGCCACAGACTTCAAAGAGGTAGTCTCTTAGAACAGACGAGTTGGCTTCCGCAATTTTCAAATGCTCTCGCCATACCGTCTGTACGTCAGACCCCCAGAACATGCACAAGGAAGTAGTGAAAAAAACCTTCAGACCGGAAGGAAGTTCGACGGAATCTGACCAATCACGACACGCGTGTCCACGAAAAATATGTTCCCCCCGGAAACTTAAACCGATGCAGGTTGCTAATGCTAGCAGTGCTTTAGAATTACCATGGAAGCTACGCCGACGAAACCGGTGAAATAAGACCCTGATAGACGTAAACGATGTATCCGCGGCTTGGAGGAACCTCGTGCAAGACGTGCACTTATTCCAGAGTTAAACGAAAGTGATGAGGTAAGTTGCTAACGTTACTGAGCTTATCGTTCGTCTTACTAATCAGCGTTAGCTAACGATAGCTACAGCAGTATACAGCTAGTTAGCTAATGTTAAATTCTGATTGGACGAATGAGCGGAAGTCCCGCCTTTCAACTTCCTCTTCCGTTTGGTGCATGATTCTCCCCCACGAAGTACAGACTGTATATAGCTGCATCTGCCGGATGTAGATAAGACAGTCTGTTTTAAGAGACTATCAAAGAGGTGAAACGACAGAACCCCAGCACGTCACCCACCCTACCGGACGAACTCAACGCGTTCTACGCTAGGTTCGACCCCTCTGCCAGAGCGCCTCCCCTCCTCCCCCCCCCCTCTCCCACCCCTCTCCCCCTCTCCTCCCCCCCATCACCCCCCCCTCCCCCCCACCACCCCTCCCCACCCCCCCTCCTCTCCTCCCCCCCCACCTCTCCCCCCCCATCACCCCTCTCCTCCCCTCCTCCCCCCCCTGCCACCTCTCCCCCCCCATCACCTCTCCCCCTCGCCGCCCCCCCACCACCCCTCCTCCTCTCCCCCCCCCCAATCACCTCCCCTCCCCCCTTCCTCCACCCCACCCCCCTTCCTCCCCCCCACCCCCCGATCACCTCCCCTCCCCCCTTCCTCCCCCGCACCCCCCCCCCATTCCCACCTAACCACCAACCCCACCCACCCTCCACCCCCCACAGACCGCCCCCTCACCATCACTGAGGATGAAGTGTGCCGGTCGTTCCTGCGTATCAACCCACGCAAGGCGGCCGGCCTGGACGGCATCCCTGGGCGGGTCCTCAAGGCCTGCGCCCACCAGCTGGCAGCCGTGTACACAGACATCTTCAACCAGTCCCTCTCCCTCCGACGAGTTCCCTCCTGCTTCAAGGCAGCAACAATCATCCCCATTCCCAAACAGAAAAAAGTGACCAGCCTCAATGACTGGCGCCCTATAGCCCTCACACCAATAGCCAGCAAGTGCCTTGAAAAGCTGGTCATATCAAAGATCCGTCCCACACTCCCCCCGGACCACGACCCGCTGCAGTTTGCATACCGCCCCAACAGGAGCACAGCGGATGCAGTGGCACACGTGCTCCACACCGCCCTGTCCCACCTGGAGGGGAAGGACACCTATGTGAGAATGCTGTTCGTGGACTACAGCTCAGCATTCAACACCATAGTACCCTCCAGGCTGGTAAGCAAACTCAGGGACCTGGGACTAAACACAGCGATGTGCGACTGGATCCTGGACTTCCTGACAGACCGCCGCCAGGTGGTGAGGGTGGGCAACCTCACCTCCTCCCCGCTGACCATCAGCATAGGAGCACCCCAGGGGTGCGTCTCCAGCCCCTTCTGGTACGACCTCTACACCCACGACTGCGTGGCGACTCAAACTTCAAACACCATCGTGAAGTTTGCAGACGACACAGCAGTCGTGGGGCTGATCTCGGGGGGCGACGAGACGGCCTACAGAGAGGAGGTGAGGGTCCTGGAACAATGGTGCCAGGACAACCACCTCTCTCTGAACGTCTCCAAGACCAAGGAGATCATTGTGGACTACAGGAGAGGGGGGGGCACACACCCCCCAATCACCATCAACGGCACAGTGGTGGAAAGGGTGGACAGCTTCAAGTACCTGGGAGTCAACATCCACCAGGACCTGACCTGGGCCGGCCACACCGCCACTGTTGTCAAAAAGGCCCAACAGCGAATACACGGACTCAGGCGCCTGAAGAAGTTTGGGCTAAGGAAAGAAATCCTCAGGGACTTCTACAGAGGCACCATTGAAAGCCTGCTGACTGGCTGCTTCACCGCCTGGTACGGGAACTGTACCACCATGGACCGCAGGGCGCTACGGAGGGTGAGGCGCGCGGCCCAGCACGTAACAGGAGACGAGTTGCCAGAACTGCACGAACTGTATAACCAGCGGTGCCTCAGGAGGTCCCTGAAGATCATCAAAGACACAAACCATCCCCACAACAGCCTGTTCTCCCGGCTACCCTCAGGGAGGAGATACAGGGTTCCAAAAACACGCACAAATCGCTTGAGGAACAGTTTCTTCCCGCAGGCCACGAGACTCCTAAATATGCACAAATAGTGCAGTAGTCGTACCGCAGTACCGTACTGCAGCTGCTACTATTACGGATGCCTAACGTTTAATTGTAAATTTAAGTGTATGTTTAATAAGGTGCCTAACGTTTAATTGTAAATTTAATTTTATGTTTAATAAGGTACATGCTATTTGCACATGTATGTATAAAACGTCGAATTTGGAATGTCTGAACACGTCTAACGTATGCACATGACATGTGCACCTATGTGCAATGAATATGCCACTGTCGTATAAGCCACCGACTTGTCTTATTGCTTATAAGATGCCTATTTCTTATTGCCTTATTGCTGTCTTATTGCTTATTGATGCCTATTTCTTATTGCCTATTACTTATTGCTGTTGCCTATTTGTACTATGTCGTAAACGGAGTCCACTGCACAAGAATTTCACACGTGGTACTTGTACCATGGAGTGACAATAAAAATCTTGAATCTTGAATCTTGAATCTTGAATCTAGGGTTGGGTTAGGGTTACACAACTGAACTGGCCATGGGCATGACGATGGCACATTTCAGATCAACCCTTTGTGCCTGAGAAAAGTTAATTCTGCCTGGTTTCGAACCAGGGACCTTTCGCTTGTTAGGCGAACATGATAGCCACTACACCACAGAAACACATTCTAGTGAGTTTTTACAGTTCACAAGGACGATAAAAACACCTTGCCTCATTCTCCACATCTGTTTAGCTCCCAAACAACAGGAACATCTTTCACATTGCTGCCCGGTTTCAAGCCTGCAGCATTTAGAATGTGAGACAAAAAGGGGTAACCACACCTGACTGTTTCACTTGAAGAAGTAGCATAGGCAATGCTCAAATGTGGATTGCATTGAGACGCTAACACAGGGACACATTCAACACCACAATTGCTCAGGTCACCGGGTGCAATCAGGTTGAGCTGACCTGACCCTGACAAACCGGAGCCTCGTTGGTGCAGTAGGCAGCGCGTCAGTCTCATAATCTGAAGGCCGTGAGTTCGAACCTCACACGGGGCATCTGTTTTTTGCTTTGATCTGTTGTAGACCCTTCATTGCAAAATACCTCAAACGGGCGGACTGGCCATCCTTATAAGCAATGGCCAACCTTACTCAGCTGGGGCATCAACTCTAGGAAATATTTTTAAACTTTTGCCTGTATACTCGGAAACTTGATAAACTACTCTCAGGTGTAAGGTCGGATGTTTAAAGAGCTCGCTTAGGTTCACCTCTGGACTTGGGCAGCAATGCTAAAGACGGCAAACTCTTGTTTCTGCCCGGTTTTGAACCGGGGACCTTTCGTGTGTCAGACGAATGTGATAACCACTACACCACAGAAACCTCAGGTCCTACGAGCAGAGTTGAGTTGAGGGACAAAGTCAACCCTCGATCGACAATCAGTTGCACTGTAAAGTCGAGGAAGTTTGTAAAAACAAAACAGATGGAGAGCTTTGCATGCAGATTCGATCACTTGGAAACTTAGGACCTGCAACACCAGTGCCCAGTCCAGCATAGCTTGTTTTAGAGCGTTTTCACACCAGCCTAGTCCGGGTCCTCGTTTCGGACCAGACGCAAAAATGATACATTGTTTTGTTTTCAAGCTGGTTCGGTTCGCGTTCACACTAGCCAAAGAGCAAGCGGACCAAATAGGGCTGCCAACGCTTCCAGATTGGCAAGGAGGCCAGTAATCTCCCAGAGATCTTTTGACGGCTGAAATTATATGAACGTGTGTGTGTCCGTTGGACAATGTTGTATCCTATTTTGTTTTCCCCCCTCTCCCTCCCGTCGGTTGGGACCAGTGTGTGCGTAGGCGATGCATATACGTATGCAGGCTCAGTGAGTGTGTTTGTGTATGCACATGCATGAGCGCACACACACAGAGGAAGGGAGACACCAGGTCACAGCATGCAGTGAATGCCTATAAGGTTCTTAACAGACCTGTCTGTTTTTAGACCACTCTGAAATCCCCAAATCTGAACCGATTGCTGTCACTCCACTTGCTGTGTATCCACAAGATCCCAACCGACATTTCCATATGTGCCAAGCATGCTATAGTACCTGTCAATCAAAGACTGCGACCCAAAACCCGAAGGTCGGGCTGATATTAACAAGCGGTAACTGACTCCAGTAATTTGGTAAAAAAAAGAAAACCCGTTCAACTTCTGCCAATAGGCTACTATAATGGAGACGCATATGACCACCTGAAAATAATAAAATAATAATAAATAGCCTAATGAAGAGGCTGCAATCAATCTTATCACAGAAGGAGCTGGCTCGGATGAGACCTCCTTGCCATTTGCATACGCGAGGTAGCCTATAACGTTATTGTTCTGCCGACGACTGCAATCATGCAAAAAAGTCCCCCCAAAATAATCCACGCAGTTTCACCTGTCACCAAAACTTGATGTGAAAAATGTATATGTTGTTTTTAACCATAAAATACTCATCCTCAGCCTAGTTAGACATAGCCCAGCTGGCAAGGGGGGCTCGTTTCATCCAAAAATGTGCGAGGCTTCCTGCATTTGGGTCAATTTCACACCACAAACTAACCATACTAGACTTAATTTGGAAGCGTACCGAGACCACCTGTTCAAGGAGGTCTCGGTATGCTTGTTTGGTCGACACCAGTGTTCGATTGCTGCATTCACACCTGCCCAAATGAACCTCACCAAGTGGGGAAACGAAGTCTGGTGCCAGTCAAGTGAACCAAATGAGGTAGGCGTGAAAGCACCCTTAGTAGACTTTCTAGGGTTGGGTTAGGGTTACACAACTGAACTGGCCATGGGCATGACGATGGCACATTTCAGATCAATCCTTTGTGCCTGAGAAAAGTTGTTTCTGCCTGGTTTCAAACCAGGGACCTTTCGCGTGTTAGGCGAACATGATAGCCACTACACCACAGAAACACATTCTAGTGAGTTTTTACAGTTCACAAAGACGATAAAAACACCTTGCCTCATTCTCCACATCTGTTTAGCTCCCAAACAACAGGAACATCTTTCACATTGCTGCCCGGTTTCAAGCCTGCAGCATTTAGAATGTGAGACAAAAAGGGGTAACCACACCTGACTGTTTCACTTGAATAAGTAGCATAGGCAATGCTCAAATGTGGATTGCATTGAGACGCTAACACAGGGACACATTCAACACCACAATTGCTCAGGTCACGGGGTGCAATCAGGTTGAGCTGACCTGACCCTGACAAGCCGGAGCCTCGTTGGCGCCCACGGCCGGCTGTGTGTCGAACAACGGCCAGCGAATGAGAGCTCGGAGTTGAACCAAGAATTGTCCAATGAGGAGGCGAGTTTGTGTTCACGAAGTGACCCGAGTGACAGCCAGCAACAGCCAATCCCGGAAAGCACTGCATGGGCCAATCAAATAACCGTTGCCATGGGCTACGTCCCCACCCACCCTCAACAAAGAAACAGTCTTTCAGAGCCGCCACCGTCGAAAATCACACAGTATTATTTCGCCAGAACAGAGAATTTCTCCGCGCTAAGAGGTAAGAGCTGGATTTTATATCTAATTATGCGATAAAAGCGAGTCTTGTTGAGAGGAAAAACGTAACGTAACGTTATTTGCAGGGCGAAACTCTGTTCGCCAAACTCCATTCAAATACATGCCGTTTTCGCCGAGCCTCAAAAGGGCGAGGACAGCCCGGGTTTTATGTTGTAATAGTTATTGTATGTGAATTAAATGTATGCCGAATTGATTGGTGTTGCCGTGCAATCCATTTAATATGCTTGCTGTGCTGTCTGTAACTCTGCCTAATGGTCGTTGCGTTGCGTGTGTAGCTTTGAAAGTGACATGTGTCATGTTAACATTTCTAGCTGGCCTGTGTGCAGCATTGCATTGCAGAATGTAAAATTGATAACACTGTAAGCTTTGAATTGAATGAATATGCTTATCTTTGCTCTAATCTCTTTGGTAGTATATTTTGTTTTATTTGATCTGTCATGCCGTGAAGACTAACTAATAAATAGTCCTTCTCAAACTACTTTCTACAGGATGCTACCTTAGTCAATCAAAATGTCTTAGCTGTCATTGATTGTGTTGCATAGTTCTACTGTTGACAAAATGTGATATTGCAAGTCGCTTTGGACAGAAGCGTCTGCTAAATGTCATAATGTTAATGTAAATGTAATGTAACTAGCTCAAAATCTGTGCTGTCATTTTGCAGAATGGATTACCGTGTCGGGGGTGAGGGCTGGTGGGTTTTGGTCCACACAGCCAGGAGACCTACGCCGGGCTCTATGAGTCCACCAGCCCTGGGCTCCCAGGGTAAGTGTTGTAATGGATTAATTAATTGCAGTGATTGTGTGTGTGATGCTGTGTGAATCACTGCTCTGATGTTTTGTGCTCATAGCTATGTGAGCTGGGTGAGGAGAGAGCGTGTGTGTGCGCCAGGGTCAGCCATGCACATGCTCCAGTGCTACGTGCACGGCCGGGACCAGGAGAAGAGGGCGGCCGCTCCCCCCCCCCCGGAAAGCCCGGGCCCCTCCACCCTCCAGTAAGCGTCCTGTTCTTTACATGGTAACCTTTCATGACCTGGGTTACACACAACCAACAGCTTGTGAGGGGTTCTCCTGTAATTCTGTTTCTTCTTCTGTGTGTGTGTGTGTGTGTGTGTGTGTGTGTGTGTGTGTGTGTGTGTGTGTGTGTGTGTGTGTGTCTGTGTGTGTGTGTGTGTGTGTGTGTGTGTGTGTGTGTGTGTGTGAGAGAGAGAGAGAGAGAGAGAGAACAAGCTAAAAAGTTATATTGGACTATTAAGATTATCCTGTATCTGGATTAGACTGCAATTATCTTTAATACTCAACCAAACCTCTTTTCAAAGAGCTTTATCTGCCATTTAAATGGATCCAAAGTCAGATTCTATTCCAATCTATATGTCAATCAAATGTAGGTCACTTTAAACAATATACAAACACTAGATTTAATGGGTCGCCTGTAGCCTGAAAAAACTAGTCACTGGTGTTGGACTCCTGGTTCCGGGACGCGGTTCAATTCCGTGCAGTGGCCACTTCTGACGGCTTGCCGGCGACTCAAATTCATTTTTGCATTTCAAATTGCATCGATTTTTAAACGGTTCAATAGGGAAACATTTAGGCCACATTACCTAGCCCTTCACACACAAACAAACCAATGAATGAGGATAGGCGAAAGACAGCATAAAACAGCACTGAGCTCTTTCCATCTATGATGACTAACTGTTCAAAATAGTGTTTCCACTAGTTAAGTGAGTGAATGTCCACACAGAGAATTTGAATGACGATACAGACGTCCGTCTTTGCATGGAATAATACCGACGTTAAGGCAGATGGCAGTATGAACACTAACTAAGAGACATTAGGATGATTCACACGCGCATTTATCAACAAAATGTCACGTTTATATTTACATTGAAATCACGCTACAGGGGTCCGTTTTTTGCATGAAATGATACCTACATTCTGCCAGGTGACGGTATCAACAACGTGCATTCTTCACCAAATGTCACGTGTGAATCATCATTTTGTAATCCCATTGCCCAAAAAGTGCACATGCATTGTCTCTAACAATTATTTGCAATGTAAATATGTACAATAATTTAGCTTTGTTCTGTACCTACCTTTTCTGAATAAATGGTTCACCAATGGCTCCAGACTCTTGAATTATGACAGACAAGTCCTTACCTATTATTTCACCATTACATTTTCATAGCCATTTTAAAAACAAAATATATTCATATAATGAATTACACAGAGGGCGACATTGATATTAAAGGAATTTATTTAAATAACTATATACAAATTTACAAACCATCCTTTATTTTCCCCCATCCCCTTCCCCTCCCCCCTCCTCCCTTTGTCCATCACCCGTCTTCCCTTTTTTGTTTTTCCTGTATCTTGCTGCCAGGCGCTCCCGCCATTCAGCAAGCGTCTCTGTGGCTGTCTCCACACAGTACCATTTGCCAAAGTACTGCTGGTGCCCTGACGACTTTCTGTTTCTTTGGCAGCTCTGGCACACCACCACATCTGTTTTCTTGGTGTACTTTCTGAACTGCTCACCAGCCAGTTCCCGCTCCACTTTCCTCTTTCTGTTCCTCAGTGTGCTTTTCGGCACATCTACCACCACCGGTGGGAGAGGCATAGGACCTGCTGGCAGAATTTGATGGTGCTGACTGGTGGGACCATGTGTGTATGGTGGATGTGGGAGGGGTAATTGTGGTGAGGGAAACTGTAGGGAGGCAGTTGTTGCCACGCCAGCTGCAGGACACTGTAGGGCCAGCGTGGCAACAGCCTCCGTCAGTGAGGCTGTTGCCACACTGACGGAGGCTGTTGCCACGCTGGCTGCAGGGCGCTGCACAGTAGTGGCTGTCGGGGCAGGTTGTTCTGTCTCCCCAAATGTCAGCCGCCTTTTCAGCCTGGCCGTGCCCGCTGTGTTGGATGGCAGACTGAAAATATGTGGGTTGTCCACCACAACCACAACGGACAGAGCCTCTTTTTGGAGAGTGGAAGGCTGCTGCACAGCTCCTGTCACTGGAGCTTCAAGAGAGGGGATGGCTTGTTGAAGCACATGAGTCTCCTGACTCTTGCCCTGCCTGTTTGACCTGAATGAAAATAATAAAGTGGCGAAGTGGTTATATTTCATGAATAAAGTTATTGTTGCTACCCAGGTTGTATTGGTATTTTTACTGATTTGCTCACCATTGTGCCAGCGTAGCTGTGTTGACCTCAGGCAGCTGGATGGTGGTGTCGGCCATCACACACGCGTTATTGATTATACATTGGCGTATGTTGCTGTACGCATGTATAATGCGTGTCCACCGGCTCTGGCTGCCTTCGGGACTCTTCTTCCTGCCAGTGATGGCCATGCAGAGCTGGATGAAGATGGCCTCGACCAGCCGGTTGCAATCGGGCCACTGGGCCGGTCCGTGTGACCCGACGAAACACCTGGACAATCGAGGCAGTGCAAAACATTACAATGATAGATATGGTCACATAAAACAACCACATAAACAGATAGAAGAATACAAAAATCATATGAACATACCGTCTGGTGGACTCCACCCCTGGTGCCACCATCTTTTTTGTGGTCCTAAACCGACCTTTGTTGAGGGTTGCACGGTGACGAGGAGGGTATGTCGTCCTGCCCTTGTCAAAATCAGACAAGCCCTGCCAGAGGGCTATGATGTTCCTGGCCTCCTCCTGTGTCAGGGCAAGGATGTGATCTTTTAGGAACACAAGGCAGCGTGCCAGCTCCTGGACGGCTGCATAGCCGGGAATGTTGTCCGGCCCAACAGAGTCCTAAACGAATGAAATGGAACACAGTGACAAACTTGTAAAGCACTATATTTTTGGATTGATTCTTTAAAGCCAGTTGTAAAAAGAGGTGAAAACTTACATCAGAAGTAGACACAGGACCAGGTGCTGAGGACGAGCTGGTGGATGGTCCTGGGGACCAGCTGCTGGTGGGTGGCATCGCAGGCATTGAAGCAGCAGTATTATTGGGCACTGGGGACCGGCTGCTGGGTGGTATGGAGGGCGCTTGGGACCGGCTGCTGGATGGTATGGAGGGCGCTGGGGACCGGCTGCTGGGTGGTTCCATGGGCGCTGGTGCTGGGGACTGGCTGCTGGGTGACACTACAGCAGGAGGAGGGGCAGCAGCAGACACACCTGTGGCTGAAGGTGGTGTGGTTTCGGGATACGTGAGGAGCCTCCAGGAAGGGGACAGTAAAGTCCTCGATGTCCTCTGCCTCTGGCTCAACATAGCCCTCATCCTCATCCTCAGCCACAGACACTTCTGCTGTCTCCATCGCAGTCAGTGTCCTCTTGTAGTCCTCCAGAGCAAGGCCAGTCTGGCTGTACAAATACTCTACCCCAATGAGTTCACCTGAAAATCAGAAAAACATAAAACAAACACAAAATATACATTATGTACATGTCGATGCAACTAATTGAGATACAAAAGAAATTTTTCAGACAGAAATTCAGCGCACCAGTGTACTTCCGTGGCGGCGTGTAGTCTAACAGCTTCTGTCCTACGACTTCCTCAGCAAGCTGGTTGACGGCATGCCGTAGAAGGCCGCTGTAAGAGTGGGGCCCCACTCTCCCCTCTGCTGCCAAGGCCCTGTCCTCATTCCACCTGGCTAGGCCATCTACCAGATACGCCTGGAAGAATGTGGCACTAGCCAGAGTCCCTGTAGAACATAAAATAGGTGTATTAGTGAACTATACTTTAATTCTCTACATCAAACTACATTTTTGGTAACATAGGTTTTACCTGGGATGAACCTGTTCATGTGCAGGTGAAAACTCTCCAGAGATGTTGACCCCCTGGCGCATCTGTAGGTTGGCAGAGTGTGCCCCCCCTTCCTCAGGGTGCCTGTCTGCATGTACAGCTGCACGCCAGGGGGGTCCTGGAGGCAGCAGAGGTGTTTTTTCTGCACCTTCCAGATCTCTGCCATCCGCTCACGGTTGATGAGGGGCACACCAAGTGTGTTGCACCCCTTGTCCCCGTCGTAGGCCTCCAGAAGCTGGGTGATAAGTGCCTCCATCTCATCACGGCTTCTGGTTGTGCGTCTGCAGTGCAGCGCCATCTCTGCCCTGGAGACGTCCCGCATGAAATCAGCAGGGGTGGAGAGCCGGATGTTCTTTGCTGTCAGCTCAGCATGCTTGGCCGCCGTCAGGGCTTCCACGTCTTCCTCATCCCAGATGAAGATACACTGGCTCAATCTATTCATGAAGCCAGCGTATAGGGAGTGGGAGTCAGTGGTGCACCCTGTAGCGATCCTTCGCATGAAGTGCCATATATCAAGGCGCAGCAGCATGCGGTCCTATGCTGCAAACATCTTCGATATATGTGTGGACCCACAACAGTCCCTGTCCACGTACAGCACCTCAGGAGGCAGCACGCCAGCATCCTTATAGCGGGCAATGAGGCCACCAATCACTGGCCCGAGGCCATAGCCCTCACCAGACGTCAGCACAGACATGATGACCTGCCCGTGCTCATTGCCAATGTTGGTGGCCCATGATGCTGTTGAGCGGTGCGCCAGCTTTTTGACAATCTTTTTCATAGAATCCATTTTCAGGACTCTGCCAAAAAGGGAGGTGATGCTGGCTTTGATCTCCTCCAGCCTGCCCAGCACATCCTGCGAGTATACCTGCATCAGCCACCGATGTTTTGGCACCGGCAGCATCGCAGGCATGTCTCCAATGGCCACAGGGGCAACCAGCCCTGCAGACACAGCCCGTGTGACCCCACTGCAGTCTGTCAGGAACTGGAGCTGCCTCTGCAGCCAGACATCGGAGTGCTGCTCCTCCAGCTGTCTGCACCTGGCTGCTGCTGTTCCCAAGGCCCCTCTGGCGCATCTGCCGCACGACCTGCATGTCGCAGCCCAGCTTGGACGTCAACAGACAGGGGAACTGGACGCGATGGCCGATGTCCAGCTGGCGGATGATGTTGAAGGTCCAGCTGATGACCTTCCTCTTGCACCCCTTGCAGGCCAGATACTCTGCCACCATGTAATAGGTTCCACTGACACCCACCACCTGCCGTACCCTCTGGTGCAATCCGGCAGATGTCAGCTCCTCCTTCCCGCAGTCCTCATGAGGGCAGAGTAGCCGCACGCGCCACAGCTTCCTCGGCATCCAAAGGAACAGGGGGTGGCCGAAGTACCTCTCCATCGGCGGAATACCAGTGGGGGCAAGTGATGGCTGCGGTGGGTACCACCACATCCTGTTCACCCTGGTGAAGTCCAGCTCTGGCTGTCCAGTCCTGGACCACTTAAAGAGGGCCTTGGATATACACTGCTGGTCTTGGACTGGCAAGGCTGGTATCCAGCCAGCAGGGAGACAAACTCTGCTCTCTATGAAACAGAACACAAAAAATGCAGTGTAAGGCTCTTGTTTTATTTGTATTACTACTATCTCACAAAAAATGTACTGTTGTATCTACATGCATGCCAATAACGTTCATTGATTTAATCAAACTGAATTGTATCTCACGTGCTGCTATAGCCTTCTCCACATGCTCTGCTGCCATGACCAGGTCCCTGTCATCCACGGCACACGGTGGCTCCAGTCCACACGTCACTGCTGCAGATGGTGATGATGAGCCTCGTGCTGGCACTGCTGGAATGACTAGAGAAGACAACAATGATTGAGTTTAAAAAAAAAATCTATATGTATGTATTCATATTACTATTGGCATCACACACCTTTAATTACATCAGACTTACTAGGCTGAAACCTGGAGGCAGAAGGAGAGACAAGTCTTCTGACAGACATGTCAAGGCTCCTTTGGCTCATGCTCTTTCCCACCAGCAATGCACGCAATGACGTGACTGGCACACGCATGGTGGAACGGGCACCACTAGTGGATGCCGATGCAGAGGCTTGGGGTCGGCTGGTGGGTGGCACAGCAGAGGCTGGGGACCGGCTGGTGGGTGGCACAGCAGAGGCTGGGGACCGGCTGGTGGGTGGCACAGCAGAGGCTGGGGACCGGCTGGTGGGTGGTAATACGGGCGCTGGTAACCGGCTGGTGGATACTGCGGCAGAGGTTGAGGCTGAGGCTGAGGGTGAAGCACCGGCGACAGATGATGCAGATGATGATGTTTGGGTGCTTGGAGCCCGTTTATGGAGCCTTATGGAGATAGCCTCCCGGCCCTCAGGGAACCTTTCAATGTAGCGCCGGAAGGCTTCCTTGTTTGCCCTGTTGTTGAGCGATTCCTTCACCTCACCCTTCTCACTTTCCCTGATCATTGACGCCACCAGGTACCCACCAAACCCCAGTGCGTTCTCAAGGACCCACCTGAAAGTCTGCCCCCTGAAAACGCCAACCTGCAGCTTATGCAGACCCAGAACACACGCCTCATCCTCAGTGTTCAGGCCTTGCTCCGCTGCAGCTTGCCGTGCTGACGCCAACAGCTCATCTGGTGGAAGAGGACGTGACCATGGCTGGGCTCTGCTCTTCACCCGCCCAGCATCATGAGAGTCAGTTAAAATGACCGTCCCATCAGCCCTTTTCCTAAAATTTGGCTCCATATCTAGTAAAAAAGACAATGTTGAAGTCATCAAAAAAGTATAACAACAAAAGAACAGGGAAGGCAAGCAGAATGTTTATCTAAACGCAAATGCTATCTCTTTTAATACATAGTAGTGCAGTAGGATTCTTGCACATGTTTATTTCTTGAACCTGTACATATTGTGTTTACTATATCAATGTGTGTATGGGTAGGTGTGGTCTTATGCTTAGTGTATCTGTTGTGATAAATGGTATGGTTACTGCTGTAACACTGCAATTCCCCGGATGGATAAAGTAATTGATCTATCTATCAGTTCACTGGCCTAATGAAACATCATAACTATGATAAGGCTTAGGAACACCTTATATAAATTATGTATGCAGGTAGGCTACTACTTCAGGATAAGCTAGCGAACAGTAGAATATAAGACACTGACAATATACCTATATAAATATAGCAACCCCATTTGTTGTGACGGAGTTCTCACTTCCTCATCTTGTCGCTTCCCAAGAATAGCCTGTTTCTATAATATATTCAGAACTAACGAATGAATGAATGAATGAATGAATGAATGAATATTTTATTTTCGTGTCAGGACAATTACATGACCCATCCCACATGGGATTATCAGACACATCAACATTCAATATTTAACAAAACATAACATTCTGGTATGTTACCCAACCAGAAGCTTTCAGTGCAGCCCAAATTAGAGACATAATATGCCTATACATATACATACATATACATTCATACATACCATACATACCTGCACTGAATACGAAAATAAAACGAAAAAATAAATAAAAAAATAAACTCTACTTTATCAGTTATACGTCAACCTTCTCCTCATGTCCCATGCTTTAGAAAGAAATTCAGAGAATGCAAAAATATTATCAAAAAGAAATTCGAGTATTACTCCATTCTCACTATCTATCATATTTAGCTCAGGAGTATGGACTCTTTTAAACATTGTTTCTCTCAAGTCATGATACAAAGGACAATATAAAATGAAATGAATTTCATTTTCCACCTCATTCAACTAACAGTTCCCAATCAGATTAGCGTCTGTGGACCAGCACGCTAGGTTGCGAGTTATCGTTAACTTAACAGTACTACGCTAAAGAGGACATCTCAAAATGCGACTTACCGAATGCACCTCTGCAGTTGCTGGATCACGTACAGTTGGCGTCGCTCCAGCTAGAAGTGTTAATTTTGTGGCTATAGACTAAATGGTGCAGGTAGCTTATGTGAGAGAGACCCGCGCAGTATGCAGGAGAGGCCAAGCTAGTGACGTCCCAATTCCCCCAGATTCCCCTCTGCGCGAACGAAGCGTTTGGGGGTGTGGCTTGGAGGAGACTGCAGAGGGACGCTGGATAGGGACAAATCCAACTGTGGCAGTTCTGAGCGTGTGACCACTCATTACAGGGAGGGCTGACAGCAGTATATATGCATTTACAAGTAAAAACAGCTTTTGCAGGGAATGGTAATGCTAGCAGTAGCACTAACATTGCCGATAAAAACGTGCAGGCCGGATTCGAACCTACGCTTTAGGGGGCGCTCTTCACTACAAGTAGGCGCGATACCTCGACACATGAGCGCTGGCCTTGGTGCAGTAGGCAGCGCGTCAGTCTCATAATCTGAAGGCCGTGAGTTCGAACCTCACACGGGGCATCTGTTTTTTGCTTTGATCTGTTGTAGACCCTTCATTGCAAAATACCTCAAACGGGCGGACTGGCCATCCTTATAAGCAATGGCCAACCTTACTCAGCTGGGGCATCAACTCTAGGAAATATTTTTAAACTTTTGCCTGTATACTCGGAAACTTGATAAACTACTCTCAGGTGTAAGGTCGGATGTTTAAAGAGCTCGCTTAGGTTCACCTCTGGACTTGGGCAGCAATGCTAAAGACGGCAAACCCTTGTTTCTGCCCGGTTTTGAAACGGGGACCTTTCGTGTGTGAGACGAATGTGATAACCACTACACCACAGAAACCTCAAGTCCTACGAGCAGAGTTGAGTTGAGGGACAAAGTCAACCCTCGATCGACAATCAGTTGCACTGTAAAGTCGACGAAGTTTGTAAAAACAAAACAGATGGAGAGCTTTGCATGCAGATTCGATCACTTGGAAACTTAGGACCTGCAACACCAGTGCCCAGTCCAGCATAGCTTGTTTTAGAGCGTTTTCACACCAGCCTAGTCCGGGTCCTCGTTTCGGACCAGCCGCAAAAATGATACATTGTTTTGTTTTCAAGCTGGTTCGGTTCGCGTTCACACTAGCCAAAGAGCAAGCGGACCAAATAGGGCTGCCAACGCTTCCAGATTGGCAAGGAGGCCAGTAATCTCCCAGAGATCTTTTGACGGCTGAAATTATATGAACGTGTGTGTGTCCGTTGGACAATGTTGTATCCTATTTTGTTTTCCCCCCTCTCCCTCCCGTCGGTTGGGACCAGTGTGTGCGTAGGCGATGCATATACGTATGCAGGCTCAGTGAGTGTGTTTGTGTATGCACATGCATGAGCGCACACACACAGAGGAAGGGAGACACCAGGTCACAGCATGCAGTGAATGCCTATAAGGTTCTTAACAGACCTGTCTGTTTTTAGACCACTCTGAAATCCCCAAATCTGAACCGATTGCTGTCACTCCACTTGCTGTGTATCCACAAGATCCCAACCGACATTTCCATATGTGCCAAGCATGCTATAGTACCTGTCAATCAAAGACTGCGACCCAAAACCCGAAGGTCGGGCTGATATTAACAAGCGGTAACTGACTCCAGTAATTTGGTAAAAAAAAGAAAACCCGTTCAACTTCTGCCAATAGGCTACTATAATGGAGACGCATATGACCACCTGAAAATAATAAAATAATAATAAATAGCCTAATGAAGAGGCTGCAATCAATCTTATCACAGAAGGAGCTGGCTCGGATGAGACCTCCTTGCCATTTGCATACGCGAGGTAGCCTATAACGTTATTGTTCTGCCGACGACTGCAATGATGCAAAAAAGTCCCCCCAAAATAATCCACGCAGTTTCACCTGTCACCAAAACTTGATGTGAAAAATGTATATGTTGTTTTTAACCATAAAATACTCATCCTCAGCCTAGTTAGACATAGCCCAGCTGGCAAGGGGGGCTCGTTTCATCCAAAAATGTGCTAGGCTTCCTGCATTTGGGTCAATTTCACACCACAAACTAACCATACTACACTTAATTTGGAAGCGTACCGAGACCACCTGTTCAAGGAGGTCTCGGTACGCTTGTTTGGTCCACACCAGTGTTCGATTGCTGCATTCACACCTGCCCAAATGAACCTCACCAAGTGGGGAAACAAAGTCTGGTGCCAGTCAAGTGAACCAAATGAGGTAAACGTGAAAGCACCCTTAGTAGACTGTCTAGGGTTGGGTTAGGGTTACACAACTGAACTGGCCATGGGCATGACGATGGCACATTTCAGATCAACCCTTTGTGCCTGAGAGAAGTTGTTTCTGCCTGGTTTCGAACCAGGGACCTTTCGCTTGTTAGGCGAACATGATAGCCACTACACCACAGAAACACATTCTAGTGAGTTTTTACAGTTCACAAGGACGATAAAAACACCTTGCCTCATTCTCCACATCTGTTTAGCTCCCAAACAACAGGAACATCTTTCACATTGCTGCCCGGTTTCAAGCCTGCAGCATTTAGAATGTGAGACAAAAAGGGGTAACCACACCTGACTGTTTCACTTGAAGAAGTAGCATAGGCAATGCTCAAATGTGGATTGCATTGAGACGCTAACACAGGGACACATTCAACACCACAATTGCTCAGGTCACGGGGTGCAATCAGGTTGAGCTGACCTGACCCTGACAAACTGGAGCCTCGTTGGCGCAGTAGGCAGCGCGTCAGTCTCATAATCTGAAGGCCGTGAGTTCGAACCTCACACGGGGCATCTGTTTTTTGCTTTGATCTGTTGTAGACCCTTCATTGCAAAATACCTCAAACGGGCGGACTGGCCATCCTTATAAGCAATGGCCAACCTTACTCAGCTGGGGCATCAACTCTAGGAAATATTTTTAAACTTTTGCCTGTATACTCGGAAACTTGATAAACTACTCTCAGGTGTAAGGTCGGATGTTTAAAGAGCTCGCTTAGGTTCACCTCTGGACTTGGGCAGCAATGCTAAAGACGGCAAACCCTTGTTTCTGCCCGGTTTTGAAACGGGGACCTTTCGTGTGTGAGACGAATGTGATAACCACTACACCACAGAAACCTCAAGTCCTACGAGCAGAGTTGAGTTGAGGGACAAAGTCAACCCTCGATCGACAATCAGTTGCACTGTAAAGTCGAGGAAGTTTGTAAAAACAAAACAGATGGAGAGCTTTGCATGCAGATTCGATCACTTGGAAACTTAGGACCTGCAACACCAGTGCCCAGTCCAGCATAGCTTGTTTTAGAGCGTTTTCACACCAGCCTAGTCCGGGTCCTCGTTTCGGACCAGCCGCAAAAATGATACATTGTTTTGTTTTCAAGCTGGTTCGGTTCGCGTTCACACTAGCCAAAGAGCAAGCGGACCAAATAGGGCTGCCAACGCTTCCAGATTGGCAAGGAGGCCAGTAATCTCCCAGAGATCTTTTGACGGCTGAAATTATATGAACGTGTGTGTGTCCGTTGGACAATGTTGTATCCTATTTTGTTTTCCCCCCTCTCCCTCCCGTCGGTTGGGACCAGTGTGTGCGTAGGCGATGCATATACGTATGCAGGCTCAGTGAGTGTGTTTGTGTATGCACATGCATGAGCGCACACACACAGAGGAAGGGAGACACCAGGTCACAGCATGCAGTGAATGCCTATAAGGTTCTTAACAGACCTGTCTGTTTTTAGACCACTCTGAAATCCCCAAATCTGAACCGATTGCTGTCACTCCACTTGCTGTGTATCCACAAGATCCCAACCGACATTTCCATATGTGCCAAGCATGCTATAGTACCTGTCAATCAAAGACTGCGACCCAAAACCCGAAGGTCGGGCTGATATTAACAAGCGGTAACTGACTCCAGTAATTTGGTAAAAAAAAGAAAACCCGTTCAACTTCTGCCAATAGGCTACTATAATGGAGACGCATATGACCACCTGAAAATAATAAAATAATAATAAATAGCCTAATGAAGAGGCTGCAATCAATCTTATCACAGAAGGAGCTGGCTCGGATGAGACCTCCTTGCCATTTGCATACGCGAGGTAGCCTATAACGTTATTGTTCTGCCGACGACTGCAATGATGCAAAAAAGTCCCCCCAAAATAATCCACGCAGTTTCACCTGTCACCAAAACTTGATGTGAAAAATGTATATGTTGTTTTTAACCATAAAATACTCATCCTCAGCCTAGTTAGACATAGCCCAGCTGGCAAGGGGGGCTCGTTTCATCCAAAAATGTGCTAGGCTTCCTGCATTTGGGTCAATTTCACACCACAAACTAACCATACTACACTTAATTTGGAAGCGTACCGAGACCACCTGTTCAAGGAGGTCTCGGTACGCTTGTTTGGTCCACACCAGTGTTCGATTGCTGCATTCACACCTGCCCAAATGAACCTCACCAAGTGGGGAAACAAAGTCTGGTGCCAGTCAAGTGAACCAAATGAGGTAAACGTGAAAGCACCCTTAGTAGACTGTCTAGGGTTGGGTTAGGGTTACACAACTGAACTGGCCATGGGCATGACGATGGCACATTTCAGATCAACCCTTTGTGCCTGAGAGAAGTTGTTTCTGCCTGGTTTCGAACCAGGGACCTTTCGCTTGTTAGGCGAACATGATAGCCACTACACCACAGAAACACATTCTAGTGAGTTTTTACAGTTCACAAGGACGATAAAAACACCTTGCCTCATTCTCCACATCTGTTTAGCTCCCAAACAACAGGAACATCTTTCACATTGCTGCCCGGTTTCAAGCCTGCAGCATTTAGAATGTGAGACAAAAAGGGGTAACCACACCTGACTGTTTCACTTGAAGAAGTAGCATAGGCAATGCTCAAATGTGGATTGCATTGAGACGCTAACACAGGGACACATTCAACACCACAATTGCTCAGGTCACGGGGTGCAATCAGGTTGAGCTGACCTGACCCTGACAAACTGGAGCCTCGTTGGCGCAGTAGGCAGCGCGTCAGTCTCATAATCTGAAGGCCGTGAGTTCGAACCTCACACGGGGCATCTGTTTTTTGCTTTGATCTGTTGTAGACCCTTCATTGCAAAATACCTCAAACGGGCGGACTGGCCATCCTTATAAGCAATGGCCAACCTTACTCAGCTGGGGCATCAACTCTAGGAAATATTTTTAAACTTTTGCCTGTATACTCGGAAACTTGATAAACTACTCTCAGGTGTAAGGTCGGATGTTTAAAGAGCTCGCTTAGGTTCACCTCTGGACTTGGGCAGCAATGCTAAAGACGGCAAACCCTTGTTTCTGCCCGGTTTTGAACCTGGGACCTTTCGTGTGTGAGACGAATGTGATAACCACTACACCACAGAAACCTCAGGTCCTACGAGCAGCGTTGAGTTGAGGGACAAAGTCAACCCTCGATCGACAATCAGTTGCACTGTAAAGTCGAGGACGTTTGTAAAAACAAAACGGATGGAGAGCTTTGCATGCAGATTCGATCACTTGGAAACTTAGGACCTGCAACTCCAGTGCCCAGTCCAGCATACCTTGTTTTAGAGCGTTTTCACACCAGCCTAGTCCGGGTCCTCGTTTCGGACCAGACGCAAAAATGATACATTGTTTTGTTTTCAAGCTGGTTCGGTTCGCTTTCACACTAGCCAAAAAGCAAGCGGACCAAATAGGGCTGCCAACGCTTCCAGATTGGCAAGGAGGCCAGTAATCTCCCAGAGAACTTTTGACGGCTGAAATTATATGAACGTGTGTGTGTCCGTTGGACAATGTTGTATCCTATTTTGTTTTCCCCCCTCTCTCTCCCGTCGGTTGGGACCAGTGTGTGCGTAGGCGATGCATATACGTATGCAGGCTCAGTGAGTGTGTTTGTGTATGCACATGCATGAGCGCACACACACAGAGGAAGGGAGACACCAGGTCACAGCATGCAGTGAATGCCTATAAGGTTCTTAACAGACCTGTCTGTTTTTAGACCACTCTGAAATCCCCAAATCTGAACCGATTGCTGTCACTCCACTTGCTGTGTATCCACAAGATCCCAACCGACATTTCCATATGTGCCAAGCATGCTATACTACCTGTCAATCAAAGACTGCGACCCAAAACCCGAAGGTCGGGCTGATATTAACAAGCGGTAACTGACTCCAGTAATTTGGTAAAAAAAAAGAAAACCCGTTCAACTTCTGCCAATAGGCTACTATAATGGAGACGCATATGACCACCTGAAAATAATAAAATAATAATAAATAGCCTAATGAAGAGGCTGCAATCAATCTTATCACAGAAGGAGCTGGCTCAGGAGACACCTCCTTGCCATTTGCATACGCGAGGTAGCCTATAACGTTAGTGTTCTGCCGACGACTGCAATGATGCAAAAAAGTCCCCCCAAAATAATCCACGCAGTTTCACCTGTCACCAAAACTTGATGTGAAAAATGTATATGTTGTTTTTAACCATAAAATACTCATCCTCAGCCTAGTTAGACATAGCCCAGCTGGCAAGGGGGGCTCGTTTCATCCAAAAATGTGCGAGGCTTCCTGCATTTGGGTCAATTTCACACCACAAACTAACCATACTAGACTTAATTTGGAAGCGTACTGAGACCACCTGTTCAAGGAGGTCTCGGTACGCTTGTTTGGTCCACACCAGTGTTCGATTGCTGCATTCACACCTGCCCAAATGAACCTCACCAAGTGGGGAAACGAAGTCTGGTGCCAGTCAAGTGAACCAAATGTGAACCAAATGAGGTAGGCGTGAAAGCACCCTTAGTAGACTTTCTAGGGTTGGGTTAGGGTTACACAACTGAACTGGCCATGGGCATGACGATGGCACATTTCAGATCAACCCTTTGTGCCTGAGAAAAGTTGTTTCTGCCTGGTTTCGAACCAGGGACCTTTCGCGTGTTAGGCGAACATGATAGCCACTACACCACAGAAACACATTCTAGTGAGTTTTTACAGTTCACAAGGACGATAAAAACACCTTGCCTCATTCTCCACATCTGTTTAGCTCCCAAACAACAGGAACATCTTTCACATTGCTGCCCGGTTTCAAGCCTGCAGCATTTAGAATGTGAGACAAAAAGGGGTAACCACACCTGACTGTTTCACTTGAAGAAGTAGCATAGGCAATGCTCAAATGTGGATTGCATTGAGACGCTAACACAGGGACACATTCAACACCACAATTGCTCAGGTCACCGGGTGCAATCAGGTTGAGCTGACCTGACCCTGACAAACCGGAGCCTCGTTGGTGCAGTAGGCATTGCGTCAGTCTCATAATGTGAAGGCCGTGAGTTCGAACCTCACACGGGGCATCTGTTTTTTGCTTTGATCTGTTGTAGACCCTTCATTGCAAAATACCTCAAACGGGCGGACTGGCCATCCTTATAAGCAATGGCCAACCTTACTCAGCTGGGGCATCAACTCTAGGAAATATTTTTAAACTTTTGCCTGTATACTCGGAAACTTGATAAACTACTCTCAGGTGTAAGGTCGGATGTTTAAAGAGCTCGCTTAGGTTCACCTCTGGACTTGGGCAGCAATGCTAAAGACGGCAAACCCTTGTTTCTGCCCGGTTTTGAACCGGGGACCTTTCGTGTGTGAGACGAATGTGATAACCACTACACCACAGAAACCTCAAGTCCTACGAACAGAGTTGAGTTGAGGGACAAAGTCAACCCTCGATCGACAATCAGTTGCACTGTAAAGTCGAGGAACTTTGTAAAAACAAAACAGATGGAGAGCTTTGCATGCAGATTCGATCACTTGGAAACTTAGGACCTGCAACACCAGTGCCCAGTCCACAGTAGCGGAGCGTACGCCGGGGCAGAGGGTGCGGCCGCCACGGGCCCACTCGTCAGGGGGGCCCATCAAAAAAAAAAAAAAAAAATTTTTTTTTTTTTTTTTTTTTGCAGGCCAGGCCACCTGGCTGGCAACCTGTGTTTTTATTTTTCTTCTTCAGAACAAGCTTGTCTGTGAAGTGGCTTCACTGTAGTCTTTCTTGGACATAATATTACTTGGCTCAATTAGTGACAAATTGTGTTTTCGGATATAGGGGCTATCAGCTATTTTACAGTTGTGACTTAAAATGACTTTATTTAATAAAGTCAGTGGTGTGAGTCTGAGAGGAATTCAATCAATAGACAATAACATTGGTGTGTTTAAAATGAGATATTCCACTAAATATGGCTAAAACCGATTCAAACATGCAAAAAAGGCACATTTTTCTTCGCGGCCTGGCAGGCCCGGTTCTACGGGGGTGCAAAAGCATGCATTGCACCCTTATTTGTCTGCATGCTCAGTTGAAAAGTAAAAAAAAAAAAAAAAATTTTTTTTTTATAAATGCTACAGCTGCACACTTACTGTTTAAACTTGAATTATAGTTGTTGTTTTTCTTTGTTCTTTGATGTGATTTTATGGCTTTTTGGCACCTATATGTAACCTTTTAAGGTTGAGATAATTGTATTATCATTATATGGTCCAAATATTTCAGTAAAGCACTTGAAACACTTGAAATATTCTTGCTTGGGTGGTATCATTCTACTTGAAATGATGGTCAAATGCATTATTTTTAGTAAAATAACATGTCAAATTTTTCGGGCGGCCGGCCACCCGAGTGGGCCCGGCCTTTGGCCGGGCATCTGCACCCCTTCCTATCTAGGATGCACCCCTAGTCATCTTGTTCTGGAACCGGCCCTGCGGCCTGGCCTGGCCTTCAAAAAAAAAAAAAAAAAAAAAAATTTTTTTTTTTTTTGATGGGGCCCCCCTAAGAGCTTCGCCCCCTCTGGGCTGATAGGGTCGCTCCGCCCCTGCCAGTCCAGCATAGCTTGTTTTAGAGCGTTTTCACACCAGCCTAGTCCGGGTCCTCGTTTCGGACCAGCCGCAAAAATGATACATTGTTTTGTTTTCAAGCTGGTTCGGTTCGCGTTCACACTAGCCAAAGAGCAAGCGGACCAAATAGGGCTGCCAATGCTTCCAGATTGGCAAGGAGGCCAGTAATCTCCCAGAGATCTTTTGACGGCTGAAATTATATGAACGTGTGTGTGTCCGTTGGACAATGTTGTATCCTATTTTGTTTTCCCCCCTCTCCCTCCCGTCGGTTGGGACCAGTGTGTGCGTAGGCGATGCATATACGTATGCAGGCTCAGTGAGTGTGTTTGTGTATGCACATGCATGAGCGCACACACACAGAGGAAGGGAGACACCAGGTCACAGCATGCAGTGAATGCCTATAAGGTTCTTAACAGACCTGTCTGTTTTTAGACCACTCTGAAATCCCCAAATCTGAACCGATTGCTGTCACTCCACTTGCTGTGTATCCACAAGATCCCAACCGACATTTCCATATGTGCCAAGCATGCTATAGTACCTGTCAATCAAAGACTGCGACCCAAAACCCGAAGGTCGGGCTGATATTAACAAGCGGTAACTGACTCCAGTAATTTGGTAAAAAAAAGAAAACCCGTTCAACTTCTGCCAATAGGCTACTATAATGGAGACGCATATGACCACCTGAAAATAATAAAATAATAATAAATAGCCTAATGAAGAGGCTGCAATCAATCTTATCACAGAAGGAGCTGGCTCGGATGAGACCTCCTTGCCATTTGCATACGCGAGGTAGCCTATAACGTTATTGTTCTGCCGACGACTGCAATGAAGCAAAAAGTCCCCCCAAAATAATCCACGCAGTTTCACCTGTCACCAAAACTTGATGTGAAAAATGGATATGTTGTTTTTAACCATAAAATACTCATCCTCAGCCTAGTTAGACATAGCCCAGCTGGCAAGGGGGGCTCGTTTCATCCAAAAATGTGCTAGGCTTCCTGCATTTGGGTCAATTTCACACCACAAACTAACCATACTACACTTAATTTGGAAGCGTACCGAGACCACCTGTTCAAGGAGGTCTCGGTACGCTTGTTTGGTCCACACCAGTGTTCGATTGCTGCATTCACACCTGCCCAAATGAACCTCACCAAGTGGGGAAACAAAGTCTGGTGCCAGTCAAGTGAACCAAATGAGGTAGGCGTGAAAGCACCCTTAGTAGACTGTCTAGGGTTGGGTTAGGGTTACACAACTGAACTGGCCATGGGCATGACGATGGCACATTTCAGATCAACCCTTTGTGCCTGAGAAAAGTTGTTTCTGCCTGGTTTCGAACCAGGGACCTTTTGCTTGTTAGGCAAACATGATAGCCACTACACCACAGAAACACATTCTAGTGAGTTTTTACAGTTCACAAGGACGATAAAAACACCATGCCTCATTCTCCACATCTGTTTAGCTCCCAAACAACAGGAACATCTTTCACATTGCTGCCCGGTTTCAAGCCTGCAGCATTTAGAATGTGAGACAAAAAGGGGTAACCACACCTGACTGTTTCACTTGAAGAAGTAGCATAGGCAATGCTCAAATGTGGATTGCATTGAGACGCTAACACAGGGACACATTCAACACCACAATTGCTCAGGTCACGGGGTGCAATCAGGTTGAGCTGACCTGACCCTGACAAACCGGAGCCTCGTTGGCGCAGTAGGCAGCGCGTCAGTCTCATAATCTGAAGGCCGTGAGTTCGAACCTCACACGGGGCATCTGTTTTTTGCTTTGATCTGTTGTAGACCCTTCATTGCAAAATACCTCAAACGGGCGGACTGGCCATCCTTATAAGCAATGGCCAACCTTACTCAGCTGGGGCATCAACTCTAGGAAATATTTTTAAACTTTTGCCTGTATACTCGGAAACTTGATAAACTACTCTCAGGTGTAAGGTCGGATGTTTAAAGAGCTCGCTTAGGTTCACCTCTGGACTTGGGCAGCAATGCTAAAGACGGCAAACCCTTGTTTCTGCCCGGTTTTGAACCGGGGACCTTTCGTGTGTGAGACGAATGTGATAACCACTACACCACAGAAACCTCAGGTCCTACGAGCAGCGTTGAGTTGAGGCACAAAGTCAACCCTCGATCGACAATCAGTTGCACTGTAAAGTCGAGGACGTTTGTAAAAACAAAACGGATGGAGAGCTTTGCATGCAGATTCGATCACTTGGAAACTTAGGACCTGCAACTCCAGTGCCCAGTCCAGCATACCTTGTTTTAGAGCGTTTTCACACCAGCCTAGTCCGGGTCCTCGTTTCGGACCAGACGCAAAAATGATACATTGTTTTGTTTTCAAGCTGGTTCGGTTCGCTTTCACACTAGCCAAAAAGCAAGCGGACCAAATAGGGCTGCCAACGCTTCCAGATTGGCAAGGAGGCCAGTAATCTCCCAGAGAACTTTTGACGGCTGAAATTATATGAACGTGTGTGTGTCCGTTGGACAATGTTGTATCCTATTTTGTTTTCCCCCCTCTCTCTCCCGTCGGTTGGGACCAGTGTGTGCGTAGGCGATGCATATACGTATGCAGGCTCAGTGAGTGTGTTTGTGTATGCACATGCATGAGCGCACACACACAGAGGAAGGGAGACACCAGGTCACAGCATGCAGTGAATGCCTATAAGGTTCTTAACAGACCTGTCTGTTTTTAGACCACTCTGAAATCCCCAAATCTGAACCGATTGCTGTCACTCCACTTGCTGTGTATCCACAAGATCCCAACCGACATTTCCATATGTGCCAAGCATGCTATACTACCTGTCAATCAAAGACTGCGACCCAAAACCCGAAGGTCGGGCTGATATTAACAAGCGGTAACTGACTCCAGTAATTTGGTAAAAAAAAAGAAAACCCGTTCAACTTCTGCCAATAGGCTACTATAATGGAGACGCATATGACCACCTGAAAATAATAAAATAATAATAAATAGCCTAATGAAGAGGCTGCAATCAATCTTATCACAGAAGGAGCTGGCTCGGATGACACCTCCTTGCCATTTGCATACGCGAGGTAGCCTATAACGTTAGTGTTCTGCCGACGACTGCAATGATGCAAAAAAGTCCCCCCAAAATAATCCACGCAGTTTCACCTGTCACCAAAACTTGATGTGAAAAATGTATATGTTGTTTTTAACCATAAAATACTCATCCTCAGCCTAGTTAGACATAGCCCAGCTGGCAAGGGGGGCTCGTTTCATCCAAAAATGTGCGAGGCTTCCTGCATTTGGGTCAATTTCACACCACAAACTAACCATACTAGACTTAATTTGGAAGCGTACTGAGACCACCTGTTCAAGGAGGTCTCGGTACGCTTGTTTGGTCCACACCAGTGTTCGATTGCTGCATTCACACCTGCCCAAATGAACCTCACCAAGTGGGGAAACGAAGTCTGGTGCCAGTCAAGTGAACCAAATGTGAACCAAATGAGGTAGGCGTGAAAGCACCCTTAGTAGACTTTCTAGGGTTGGGTTAGGGTTACACAACTGAACTGGCCATGGGCATGACGATGGCACATTTCAGATCAACCCTTTGTGCCTGAGAAAAGTTGTTTCTGCCTGGTTTCGAACCAGGGACCTTTCGCGTGTTAGGCGAACATGATAGCCACTACACCACAGAAACACATTCTAGTGAGTTTTTACAGTTCACAAGGACGATAAAAACACCTTGCCTCATTCTCCACATCTGTTTAGCTCCCAAACAACAGGAACATCTTTCACATTGCTGCCCGGTTTCAAGCCTGCAGCATTTAGAATGTGAGACAAAAAGGGGTAACCACACCTGACTGTTTCACTTGAAGAAGTAGCATAGGCAATGCTCAAATGTGGATTGCATTGAGACGCTAACACAGGGACACATTCAACACCACAATTGCTCAGGTCACCGGGTGCAATCAGGTTGAGCTGACCTGCCCCTGACAAACCGGAGCCTCGTTGGTGCAGCAGGCATCGCGTCAGTCTCATAATCTGAAGGCCGTGAGTTCGAACCTAACACGGGGCATCTGTTTTTTGCTTTGATCTGTTGTAGACCCTTCATTGCAAAATACCTCAAACGGGCGGACTGGCCATCCTTATAAGCAATGGCCAACCTTACTCAGCTGGGGCATCAACTCTAGGAAATATTTTTAAACTTTTGCCTGTATACTCGGAAACTTGATAAACTACTCTCAGGTGTAAGGTCGGATGTTTAAAGAGCTCGCTTAGGTTCACCTCTGGACTTGGGCAGCAATGCTAAAGACGGCAAACCCTTGTTTCTGCCCGGTTTTGAACCGGGGACCTTTCGTGTGTGAGACGAATGTGATAACCACTACACCACAGAAACCTCAAGTCCTACGAACAGAGTTGAGTTGAGGGACAAAGTCAACCCTCGATCGACAATCAGTTGCACTGTAAAGTCGAGGAACTTTGTAAAAACAAAACAGATGGAGAGCTTTGCATGCAGATTCGATCACTTGGAAACTTAGGACCTGCAACACCAGTGCCCAGTCCAGCATAGCTTGTTTTAGAGCGTTTTCACACCAGCCTAGTCCGGGTCCTCGTTTCGGACCAGCCGCAAAAATGATACATTGTTTTGTTTTCAAGCTGGTTCGGTTCGCGTTCACACTAGCCAAAGAGCAAGCGGACCAAATAGGGCTGCCAACGCTTCCAGATTGGCAAGGAGGCCAGTAATCTCCCAGAGATCTTTTGACGGCTGAAATTATATGAACGTGTGTGTGTCCGTTGGACAATGTTGTATCCTATTTTGTTTTCCCCCCTCTCCCTCCCGTCGGTTGGGACCAGTGTGTGCGTAGGCGATGCATATACGTATGCAGGCTCAGTGAGTGTGTTTGTGTATGCACATGCATGAGCGCACACACACAGAGGAAGGGAGACACCAGGTCACAGCATGCAGTGAATGCCTATAAGGTTCTTAACAGACCTGTCTGTTTTTAGACCACTCTGAAATCCCCAAATCTGAACCGATTGCTGTCACTCCACTTGCTGTGTATCCACAAGATCCCAACCGACATTTCCATATGTGCCAAGCATGCTATAGTACCTGTCAATCAAAGACTGCGACCCAAAACCCGAAGGTCGGGCTGATATTAACAAGCGGTAACTGACTCCAGTAATTTGGTAAAAAAAAGAAAACCCGTTCAACTTCTGCCAATAGGCTACTATAATGGAGACGCATATGACCACCTGAAAATAATAAAATAATAATAAATAGCCTAATGAAGAGGCTGCAATCAATCTTATCACAGAAGGAGCTGGCTCGGATGAGACCTCCTTGCCATTTGCATACGCGAGGTAGCCTATAACGTTATTGTTCTGCCGACGACTGCAATGAAGCAAAAAGTCCCCCCAAAATAATCCACGCAGTTTCACCTGTCACCAAAACTTGATGTGAAAAATGGATATGTTGTTTTTAACCATAAAATACTCATCCTCAGCCTAGTTAGACATAGCCCAGCTGGCAAGGGGGGCTCGTTTCATCCAAAAATGTGCTAGGCTTCCTGCATTTGGGTCAATTTCACACCACAAACTAACCATACTACACTTAATTTGGAAGCGTACCGAGACCACCTGTTCAAGGAGGTCTCGGTACGCTTGTTTGGTCCACACCAGTGTTCGATTGCTGCATTCACACCTGCCCAAATGAACCTCACCAAGTGGGGAAACAAAGTCTGGTGCCAGTCAAGTGAACCAAATGAGGTAGGCGTGAAAGCACCCTTAGTAGACTGTCTAGGGTTGGGTTAGGGTTACACAACTGAACTGGCCATGGGCATGACGATGGCACATTTCAGATCAACCCTTTGTGCCTGAGAAAAGTTGTTTCTGCCTGGTTTCGAACCAGGGACCTTTCGCGTGTTAGGCGAACATGATAGCCACTACACCACAGAAACACATTCTAGTGAGTTTTTACAGTTCACAAGGACGATAAAAACACCTTGCCTCATTCTCCACATCTGTTTAGCTCCCAAACAACAGGAACATCTTTCACATTGCTGCCCGGTTTCAAGCCTGCAGCATTTAGAATGTGAGACAAAAAGGGGTAACCACACCTGACTGTTTCACTTGAAGAAGTAGCATAGGCAATGCTCAAATGTGGATTGCATTGAGACGCTAACACAGGGACACATTCAACACCACAATTGCTCAGGTCACCGGGTGCAATCAGGTTGAGCTGACCTGCCCCTGACAAACCGGAGCCTCGTTGGTGCAGCAGGCATCGCGTCAGTCTCATAATCTGAAGGCCGTGAGTTCGAACCTCACACGGGGCATCTGTTTTTTGCTTTGATCTGTTGTAGACCCTTCATTGCAAAATACCTCAAACGGGCGGACTGGCCATCCTTATAAGCAATGGCCAACCTTACTCAGCTGGGGCATCAACTCTAGGAAATATTTTTAAACTTTTGCCTGTATACTCGGAAACTTGATAAACTACTCTCAGGTGTAAGGTCGGATGTTTAAAGAGCTCGCTTAGGTTCACCTCTGGACTTGGGCAGCAATGCTAAAGACGGCAAACCCTTGTTTCTGCCCGGTTTTGAACCGGGGACCTTTCGTGTGTGAGACGAATGTGATAACCACTACACCACAGAAACCTCAAGTCCTACGAACAGAGTTGAGTTGAGGGACAAAGTCAACCCTCGATCGACAATCAGTTGCACTGTAAAGTCGAGGAACTTTGTAAAAACAAAACAGATGGAGAGCTTTGCATGCAGATTCGATCACTTGGAAACTTAGGACCTGCAACACCAGTGCCCAGTCCAGCATAGCTTGTTTTAGAGCGTTTTCACACCAGCCTAGTCCGGGTCCTCGTTTCGGACCAGCCGCAAAAATGATACATTGTTTTGTTTTCAAGCTGGTTCGGTTCGCGTTCACACTAGCCAAAGAGCAAGCGGACCAAATAGGGCTGCCAACGCTTCCAGATTGGCAAGGAGGCCAGTAATCTCCCAGAGATCTTTTGACGGCTGAAATTATATGAACGTGTGTGTGTCCGTTGGACAATGTTGTATCCTATTTTGTTTTCCCCCCTCTCCCTCCCGTCGGTTGGGACCAGTGTGTGCGTAGGCGATGCATATACGTATGCAGGCTCAGTGAGTGTGTTTGTGTATGCACATGCATGAGCGCACACACACAGAGGAAGGGAGACACCAGGTCACAGCATGCAGTGAATGCCTATAAGGTTCTTAACAGACCTGTCTGTTTTTAGACCACTCTGAAATCCCCAAATCTGAACCGATTGCTGTCACTCCACTTGCTGTGTATCCACAAGATCCCAACCGACATTTCCATATGTGCCAAGCATGCTATAGTACCTGTCAATCAAAGACTGCGACCCAAAACCCGAAGGTCGGGCTGATATTAACAAGCGGTAACTGACTCCAGTAATTTGGTAAAAAAAAGAAAACCCGTTCAACTTCTGCCAATAGGCTACTATAATGGAGACGCATATGACCACCTGAAAATAATAAAATAATAATAAATAGCCTAATGAAGAGGCTGCAATCAATCTTATCACAGAAGGAGCTGGCTCGGATGAGACCTCCTTGCCATTTGCATACGCGAGGTAGCCTATAACGTTATTGTTCTGCCGACGACTGCAATGATTCAAAAAAGTCCCCCCAAAATAATCCACGCAGTTTCACCTGTCACCAAAACTTGATGTGAAAAATGTATATGTTGTTTTTAACCATAAAATACTCATCCTCAGCCTAGTTAGACATAGCCCAGCTGGCAAGGGGGGCTCGTTTCATCCAAAAATGTGCTAGGCTTCCTGCATTTGGGTCAATTTCACACCACAAACTAACCATACTACACTTAATTTGGAAGCGTACCGAGACCACCTGTTCAAGGAGGTCTCGGTACGCTTGTTTGGTCCACACCAGTGTTCGATTGCTGCATTCACACCTGCCCAAATGAACCTCACCAAGTGGGGAAACAAAGTCTGGTGCCAGTCAAGTGAACCAAATGAGGTAAACGTGAAAGCACCCTTAGTAGACTGTCTAGGGTTGGGTTAGGGTTACACAACTGAACTGGCCATGGGCATGACGATGGCACATTTCAGATCAACCCTTTGTGCCTGAGAGAAGTTGTTTCTGCCTGGTTTCGAACCAGGGACCTTTCGCTTGTTAGGCGAACATGATAGCCACTACACCACAGAAACACATTCTAGTGAGTTTTTACAGTTCACAAGGACGATAAAAACACCTTGCCTCATTCTCCACATCTGTTTAGCTCCCAAACAACAGGAACATCTTTCACATTGCTGCCCGGTTTCAAGCCTGCAGCATTTAGAATGTGAGACAAAAAGGGGTAACCACACCTGACTGTTTCACTTGAAGAAGTAGCATAGGCAATGCTCAAATGTGGATTGCATTGAGACGCTAACACAGGGACACATTCAACACCACAATTGCTCAGGTCACGGGGTGCAATCAGGTTGAGCTGACCTGACCCTGACAAACTGGAGCCTCGTTGGCGCAGTAGGCAGCGCGTCAGTCTCATAATCTGAAGGCCGTGAGTTCGAACCTCACACGGGGCATCTGTTTTTTGCTTTGATCTGTTGTAGACCCTTCATTGCAAAATACCTCAAACGGGCGGACTGGCCATCCTTATAAGCAATGGCCAACCTTACTCAGCTGGGGCATCAACTATAGGAAATATTTTTAAACTTTTGCCTGTATACTCGGAAACTTGATAAACTACTCTCAGGTGTAAGGTCGGATGTTTAAAGAGCTCGCTTAGGTTCACCTCTGGACTTGGGCAGCAATGCTAAAGACTGCAAACCCTTGTTTCTGCCCGGTTTTGAACCGGGGACCTTTCGTGTGTGAGACGAATGTGATAACCACTACACCACAGAAACCTCAGGTCCTACGAGCAGCGTTGAGTTGAGGGACAAAGTCAACCCTCGATCGACAATCAGTTGCACTGTAAAGTCGAGGACGTTTGTAAAAACAAAACGGATGGAGAGCTTTGCATGCAGATTCGATCACTTGGAAACTTAGGACCTGCAACTCCAGTGCCCAGTCCAGCATACCTTGTTTTAGAGCGTTTTCACACCAGCCTAGTCCGGGTCCTCGTTTCGGACCAGACGCAAAAATGATACATTGTTTTGTTTTCAAGCTGGTTCGGTTCGCTTTCACACTAGCCAAAAAGCAAGCGGACCAAATAGGGCTGCCAACGCTTCCAGATTGGCAAGGAGGCCAGTAATCTCCCAGAGAACTTTTGACGGCTGAAATTATATGAACGTGTGTGTGTCCGTTGGACAATGTTGTATCCTATTTTGTTTTCCCCCCTCTCTCTCCCGTCGGTTGGGACCAGTGTGTGCGTAGGCGATGCATATACGTATGCAGGCTCAGTGAGTGTGTTTGTGTATGCACATGCATGAGCGCACACACACAGAGGAAGGGAGACACCAGGTCACAGCATGCAGTGAATGCCTATAAGGTTCTTAACAGACCTGTCTGTTTTTAGACCACTCTGAAATCCCCAAATCTGAACCGATTGCTGTCACTCCACTTGCTGTGTATCCACAAGATCCCAACCGACATTTCCATATGTGCCAAGCATGCTATACTACCTGTCAATCAAAGACTGCGACCCAAAACCCGAAGGTCGGGCTGATATTAACAAGCGGTAACTGACTCCAGTAATTTGGTAAAAAAAAAGAAAACCCGTTCAACTTCTGCCAATAGGCTACTATAATGGAGACGCATATGACCACCTGAAAATAATAAAATAATAATAAATAGCCTAATGAAGAGGCTGCAATCAATCTTATCACAGAAGGAGCTGGCTCGGATGACACCTCCTTGCCATTTGCATACGCGAGGTAGCCTATAACGTTAGTGTTCTGCCGACGACTGCAATCATGCAAAAAAGTCCCCCCAAAATAATCCACGCAGTTTCACCTGTCACCAAAACTTGATGTGAAAAATGTATATGTTGTTTTTAACCATAAAATACTCATCCTCAGCCTAGTTAGACATAGCCCAGCTGGCAAGGGGGGCTCGTTTCATCCAAAAATGTGCGAGGCTTCCTGCATTTGGGTCAATTTCACACCACAAACTAACCATACTAGACTTAATTTGGAAGCGTACTGAGACCACCTGTTCAAGGAGGTCTCGGTACGCTTGTTTGGTCCACACCAGTGTTCGATTGCTGCATTCACACCTGCCCAAATGAACCTCACCAAGTGGGGAAACGAAGTCTGGTGCCAGTCAAGTGAACCAAATGTGAACCAAATGAGGTAGGCGTGAAAGCACCCTTAGTAGACTTTCTAGGGTTGGGTTAGGGTTACACAACTGAACTGGCCATGGGCATGACGATGGCACATTTCAGATCAACCCTTTGTGCCTGAGAAAAGTTGTTTCTGCCTGGTTTCGAACCAGGGACCTTTCGCGTGTTAGGCGAACATGATAGCCACTACACCACAGAAACACATTCTAGTGAGTTTTTACAGTTCACAAGGACGATAAAAACACCTTGCCTCATTCTCCACATCTGTTTAGCTCCCAAACAACAGGAACATCTTTCACATTGCTGCCCGGTTTCAAGCCTGCAGCATTTAGAATGTGAGACAAAAAGGGGTAACCACACCTGACTGTTTCACTTGAAGAAGTAGCATAGGCAATGCTCAAATGTGGATTGCATTGAGACGCTAACACAGGGACACATTCAACACCACAATTGCTCAGGTCACCGGGTGCAATCAGGTTGAGCTGACCTGCCCCTGACAAACCGGAGCCTCGTTGGTGCAGCAGGCATCGCGTCAGTCTCATAATCTGAAGGCCGTGAGTTCGAACCTCACACGGGGCATCTGTTTTTTGCTTTGATCTGTTGTAGACCCTTCATTGCAAAATACCTCAAACGGGCGGACTGGCCATCCTTATAAGCAATGGCCAACCTTACTCAGCTGGGGCATCAACTCTAGGAAATATTTTTAAACTTTTGCCTGTATACTCGGAAACTTGATAAACTACTCTCAGGTGTAAGGTCGGATGTTTAAAGAGCTCGCTTAGGTTCACCTCTGGACTTGGGCAGCAATGCTAAAGACGGCAAACCCTTGTTTCTGCCCGGTTTTGAACCGGGGACCTTTCGTGTGTGAGACGAATGTGATAACCACTACACCACAGAAACCTCAAGTCCTACGAACAGAGTTGAGTTGAGGGACAAAGTCAACCCTCGATCGACAATCAGTTGCACTGTAAAGTCGAGGAACTTTGTAAAAACAAAACAGATGGAGAGCTTTGCATGCAGATTCGATCACTTGGAAACTTAGGACCTGCAACACCAGTGCCCAGTCCAGCATAGCTTGTTTTAGAGCGTTTTCACACCAGCCTAGTCCGGGTCCTCGTTTCGGACCAGCCGCAAAAATGATACATTGTTTTGTTTTCAAGCTGGTTCGGTTCGCGTTCACACTAGCCAAAGAGCAAGCGGACCAAATAGGGCTGCCAACGCTTCCAGATTGGCAAGGAGGCCAGTAATCTCCCAGAGATCTTTTGACGGCTGAAATTATATGAACGTGTGTGTGTCCGTTGGACAATGTTGTATCCTATTTTGTTTTCCCCCCTCTCCCTCCCGTCGGTTGGGACCAGTGTGTGCGTAGGCGATGCATATACGTATGCAGGCTCAGTGAGTGTGTTTGTGTATGCACATGCATGAGCGCACACACACAGAGGAAGGGAGACACCAGGTCACAGCATGCAGTGAATGCCTATAAGGTTCTTAACAGACCTGTCTGTTTTTAGACCACTCTGAAATCCCCAAATCTGAACCGATTGCTGTCACTCCACTTGCTGTGTATCCACAAGATCCCAACCGACATTTCCATATGTGCCAAGCATGCTATAGTACCTGTCAATCAAAGACTGCGACCCAAAACCCGAAGGTCGGGCTGATATTAACAAGCGGTAACTGACTCCAGTAATTTGGTAAAAAAAAGAAAACCCGTTCAACTTCTGCCAATAGGCTACTATAATGGAGACGCATATGACCACCTGAAAATAATAAAATAATAATAAATAGCCTAATGAAGAGGCTGCAATCAATCTTATCACAGAAGGAGCTGGCTCGGATGAGACCTCCTTGCCATTTGCATACGCGAGGTAGCCTATAACGTTATTGTTCTGCCGACGACTGCAATGATTCAAAAAAGTCCCCCCAAAATAATCCACGCAGTTTCACCTGTCACCAAAACTTGATGTGAAAAATGTATATGTTGTTTTTAACCATAAAATACTCATCCTCAGCCTAGTTAGACATAGCCCAGCTGGCAAGGGGGGCTCGTTTCATCCAAAAATGTGCTAGGCTTCCTGCATTTGGGTCAATTTCACACCACAAACTAACCATACTACACTTAATTTGGAAGCGTACCGAGACCACCTGTTCAAGGAGGTCTCGGTACGCTTGTTTGGTCCACACCAGTGTTCGATTGCTGCATTCACACCTGCCCAAATGAACCTCACCAAGTGGGGAAACAAAGTCTGGTGCCAGTCAAGTGAACCAAATGAGGTAAACGTGAAAGCACCCTTAGTAGACTGTCTAGGGTTGGGTTAGGGTTACACAACTGAACTGGCCATGGGCATGACGATGGCACATTTCAGATCAACCCTTTGTGCCTGAGAGAAGTTGTTTCTGCCTGGTTTCGAACCAGGGACCTTTCGCTTGTTAGGCGAACATGATAGCCACTACACCACAGAAACACATTCTAGTGAGTTTTTACAGTTCACAAGGACGATAAAAACACCTTGCCTCATTCTCCACATCTGTTTAGCTCCCAAACAACAGGAACATCTTTCACATTGCTGCCCGGTTTCAAGCCTGCAGCATTTAGAATGTGAGACAAAAAGGGGTAACCACACCTGACTGTTTCACTTGAAGAAGTAGCATAGGCAATGCTCAAATGTGGATTGCATTGAGACGCTAACACAGGGACACATTCAACACCACAATTGCTCAGGTCACGGGGTGCAATCAGGTTGAGCTGACCTGACCCTGACAAACTGGAGCCTCGTTGGCGCAGTAGGCAGCGCGTCAGTCTCATAATCTGAAGGCCGTGAGTTCGAACCTCACACGGGGCATCTGTTTTTTGCTTTGATCTGTTGTAGACCCTTCATTGCAAAATACCTCAAACGGGCGGACTGGCCATCCTTATAAGCAATGGCCAACCTTACTCAGCTGGGGCATCAACTATAGGAAATATTTTTAAACTTTTGCCTGTATACTCGGAAACTTGATAAACTACTCTCAGGTGTAAGGTCGGATGTTTAAAGAGCTCGCTTAGGTTCACCTCTGGACTTGGGCAGCAATGCTAAAGACTGCAAACCCTTGTTTCTGCCCGGTTTTGAACCGGGGACCTTTCGTGTGTGAGACGAATGTGATAACCACTACACCACAGAAACCTCAGGTCCTACGAGCAGCGTTGAGTTGAGGGACAAAGTCAACCCTCGATCGACAATCAGTTGCACTGTAAAGTCGAGGACGTTTGTAAAAACAAAACGGATGGAGAGCTTTGCATGCAGATTCGATCACTTGGAAACTTAGGACCTGCAACTCCAGTGCCCAGTCCAGCATACCTTGTTTTAGAGCGTTTTCACACCAGCCTAGTCCGGGTCCTCGTTTCGGACCAGACGCAAAAATGATACATTGTTTTGTTTTCAAGCTGGTTCGGTTCGCTTTCACACTAGCCAAAAAGCAAGCGGACCAAATAGGGCTGCCAACGCTTCCAGATTGGCAAGGAGGCCAGTAATCTCCCAGAGAACTTTTGACGGCTGAAATTATATGAACGTGTGTGTGTCCGTTGGACAATGTTGTATCCTATTTTGTTTTCCCCCCTCTCTCTCCCGTCGGTTGGGACCAGTGTGTGCGTAGGCGATGCATATACGTATGCAGGCTCAGTGAGTGTGTTTGTGTATGCACATGCATGAGCGCACACACACAGAGGAAGGGAGACACCAGGTCACAGCATGCAGTGAATGCCTATAAGGTTCTTAACAGACCTGTCTGTTTTTAGACCACTCTGAAATCCCCAAATCTGAACCGATTGCTGTCACTCCACTTGCTGTGTATCCACAAGATCCCAACCGACATTTCCATATGTGCCAAGCATGCTATACTACCTGTCAATCAAAGACTGCGACCCAAAACCCGAAGGTCGGGCTGATATTAACAAGCGGTAACTGACTCCAGTAATTTGGTAAAAAAAAAGAAAACCCGTTCAACTTCTGCCAATAGGCTACTATAATGGAGACGCATATGACCACCTGAAAATAATAAAATAATAATAAATAGCCTAATGAAGAGGCTGCAATCAATCTTATCACAGAAGGAGCTGGCTCGGATGACACCTCCTTGCCATTTGCATACGCGAGGTAGCCTATAACGTTAGTGTTCTGCCGACGACTGCAATGATGCAAAAAAGTCCCCCCAAAATAATCCACGCAGTTTCACCTGTCACCAAAACTTGATGTGAAAAATGTATATGTTGTTTTTAACCATAAAATACTCATCCTCAGCCTAGTTAGACATAGCCCAGCTGGCAAGGGGGGCTCGTTTCATCCAAAAATGTGCGAGGCTTCCTGCATTTGGGTCAATTTCACACCACAAACTAACCATACTAGACTTAATTTGGAAGCGTACTGAGACCACCTGTTCAAGGAGGTCTCGGTACGCTTGTTTGGTCCACACCAGTGTTCGATTGCTGCATTCACACCTGCCCAAATGAACCTCACCAAGTGGGGAAACGAAGTCTGGTGCCAGTCAAGTGAACCAAATGTGAACCAAATGAGGTAGGCGTGAAAGCACCCTTAGTAGACTTTCTAGGGTTGGGTTAGGGTTACACAACTGAACTGGCCATGGGCATGACGATGGCACATTTCAGATCAACCCTTTGTGCCTGAGAAAAGTTGTTTCTGCCTGGTTTCGAACCAGGGACCTTTCGCGTGTTAGGCGAACATGATAGCCACTACACCACAGAAACACATTCTAGTGAGTTTTTACAGTTCACAAGGACGATAAAAACACCTTGCCTCATTCTCCACATCTGTTTAGCTCCCAAACAACAGGAACATCTTTCACATTGCTGCCCGGTTTCAAGCCTGCAGCATTTAGAATGTGAGACAAAAAGGGGTAACCACACCTGACTGTTTCACTTGAAGAAGTAGCATAGGCAATGCTCAAATGTGGATTGCATTGAGACGCTAACACAGGGACACATTCAACACCACAATTGCTCAGGTCACCGGGTGCAATCAGGTTGAGCTGACCTGACCCTGACAAACCGGAGCCTCGTTGGTGCAGTAGGCATTGCGTCAGTCTCATAATCTGAAGGCCGTGAGTTCGAACCTCACACGGGGCATCTGTTTTTTGCTTTGATCTGTTGTAGACCCTTCATTGCAAAATACCTCAAACGGGCGGACTGGCCATCCTTATAAGCAATGGCCAACCTTACTCAGCTGGGGCATCAACTCTAGGAAATATTTTTAAACTTTTGCCTGTATACTCGGAAACTTGATAAACTACTCTCAGGTGTAAGGTCGGATGTTTAAAGAGCTCGCTTAGGTTCACCTCTGGACTTGGGCAGCAATGCTAAAGACGGCAAACCCTTGTTTCTGCCCGGTTTTGAACCGGGGACCTTTCGTGTGTGAGACGAATGTGATAACCACTACACCACAGAAACCTCAAGTCCTACGAACAGAGTTGAGTTGAGGGACAAAGTCAACCCTCGATCGACAATCAGTTGCACTGTAAAGTCGAGGAACTTTCTAAAAACAAAACAGATGGAGAGCTTTGCATGCAGATTCGATCACTTGGAAACTTAGGACCTGCAACACCAGTGCCCAGTCCAGCATAGCTTGTTTTAGAGCGTTTTCACACCAGCCTAGTCCGGGTCCTCGTTTCGGACCAGCCGCAAAAATGATACATTGTTTTGTTTTCAAGCTGGTTCGGTTCGCGTTCACACTAGCCAAAGAGCAAGCGGACCAAATAGGGCTGCCAATGCTTCCAGATTGGCAAGGAGGCCAGTAATCTCCCAGAGATCTTTTGACGGCTGAAATTATATGAACGTGTGTGTGTCCGTTGGACAATGTTGTATCCTATTTTGTTTTCCCCCCTCTCCCTCCCGTCGGTTGGGACCAGTGTGTGCGTAGGCGATGCATATACGTATGCAGGCTCAGTGAGTGTGTTTGTGTATGCACATGCATGAGCGCACACACACAGAGGAAGGGAGACACCAGGTCACAGCATGCAGTGAATGCCTATAAGGTTCTTAACAGACCTGTCTGTTTTTAGACCACTCTGAAATCCCCAAATCTGAACCGATTGCTGTCACTCCACTTGCTGTGTATCCACAAGATCCCAACCGACATTTCCATATGTGCCAAGCATGCTATAGTACCTGTCAATCAAAGACTGCGACCCAAAACCCGAAGGTCGGGCTGATATTAACAAGCGGTAACTGACTCCAGTAATTTGGTAAAAAAAAGAAAACCCGTTCAACTTCTGCCAATAGGCTACTATAATGGAGACGCATATGACCACCTGAAAATAATAAAATAATAATAAATAGCCTAATGAAGAGGCTGCAATCAATCTTATCACAGAAGGAGCTGGCTCGGATGAGACCTCCTTGCCATTTGCATACGCGAGGTAGCCTATAACGTTATTGTTCTGCCGACGACTGCAATGAAGCAAAAAGTCCCCCCAAAATAATCCACGCAGTTTCACCTGTCACCAAAACTTGATGTGAAAAATGGATATGTTGTTTTTAACCATAAAATACTCATCCTCAGCCTAGTTAGACATAGCCCAGCTGGCAAGGGGGGCTCGTTTCATCCAAAAATGTGCTAGGCTTCCTGCATTTGGGTCAATTTCACACCACAAACTAACCATACTACACTTAATTTGGAAGCGTACCGAGACCACCTGTTCAAGGAGGTCTCGGTACGCTTGTTTGGTCCACACCAGTGTTCGATTGCTGCATTCACACCTGCCCAAATGAACCTCACCAAGTGGGGAAACAAAGTCTGGTGCCAGTCAAGTGAACCAAATGAGGTAGGCGTGAAAGCACCCTTAGTAGACTGTCTAGGGTTGGGTTAGGGTTACACAACTGAACTGGCCATGGGCATGACGATGGCACATTTCAGATCAACCCTTTGTGCCTGAGAAAAGTTGTTTCTGCCTGGTTTCGAACCAGGGACCTTTCGCTTGTTAGGCAAACATGATAGCCACTACACCACAGAAACACATTCTAGTGAGTTTTTACAGTTCACAAGGACGATAAAAACACCATGCCTCATTCTCCACATCTGTTTAGCTCCCAAACAACAGGAACATCTTTCACATTGCTGCCCGGTTTCAAGCCTGCAGCATTTAGAATGTGAGACAAAAAGGGGTAACCACACCTGACTGTTTCACTTGAAGAAGTAGCATAGGCAATGCTCAAATGTGGATTGCATTGAGACGCTAATACAGGGACACATTCAACACCACAATTGCTCAGGTCACGGGGTGCAATCAGGTTGAGCTGACCTGACCCTGACAAACCGGAGCCTCGTTGGCGCAGTAGGCAGCGCGTCAGTCTCATAATCTGAAGGCCGTGAGTTCGAACCTCACACGGGGCATCTGTTTTTTGCTTTGATCTGTTGTAGACCCTTCATTGCAAAATACCTCAAACGGGCGGACTGGCCATCCTTATAAGCAATGGCCAACCTTACTCAGCTGGGGCATCAACTCTAGGAAATATTTTTAAACTTTTGCCTGTATACTCGGAAACTTGATAAACTACTCTCAGGTGTAAGGTCGGATGTTTAAAGAGCTCGCTTAGGTTCACCTCTGGACTTGGGCAGCAATGCTAAAGACGGCAAACCCTTGTTTCTGCCCGGTTTTGAACCGGGGACCTTTCGTGTGTGAGACGAATGTGATAACCACTACACCACAGAAACCTCAGGTCCTACGAGCAGCGTTGAGTTGAGGGACAAAGTCAACCCTCGATCGACAATCAGTTGCACTGTAAAGTCGAGGACGTTTGTAAAAACAAAACGGATGGAGAGCTTTGCATGCAGATTCGATCACTTGGAAACTTAGGACCTGCAACTCCAGTGCCCAGTCCAGCATACCTTGTTTTAGAGCGTTTTCACACCAGCCTAGTCCGGGTCCTCGTTTCGGACCAGACGCAAAAATGATACATTGTTTTGTTTTCAAGCTGGTTCGGTTCGCTTTCACACTAGCCAAAAAGCAAGCGGACCAAATAGGGCTGCCAACGCTTCCAGATTGGCAAGGAGGCCAGTAATCTCCCAGAGAACTTTTGACGGCTGAAATTATATGAACGTGTGTGTGTCCGTTGGACAATGTTGTATCCTATTTTGTTTTCCCCCCTCTCTCTCCCGTCGGTTGGGACCAGTGTGTGCGTAGGCGATGCATATACGTATGCAGGCTCAGTGAGTGTGTTTGTGTATGCACATGCATGAGCGCACACACACAGAGGAAGGGAGACACCAGGTCACAGCATGCAGTGAATGCCTATAAGGTTCTTAACAGACCTGTCTGTTTTTAGACCACTCTGAAATCCCCAAATCTGAACCGATTGCTGTCACTCCACTTGCTGTGTATCCACAAGATCCCAACCGACATTTCCATATGTGCCAAGCATGCTATACTACCTGTCAATCAAAGACTGCGACCCAAAACCCGAAGGTCGGGCTGATATTAACAAGCGGTAACTGACTCCAGTAATTTGGTAAAAAAAAAGAAAACCCGTTCAACTTCTGCCAATAGGCTACTATAATGGAGACGCATATGACCACCTGAAAATAATAAAATAATAATAAATAGCCTAATGAAGAGGCTGCAATCAATCTTATCACAGAAGGAGCTGGCTCGGATGACACCTCCTTGCCATTTGCATACGCGAGGTAGCCTATAACGTTAGTGTTCTGCCGACGACTGCAATGATGCAAAAAAGTCCCCCCAAAATAATCCACGCAGTTTCACCTGTCACCAAAACTTGATGTGAAAAATGTATATGTTGTTTTTAACCATAAAATACTCATCCTCAGCCTAGTTAGACATAGCCCAGCTGGCAAGGGGGGCTCGTTTCATCCAAAAATGTGCGAGGCTTCCTGCATTTGGGTCAATTTCACACCACAAACTAACCATACTAGACTTAATTTGGAAGCGTACTGAGACCACCTGTTCAAGGAGGTCTCGGTACGCTTGTTTGGTCCACACCAGTGTTCGATTGCTGCATTCACACCTGCCCAAATGAACCTCACCAAGTGGGGAAACGAAGTCTGGTGCCAGTCAAGTGAACCAAATGTGAACCAAATGAGGTAGGCGTGAAAGCACCCTTAGTAGACTTTCTAGGGTTGGGTTAGGGTTACACAACTGAACTGGCCATGGGCATGACGATGGCACATTTCAGATCAACCCTTTGTGCCTGAGAAAAGTTGTTTCTGCCTGGTTTCGAACCAGGGACCTTTCGCGTGTTAGGCGAACATGATAGCCACTACACCACAGAAACACATTCTAGTGAGTTTTTACAGTTCACAAGGACGATAAAAACACCTTGCCTCATTCTCCACATCTGTTTAGCTCCCAAACAACAGGAACATCTTTCACATTGCTGCCCGGTTTCAAGCCTGCAGCATTTAGAATGTGAGACAAAAAGGGGTAACCACACCTGACTGTTTCACTTGAAGAAGTAGCATAGGCAATGCTCAAATGTGGATTGCATTGAGACGCTAACACAGGGACACATTCAACACCACAATTGCTCAGGTCACCGGGTGCAATCAGGTTGAGCTGACCTGACCCTGACAAACCGGAGCCTCGTTGGTGCAGTAGGCATCGCGTCAGTCTCATAATCTGAAGGCCGTGAGTTCGAACCTCACACGGGGCATCTGTTTTTTGCTTTGATCTGTTGTAGACCCTTCATTGCAAAATACCTCAAACGGGCGGACTGGCCATCCTTATAAGCAATGGCCAACCTTACTCAGCTGGGGCATCAACTCTAGGAAATATTTTTAAACTTTTGCCTGTATACTCGGAAACTTGATAAACTACTCTCAGGTGTAAGGTCGGATGTTTAAAGAGCTCGCTTAGGTTCACCTCTGGACTTGGGCAGCAATGCTAAAGACGGCAAACCCTTGTTTCTGCCCGGTTTTGAACCGGGGACCTTTCGTGTGTGAGACGAATGTGATAACCACTACACCACAGAAACCTCAAGTCCTACGAACAGAGTTGAGTTGAGGGACAAAGTCAACCCTCGATCGACAATCAGTTGCACTGTAAAGTCGAGGAACTTTGTAAAAACAAAACAGATGGAGAGCTTTGCATGCAGATTCAATCACTTGGAAACTTAGGACCTGCAACACCAGTGCCCAGTCCAGCATAGCTTGTTTTAGAGCGTTTTCACACCAGCCTAGTCCGGGTCCTCGTTTCGGACCAGCCGCAAAAATGATACATTGTTTTGTTTTCAAGCTGGTTCGGTTCGCGTTCACACTAGCCAAAGAGCAAGCGGACCAAATAGGGCTGCCAATGCTTCCAGATTGGCAAGGAGGCCAGTAATCTCCCAGAGATCTTTTGACGGCTGAAATTATATGAACGTGTGTGTGTCCGTTGGACAATGTTGTATCCTATTTTGTTTTCCCCCCTCTCCCTCCCGTCGGTTGGGACCAGTGTGTGCGTAGGCGATGCATATACGTATGCAGGCTCAGTGAGTGTGTTTGTGTATGCACATGCATGAGCGCACACACACAGAGGAAGGGAGACACCAGGTCACAGCATGCAGTGAATGCCTATAAGGTTCTTAACAGACCTGTCTGTTTTTAGACCACTCTGAAATCCCCAAATCTGAACCGATTGCTGTCACTCCACTTGCTGTGTATCCACAAGATCCCAACCGACATTTCCATATGTGCCAAGCATGCTATAGTACCTGTCAATCAAAGACTGCGACCCAAAACCCGAAGGTCGGGCTGATATTAACAAGCGGTAACTGACTCCAGTAATTTGGTAAAAAAAAGAAAACCCGTTCAACTTCTGCCAATAGGCTACTATAATGGAGACGCATATGACCACCTGAAAATAATAAAATAATAATAAATAGCCTAATGAAGAGGCTGCAATCAATCTTATCACAGAAGGAGCTGGCTCGGATGAGACCTCCTTGCCATTTGCATACGCGAGGTAGCCTATAACGTTATTGTTCTGCCGACGACTGCAATGAAGCAAAAAGTCCCCCCAAAATAATCCACGCAGTTTCACCTGTCACCAAAACTTGATGTGAAAAATGGATATGTTGTTTTTAACCATAAAATACTCATCCTCAGCCTAGTTAGACATAGCCCAGCTGGCAAGGGGGGCTCGTTTCATCCAAAAATGTGCTAGGCTTCCTGCATTTGGGTCAATTTCACACCACAAACTAACCATACTACACTTAATTTGGAAGCGTACCGAGACCACCTGTTCAAGGAGGTCTCGGTACGCTTGTTTGGTCCACACCAGTGTTCGATTGCTGCATTCACACCTGCCCAAATGAACCTCACCAAGTGGGGAAACAAAGTCTGGTGCCAGTCAAGTGAACCAAATGAGGTAGGCGTGAAAGCACCCTTAGTAGACTGTCTAGGGTTGGGTTAGGGTTACACAACTGAACTGGCCATGGGCATGACGATGGCACATTTCAGATCAACCCTTTGTGCCTGAGAAAAGTTGTTTCTGCCTGGTTTCGAACCAGGGACCTTTCGCTTGTTAGGCGAACATGATAGCCACTACACCACAGAAACACATTCTAGTGAGTTTTTACAGTTCACAAGGACGATAAAAACACCATGCCTCATTCTCCACATCTGTTTAGCTCCCAAACAACAGGAACATCTTTCACATTGCTGCCCGGTTTCAAGCCTGCAGCATTTAGAATGTGAGACAAAAAGGGGTAACCACACCTGACTGTTTCACTTGAAGAAGTAGCATAGGCAATGCTCAAATGTGGATTGCATTGAGACGCTAACACAGGGACACATTCAACACCACAATTGCTCAGGTCACGGGGTGCAATCAGGTTGAGCTGACCTGACCCTGACAAACCGGAGCCTCGTTGGCGCAGTAGGCAGCGCGTCAGTCTCATAATCTGAAGGCCGTGAGTTCGAACCTCACACGGGGCATCTGTTTTTTGCTTTGATCTGTTGAAGACCCTTCATTGCAAAATACCTCAAACGGGCGGACTGGCCATCCTTATAAGCAATGGCCAACCTTACTCAGCTGGGGCATCAACTCTAGGAAATATTTTTAAACTTTTGCCTGTATACTCGGAAACTTGATAAACTACTCTCAGGTGTAAGGTCGGATGTTTAAAGAGCTCGCTTAGGTTCACCTCTGGACTTGGGCAGCAATGCTAAAGACGGCAAACCCTTGTTTCTGCCCGGTTTTGAACCGGGGACCTTTCGTGTGTGAGACGAATGTGATAACCACTACACCACAGAAACCTCAGGTCCTACGAGCAGCGTTGAGTTGAGGGACAAAGTCAACCCTCGATCGACAATCAGTTGCACTGTAAAGTCGAGGACGTTTGTAAAAACAAAACGGATGGAGAGCTTTGCATGCAGATTCGATCACTTGGAAACTTAGGACCTGCAACTCCAGTGCCCAGTCCAGCATACCTTGTTTTAGAGCGTTTTCACACCAGCCTAGTCCGGGTCCTCGTTTCGGACCAGACGCAAAAATGATACATTGTTTTGTTTTCAAGCTGGTTCGGTTCGCTTTCACACTAGCCAAAAAGCAAGCGGACCAAATAGGGCTGCCAACGCTTCCAGATTGGCAAGGAGGCCAGTAATCTCCCAGAGAACTTTTGACGGCTGAAATTATATGAACGTGTGTGTGTCCGTTGGACAATGTTGTATCCTATTTTGTTTTCCCCCCTCTCTCTCCCGTCGGTTGGGACCAGTGTGTGCGTAGGCGATGCATATACGTATGCAGGCTCAGTGAGTGTGTTTGTGTATGCACATGCATGAGCGCACACACACAGAGGAAGGGAGACACCAGGTCACAGCATGCAGTGAATGCCTATAAGGTTCTTAACAGACCTGTCTGTTTTTAGACCACTCTGAAATCCCCAAATCTGAACCGATTGCTGTCACTCCACTTGCTGTGTATCCACAAGATCCCAACCGACATTTCCATATGTGCCAAGCATGCTATACTACCTGTCAATCAAAGACTGCGACCCAAAACCCGAAGGTCGGGCTGATATTAACAAGCGGTAACTGACTCCAGTAATTTGGTAAAAAAAAAGAAAACCCGTTCAACTTCTGCCAATAGGCTACTATAATGGAGACGCATATGACCACCTGAAAATAATAAAATAATAATAAATAGCCTAATGAAGAGGCTGCAATCAATCTTATCACAGAAGGAGCTGGCTCGGATGACACCTCCTTGCCATTTGCATACGCGAGGTAGCCTATAACGTTAGTGTTCTGCCGACGACTGCAATGATGCAAAAAAGTCCCCCCAAAATAATCCACGCAGTTTCACCTGTCACCAAAACTTGATGTGAAAAATGTATATGTTGTTTTTAACCATAAAATACTCATCCTCAGCCTAGTTAGACATAGCCCAGCTGGCAAGGGGGGCTCGTTTCATCCAAAAATGTGCGAGGCTTCCTGCATTTGGGTCAATTTCACACCACAAACTAACCATACTAGACTTAATTTGGAAGCGTACTGAGACCACCTGTTCAAGGAGGTATCGGTACGCTTGTTTGGTCCACACCAGTGTTCGATTGCTGCATTCACACCTGCCCAAATGAACCTCACCAAGTGGGGAAACGAAGTCTGGTGCCAGTCAAGTGAACCAAATGTGAACCAAATGAGGTAGGCGTGAAAGCACCCTTAGTAGACTTTCTAGGGTTGGGTTAGGGTTACACAACTGAACTGGCCATGGGCATGACGATGGCACATTTCAGATCAACCCTTTGTGCCTGAGAAAAGTTGTTTCTGCCTGGTTTCGAACCAGGGACCTTTCGCGTGTTAGGCGAACATGATAGCCACTACACCACAGAAACACATTCTAGTGAGTTTTTACAGTTCACAAGGACGATAAAAACACCTTGCCTCATTCTCCACATCTGTTTAGCTCCCAAACAACAGGAACATCTTTCACATTGCTGCCCGGTTTCAAGCCTGCAGCATTTAGAATGCGAGACAAAAAGGGGTAACCACACCTGACTGTTTCACTTGAAGAAGTAGCATAGGCAATGCTCAAATGTGGATTGCATTGAGACGCTAACACAGGGACACATTCAACACCACAACTGCTCAGGTCACCGGGTGCAATCAGGTTGAGCTGACCTGACCCTGACAAACCGGAGCCTCGTTGGTGCAGTAGGCATCGCGTCAGTCTCATAATCTGAAGGCCGTGAGTTTGAACCTCACACGGGGCATCTGTTTTTTGCTTTGATCTGTTGTAGACCCTTCATTGCAAAATACCTCAAACGGGCGGACTGGCCATCCTTATAAGCAATGGCCAACCTTACTCAGCTGGGGCATCAACTCTAGGAAATATTTTTAAACTTTTGCCTGTATACTCGGAAACTTGATAAACTACTCTCAGGTGTAAGGTCGGATGTTTAAAGAGCTCGCTTAGGTTCACCTCTGGACTTGGGCAGCAATGCTAAAGACGGCAAACCCTTGTTTCTGCCCGGTTTTGAACCGGGGACCTTTCGTGTGTGAGACGAATGTGATAACCACTACACCACAGAAACCTCAAGTCCTACGAACAGAGTTGAGTTGAGGGACAAAGTCAACCCTCGATCGACAATCAGTTGCACTGTAAAGTCGAGGAACTTTGTAAAAACAAAACAGATGGAGAGCTTTGCATGCAGATTCGATCACTTGGAAACTTAGGACCTGCAACACCAGTGCCCAGTCCAGCATAGCTTGTTTTAGAGCGTTTTCACACCAGCCTAGTCCGGGTCCTCGTTTCGGACCAGCCGCAAAAATGATACATTGTTTTGTTTTCAAGCTGGTTCGGTTCGCGTTCACACTAGCCAAAGAGCAAGCGGACCAAATAGGGCTGCCAATGCTTCCAGATTGGCAAGGAGGCCAGTAATCTCCCAGAGATCTTTTGACGGCTGAAATTATATGAACGTGTGTGTGTCCGTTGGACAATGTTGTATCCTATTTTGTTTTCCCCCCTCTCCCTCCCGTCGGTTGGGACCAGTGTGTGCGTAGGCGATGCATATACGTATGCAGGCTCAGTGAGTGTGTTTGTGTATGCACATGCATGAGCGCACACACACAGAGGAAGGGAGACACCAGGTCACAGCATGCAGTGAATGCCTATAAGGTTCTTAACAGACCTGTCTGTTTTTAGACCACTCTGAAATCCCCAAATCTGAACCGATTGCTGTCACTCCACTTGCTGTGTATCCACAAGATCCCAACCGACATTTCCATATGTGCCAAGCATGCTATAGTACCTGTCAATCAAAGACTGCGACCCAAAACCCGAAGGTCGGGCTGATATTAACAAGCGGTAACTGACTCCAGTAATTTGGTAAAAAAAAGAAAACCCGTTCAACTTCTGCCAATAGGCTACTATAATGGAGACGCATATGACCACCTGAAAATAATAAAATAATAATAAATAGCCTAATGAAGAGGCTGCAATCAATCTTATCACAGAAGGAGCTGGCTCGGATGACACCTCCTTGCCATTTGCATACGCGAGGTAGCCTATAACGTTAGTGTTCTGCCGACGACTGCAATGATGCAAAAAAGTCCCCCCAAAATAATCCACGCAGTTTCACCTGTCACCAAAACTTGATGTGAAAAATGTATATGTTGTTTTTAACCATAAAATACTCATCCTCAGCCTAGTTAGACATAGCCCAGCTGGCAAGGGGGGCTCGTTTCATCCAAAAATGTGCGAGGCTTCCTGCATTTGGGTCAATTTCACACCACAAACTAACCATACTAGACTTAATTTGGAAGCGTACTGAGACCACCTGTTCAAGGAGGTATCGGTACGCTTGTTTGGTCCACACCAGTGTTCGATTGCTGCATTCACACCTGCCCAAATGAACCTCACCAAGTGGGGAAACGAAGTCTGGTGCCAGTCAAGTGAACCAAATGTGAACCAAATGAGGTAGGCGTGAAAGCACCCTTAGTAGACTTTCTAGGGTTGGGTTAGGGTTACACAACTGAACTGGCCATGGGCATGACGATGGCACATTTCAGATCAACCCTTTGTGCCTGAGAAAAGTTGTTTCTGCCTGGTTTCGAACCAGGGACCTTTCGCGTGTTAGGCGAACATGATAGCCACTACACCACAGAAACACATTCTAGTGAGTTTTTACAGTTCACAAGGACGATAAAAACACCTTGCCTCATTCTCCACATCTGTTTAGCTCCCAAACAACAGGAACATCTTTCACATTGCTGCCCGGTTTCAAGCCTGCAGCATTTAGAATGCGAGACAAAAAGGGGTAACCACACCTGACTGTTTCACTTGAAGAAGTAGCATAGGCAATGCTCAAATGTGGATTGCATTGAGACGCTAACACAGGGACACATTCAACACCACAACTGCTCAGGTCACCGGGTGCAATCAGGTTGAGCTGACCTGACCCTGACAAACCGGAGCCTCGTTGGTGCAGTAGGCATCGCGTCAGTCTCATAATCTGAAGGCCGTGAGTTCGAACCTCACACGGGGCATCTGTTTTTTGCTTTGATCTGTTGTAGACCCTTCATTGCAAAATACCTCAAACGGGCGGACTGGCCATCCTTATAAGCAATGGCCAACCTTACTCAGCTGGGGCATCAACTCTAGGAAATATTTTTAAACTTTTGCCTGTATACTCGGAAACTTGATAAACTACTCTCAGGTGTAAGGTCGGATGTTTAAAGAGCTCGCTTAGGTTCACCTCTGGACTTGGGCAGCAATGCTAAAGACGGCAAACCCTTGTTTCTGCCCGGTTTTGAACCGGGGACCTTTCGTGTGTGAGACGAATGTGATAACCACTACACCACAGAAACCTCAAGTCCTACGAACAGAGTTGAGTTGAGGGACAAAGTCAACCCTCGATCGACAATCAGTTGCACTGTAAAGTCGAGGAACTTTGTAAAAACAAAACAGATGGAGAGCTTTGCATGCAGATTCGATCACTTGGAAACTTAGGACCTGCAACACCAGTGCCCAGTCCAGCATAGCTTGTTTTAGAGCGTTTTCACACCAGCCTAGTCCGGGTCCTCGTTTCGGACCAGCCGCAAAAATGATACATTGTTTTGTTTTCAAGCTGGTTCGGTTCGCGTTCACACTAGCCAAAGAGCAAGCGGACCAAATAGGGCTGCCAATGCTTCCAGATTGGCAAGGAGGCCAGTAATCTCCCAGAGATCTTTTGACGGCTGAAATTATATGAACGTGTGTGTGTCCGTTGGACAATGTTGTATCCTATTTTGTTTTCCCCCCTCTCCCTCCCGTCGGTTGGGACCAGTGTGTGCGTAGGCGATGCATATACGTATGCAGGCTCAGTGAGTGTGTTTGTGTATGCACATGCATGAGCGCACACACACAGAGGAAGGGAGACACCAGGTCACAGCATGCAGTGAATGCCTATAAGGTTCTTAACAGACCTGTCTGTTTTTAGACCACTCTGAAATCCCCAAATCTGAACCGATTGCTGTCACTCCACTTGCTGTGTATCCACAAGATCCCAACCGACATTTCCATATGTGCCAAGCATGCTATAGTACCTGTCAATCAAAGACTGCGACCCAAAACCCGAAGGTCGGGCTGATATTAACAAGCGGTAACTGACTCCAGTAATTTGGTAAAAAAAAGAAAACCCGTTCAACTTCTGCCAATAGGCTACTATAATGGAGACGCATATGACCACCTGAAAATAATAAAATAATAATAAATAGCCTAATGAAGAGGCTGCAATCAATCTTATCACAGAAGGAGCTGGCTCGGATGAGACCTCCTTGCCATTTGCATACGCGAGGTAGCCTATAACGTTATTGTTCTGCCGACGACTGCAATGAAGCAAAAAAGTCCCCCCAAAATAATCCACGCAGTTTCACCTGTCACCAAAACTTGATGTGAAAAATGTATATGTTGTTTTTAACCATAAAATACTCATCCTCAGCCTAGTTAGACATAGCCCAGCTGGCAAGGGGGGCTCGTTTCATCCAAAAATGTGCTAGGCTTCCTGCATTTGGGTCAATTTCACACCACAAACTAACCATACTACACTTAATTTGGAAGCGTACCGAGACCACCTGTTCAAGGAGGTCTCGGTACGCTTGTTTGGTCCACACCAGTGTTCGATTGCTGCATTCACACCTGCCCAAATGAACCTCACCAAGTGGGGAAACAAAGTCTGGTGCCAGTCAAGTGAACCAAATGAGGTAGGCGTGAAAGCACCCTTAGTAGACTGTCTAGGGTTGGGTTAGGGTTACACAACTGAACTGGCCATGGGCATGACGATGGCACATTTCAGATCAACCCTTTGTGCCTGAGAAAAGTTGTTTCTGCCTGGTTTCGAACCAGGGACCTTTCGCTTGTTAGGCGAACATGATAGCCACTACACCACAGAAACACATTCTAGTGAGTTTTTACAGTTCACAAGGACGATAAAAACACCATGCCTCATTCTCCACATCTGTTTAGCTCCCAAACAACAGGAACATCTTTCACATTGCTGCCCGGTTTCAAGCCTGCAGCATTTAGAATGTGAGACAAAAAGGGGTAACCACACCTGACTGTTTCACTTGAAGAAGTAGCATAGGCAATGCTCAAATGTGGATTGCATTGAGACGCTAACACAGGGACACATTCAACACCACAATTGCTCAGGTCACGGGGTGCAATCAGGTTGAGCTGACCTGACCCTGACAAACCGGAGCCTCGTTGGCGCAGTAGGCAGCGCGTCAGTCTCATAATCTGAAGGCCGCGGCATCTGTTTTTTGCTTTGATCTGTTGTAGACCCTTCATTGCAAAATACCTCAAACGGGCGGACTGGCCATCCTTATAAGCAATGGCCAACCTTACTCAGCTGGGGCATCAACTCTAGGAAATATTTTTAAACTTTTGCCTGTATACTCGGAAACTTGATAAACTACTCTCAGGTGTAAGGTCGGATGTTTAAAGAGCTCGCTTAGGTTCACCTCTGGACTTGGGCAGCAATGCTAAAGACGGCAAACCCTTGTTTCTGCCCGGTTTTGAACCGGGGACCTTTCGTGTGTGAGACGAATGTGATAACCACTACACCACAGAAACCTCAGGTCCTACGAGCAGCGTTGAGTTGAGGGACAAAGTCAACCCTCGATCGACAATCAGTTGCACTGTAAAGTCGAGGACGTTTGTAAAAACAAAACGGATGGAGAGCTTTGCATGCAGATTCGATCACTTGGAAACTTAGGACCTGCAACTCCAGTGCCCAGTCCAGCATACCTTGTTTTAGAGCGTTTTCACACCAGCCTAGTCCGGGTCCTCGTTTCGGACCAGACGCAAAAATGATACATTGTTTTGTTTTCAAGCTGGTTCGGTTCGCTTTCACACTAGCCAAAAAGCAAGCGGACCAAATAGGGCTGCCAACGCTTCCAGATTGGCAAGGAGGCCAGTAATCTCCCAGAGAACTTTTGACGGCTGAAATTATATGAACGTGTGTGTGTCCGTTGGACAATGTTGTATCCTATTTTGTTTTCCCCCCTCTCTCTCCCGTCGGTTGGGACCAGTGTGTGCGTAGGCGATGCATATACGTATGCAGGCTCAGTGAGTGTGTTTGTGTATGCACATGCATGAGCGCACACACACAGAGGAAGGGAGACACCAGGTCACAGCATGCAGTGAATGCCTATAAGGTTCTTAACAGACCTGTCTGTTTTTAGACCACTCTGAAATCCCCAAATCTGAACCGATTGCTGTCACTCCACTTGCTGTGTATCCACAAGATCCCAACCGACATTTCCATATGTGCCAAGCATGCTATACTACCTGTCAATCAAAGACTGCGACCCAAAACCCGAAGGTCGGGCTGATATTAACAAGCGGTAACTGACTCCAGTAATTTGGTAAAAAAAAAGAAAACCCGTTCAACTTCTGCCAATAGGCTACTATAATGGAGACGCATATGACCACCTGAAAATAATAAAATAATAATAAATAGCCTAATGAAGAGGCTGCAATCAATCTTATCACAGAAGGAGCTGGCTCGGATGACACCTCCTTGCCATTTGCATACGCGAGGTAGCCTATAACGTTAGTGTTCTGCCGACGACTGCAATGATGCAAAAAAGTCCCCCCAAAATAATCCACGCAGTTTCACCTGTCACCAAAACTTGATGTGAAAAATGTATATGTTGTTTTTAACCATAAAATACTCATCCTCAGCCTAGTTAGACATAGCCCAGCTGGCAAGGGGGGCTCGTTTCATCCAAAAATGTGCGAGGCTTCCTGCATTTGGGTCAATTTCACACCACAAACTAACCATACTAGACTTAATTTGGAAGCGTACTGAGACCACCTGTTCAAGGAGGTCTCGGTACGCTTGTTTGGTCCACACCAGTGTTCGATTGCTGCATTCACACCTGCCCAAATGAACCTCACCAAGTGGGGAAACGAAGTCTGGTGCCAGTCAAGTGAACCAAATGTGAACCAAATGAGGTAGGCGTGAAAGCACCCTTAGTAGACTTTCTAGGGTTGGGTTAGGGTTACACAACTGAACTGGCCATGGGCATGACGATGGCACATTTCAGATCAACCCTTTGTGCCTGAGAAAAGTTGTTTCTGCCTGGTTTCGAACCAGGGACCTTTCGCGTGTTAGGCGAACATGATAGCCACTACACCACAGAAACACATTCTAGTGAGTTTTTACAGTTCACAAGGACGATAAAAACACCTTGCCTCATTCTCCACATCTGTTTAGCTCCCAAACAACAGGAACATCTTTCACATTGCTGCCCGGTTTCAAGCCTGCAGCATTTAATGTGAGACAAAAAGGGGTAACCACACCTGACTGTTTCACTTGAAGAAGTAGCATAGGCAATGCTCAAATGTGGATTGCATTGAGACGCTAACACAGGGACACATTCAACACCACAATTGCTCAGGTCACCGGGTGCAATCAGGTTGAGCTGACCTGACCCTCACAAACCGGAGCCTCGTTGGTGCAGTAGGCAGCGCGTCAGTCTCATAATCTGAAGGCCGTGAGTTCGAACCTCACACGGGGCATCTGTTTTTTGCTTTGATCTGTTGTAGACCCTTCATTGCAAAATACCTCAAACGGGCGGACTGGCCATCCTTATAAGCAATGGCCAACCTTACTCAGCTGGGGCATCAACTCTAGGAAATATTTTTAAACTTTTGCCTGTATACTCGGAAACTTGATAAACTACTCTCAGGTGTAAGGTCGGATGTTTAAAGAGCTCGCTTAGGTTCACCTCTGGACTTGGGCAGCAATGCTAAAGACGGCAAAACCTTGTTTCTGCCCGGTTTTGAACCGGGGACCTTTCGTGTGTGAGACGAATGTGATAACCACTACACCACAGAAACTTCGAGTCCTACGAACAGAGTTGAGTTGAGGGACAAAGTCAACCCTCGATCGACAATCAGTTGCACTGTAAAGTCGAGGAAGTTTGTAAAAACAAAACAGATGGAGAGCTTTGCATGCAGATTCGATCACTTGGAAACTTAGGACCTGCAACACCAGTGCCCAGTCCAGCATAGCTTGTTTTAGAGCGTTTTCACACCAGCCTAGTCCGGGTCCTTGTTTCGGACCAGCCGCAAAAATGATACATTGTTTTGTTTTCAATCTGGTTCGGTTCGCGTTCACACTAGCCAAAGAGCAAGCGGACCAAATAGGGCTGCCAATGCTTCCAGATTGGCAAGGAGGCCAGTAATCTCCCAGAGATCTTTTGACGGCTGAAATTATATGAACGTGTGTGTGTCCGTTGGACAATGTTGTATCCTATTTTGTTTTCCCCCCTCTCCCTCCCGTCGGTTGGGACCAGTGTGTGCGTAGGCGATGCATATACGTATGCAGGCTCAGTGAGTGTGTTTGTGTATGCACATGCATGAGCGCACACACACAGAGGAAGGGAGACACCAGGTCACAGCATGCAGTGAATGCCTATAAGGTTCTTAACAGACCTGTCTGTTTTTAGACCACTCTGAAATCCCCAAATCTGAACCGATTGCTGTCACTCCACTTGCTGTGTATCCACAAGATCCCAACCGACATTTCCATATGTGCCAAGCATGCTATAGTACCTGTCAATCAAAGACTGCGACCCAAAACCTGAAGGTCGGGCTGATATTAACAAGCGGTAACTGACTCCAGTAATTTGGTAAAAAAAAGAAAACCCGTTCAACTTCTGCCAATAGGCTACTATAATGGAGACGCATATGACCACCTGAAAATAATAAAATAATAATAAATAGCCTAATGAAGAGGCTGCAATCAATCTTATCACAGAAGGAGCTGGCTCGGATGAGACCTCCTTGCCATTTGCATACGCGAGGTAGCCTATAACGTTATTGTTCTGCCGACGACTGCAATGAAGCAAAAAAGTCCCCCCAAAATAATCCACGCAGTTTCACCTGTCAGCAAAACTTGATGTGAAAAATGTATATGTTGTTTTTAACCATAAAATACTCATCCTCAGCCTAGTTAGACATAGCCCAGCTGGCAAGGGGGGCTCGTTTCATCCAAAAATGTGCTAGGCTTCCTGCATTTGGGTCAATTTCACACCACAAACTAACCATACTAGACTTAATTTGGAAGCGTACCGAGACCACCTGTTCAAGGAGGTCTCGGTACGCTTGTTTGGTCCACACCAGTGTTCGATTGCTGCATTCACACCTGCCCAAATGAACCTCACCAAGTGGGGAAACAAAGTCTGGTGCCAGTCAAGTGAACCAAATGAGGTAGGCGTGAAAGCACCCTTAGTAGACTGTCTAGGGTTGGGTTAGGGTTACACAACTGAACTGGCCATGGGCATGACGATGGCACATTTCAGATCAACCCTTTGTGCCTGAGAAAAGTTGTTTCTGCCTGGTTTCGAACCAGGGACCTTTCGCTTGTTAGGCGAACATGATAGCCACTACACCACAGAAACACATTCTAGTGAGTTTTTACAGTTCACAAGGACGATAAAAACACCTTGCCTCATTCTCCACATCTGTTTAGCTCCCAAACAACAGGAACATCTGTAATGGCAAATTATTGATCAAGTGTGTATTGATTGATTAGTTATTAGCTATGGCAATTCCATGCTGTATTTAGTGAACTGTGTTCTTCAGTCATTGCAGGAGATTGCTGTACAGAATAGTTTCTGTGAGAACATATGTCTTGTTTTGGGAAGTGTCTATGGGAATAGAGGTTCCTGTGGGAACCTGTGTCTTGTTGTGACTATAGACTGGATTTGTTATGTATTCTAGTGAACATCAGATTAACTATGGACGTCATGGAGAAGTATTGAGTTGGAGGGAGGTTGAATGAACGGATCCAGAAGAGGGCGGGCGATAGTTTCAGTATATGATGTGAAGTAAACAATAATGCGAGGCTCTTGCATTGTCAAATGTAGACAAGAGGAGACCTCCGTGCACGGAGAGATGATTGTGGAAATAAAGAAAACCTCCTATGAACATTTAAAACGGATATCTCATTATTGATGAATCAGCAGAGCATTGCAGTGGATATTTTTCCTCCACAACTTGGGGGCTCGTCTACGGGATCTCACGACTGGGATGCGGACCTCTGGCATGTCGACTGGTGATAACCTCCTGTCAAAGTTGGACCTGAAAGCTCGATTAATGCTAAGAGAGCAGGAGTCGACATGCGGAGGAATGTAGCCCAGCGCTGTGATCTGCGGAACCTGGTGAGGCAAATACACACTGAGTGCAATGTTGATTGATCAGTTTTATGTCAAATTGAGTAGCTGTGAAATTTAGAATAATGTTATACAAATTGGTTCTAAAAATAGACAATTGTAACTACTGCTAAAAGCTACAGGTCTGGGGGATGTGTGTGCGTGTAAAACGGATGTAACCACTGCCTTAGTCAAAATAGGATTTGTCTAGAAGAGAGTGGTGCGGGGTCAAAGGGGATGCTCGCGTGAGATAATATTAGATAAAACTCACTATTGCCGTTTCGGAGTATACTCACCGCCTTGGATAACGGATCCAGAAGAGGGTGAGGCGTGCGTTAGGTTAGAATGCACGTGTAAGAGGAGCTTACTATGAGCCGACTCATATTTGGGCAAGATTTAGAGAAGAAAAAATCGGCCTGTTTGTCGACGGGCAAACAGTAAAGACGCGAGTTGAAAGGTACACTTGGCGTCGACGTAAGTTGAAAGGTATACTTAGCGTCTAAAAACTGCAGTATAAAGGGGTAAAGCAGCACATACCCAGACCTGAGCGTTGCGAAAGGAGGTATAAATTATATGTAGATATAATAGAAGGCATACAATTACAAATTCAAAGCATTGGGAAAATTCTTACCATTCATTTGCAAAAAGAGAAAAAAGAAAAGTTGTTTTCAAAAGGTTTCTTTCCTTTGAACAAAAAAAATGAAATAAAAAAAAAGGGGAGAGTGTGGGTGAAACTGAGCAGTGAGGCTCATTGAGGAAGAAAAAAAAATGAGAAAAATGAATGGGAAATGACTGAGATATGAATGAGAAATTTCTGAATGAGAAAAATGAGAGGAAGAAAAATCACAAACTAAACCTTTTGTTGTGGGGCTAAACGTTCAAATTGAACTTTTTGTTTTGGGATGCAAGCGTTAAACAGGGGCTAAACGTTCAAATTCAACTTTTTATTTTGGGGCTTAAACGTTCATATGTGTGTAGATAAGCCGGCCGGCAGGGGACAAACAGGGTTGTTTATTTTGTTTATTTTGATCCACAGTGTGTTTTTATTTTAACCCATACTTGCCTACAAAAGAGGGATTGGTTGTTATTTTGTTTTTATTGGTAATATCACAAGGTATTGGTTTTGATTTCGCACACACAAACAAAACCACAGCTGTTTAGAGAAAGCTCATGAGGAGCTATGGGTTTGTATTTGCAGAGGTCGAAATACACACCAGGAAAGCACATTTGTCTCAAGCAGACCTACACGCCACATTTAGAGGGAAATATAGACTGTATAAAAGTTATGGCCTAGGTGGTTTTGAAAAACCACAGAAAACAACAGCAACACATTTATTATGAAGGGGAAAAGAAAGTATGTCTGCCAGAAGCAATACATACATACCATACATACACTTTTATTTATCATGTGAGGAGTTTAATCTTTCGCTAGTGTCTCTTAATGTGTCTTAAAAGGTCTCAACCTGGAAATTGACCCGCGCCTCATCACCACCACCATGCAGCAGACTGAGAGTCAACGCCAGGCTCAACTACACTGAAGACCGCCAGCGGTCCAGGCTCCAGCGGAGACCATCAGCACTCCGGGCAGGCTTCAGCCAGGGAACCGGCAGCAGCATCCGTACCGCAGCCACCAGCCCTGAACACCGCAGCTAGCGGCCAGCAATGGGAGAGAGTAAAATCTCTCCCTCCCGTGTAAGTGTTTCACCACACCGGTGTAAACGGGCTACAGAAATGCAATATGAGTGGTTTGCTTGCTGTAAAAGAATATATGACTGCCGTGGAGTTTTCGATTCATAGGCTTGGCCCGGAGGTTGACGCCACCTGGACAGTAACAGCGGAGAGGACTCAACGAAGCGAATCAAGATGGAGCGGAGAGGGTGTGAGGCGCTGGTCAATAGCAGGCGAGAGACTGACACGGCCGGAGACGCAAGCCAGTTGAGGGTGGAGGGTTCACAGCAGAACTTCCTCCAAAGACACCAATTATGAGCAGATAAGTAATGACACACTTGAACATTTGCATGTTACAGTTGTTTGACAAACCATTGTTTTAGTAAGAGAATCACACACTGTATACATTATGTACATGCAATGCACACAGAGCAAAAGTACTTTTATGCATTAGTACAGTATTGTTTAATAGAAGTTATGTTTTTTTTTAGGAAAAGTGAGTGTTTAGCCTGGAAAAACCCTTATTGCCAAGCGAAAAGGTAAATGTTTGTGAGCACACTGAGATTTCTCTCCCCCCCCCCCCCCCCCCCCCGCTTCTCGGCCTGAAGCCTTGAAACGGTGCAAGATAACCACAGTGCATAGCGCACACACATTTCCCAAGAGGACTGAGAGAGGCAGAGACAAGTTAAAGGGTGTCTCTCTCTAAAAAATAAGTATATAGAAAAACTGCTAAATTAATTGACACATGCGTTATATAACGCATCTGTCAAAGGGGGTAAGCAGCTTTTGTTTTTGTGTCTGCTTTTTGTTTTGTTTTTAAGTTTTTGTTGTTGTTTTGTATGTGTTTGTGTGCCTGTGTGACTGAGACAATCAGATTGGACAAGCAGACTGAGATAAGCAGATTGGACAATCACCATGGGACAATCGGATCTCCAATGCCAGATGCTGAGATCCAGCCCCCCCCCCCCCCCCCCCCATATCCTTCACCAGTGCAATTAGCTTAGGCTTTGCACACACACACACACATGCGTGAGCTGGACCACAGACGGTTTCCCCATGACGAATCGGATGCAGAGAGTCGTACTTTGCGTGGTTTGTGTAAAAACTGATCATGTGTATTAAAAAAGCGTTTTGGAGTCATAGGAGACAGGGGAGTGTGAACACAGTTGAGTGATGTTTGACGGTGAAAGGTGTGTGATCGTTGAAGGCAATGTTATTGTACACCAGTTAGACAGGAGAAAGGGGACTCCAGTGTGACTGGAGAGCGGAGAGGAGGACAAAGACTTGAGACATGACTTGGACTTGTAAAATAGACTAGATTGACCATTTGCATCAAAATTGGGTCGTGGGTTCAATTTCCCAGCCTCCGAGTGGGCTGCATGCCAAAGTGCACTTGGTGTGTAGCCTATGTCTGCCAGAGGTTTGGAAATCGTCAACAATTGTAGTAAGAAACCCGAAAAAAAGAAGAAAAAAACATTTGTAGCCTGTGAGAATGTTTTTATATGAAATGTGAATAGCGGCTTGCTGATATGAGTGGATGGTGGAGGACGAAGTGGGAGGCGGGCCAAAACGATTTAGTGGAGGGGCCGCCTCTGACTTCGATTACCAGGATCCAACACCAGTGAACAGGAGCCAATTATGAGAAATGTGTAAACTGTGTGTTTTTAAGAAAAAAAAAATATATGCCAAAAGTGTGGAACAATAAAAAAGGCCATTGACCTCTGACACACTATGTTTATGATATGAAATCTTGGGCAAATAATCATGCTTGATTTGATATTTAGCATCGCCAAGAGTTTGATTTGAGCAAATGATTACATTGTAACATAAGTATGTATTAAGTATTAAGTAAGTAACCGAAATGAAGGACTTATTAATTGCGATTGTGAACACATAGGGAAATTTTAATCTATATAGATGTGTGAGATGATACATTTTTTTCTAACAAGTTAAGGATAATAGTTATGTTAGTTTTCTTTGACTGTGTTTGAACTTATAGTTTGTTATCAATAATTTATTTTTAATATTGATAATAATGATTTATTCTTATCAAAAGTGTGGAATTGTAATGGCAAATTATTGATCAAGTGTGTATTGATTGATTAGTTATTAGCTATGGCAATTCCATGCTGTATTTAGTGAACTGTGTTCTTCAGTCATTGCAGGAGATTGCTGTACAGAATAGTTTCTGTGAGAACATATGTCTTGTTTTGGGAAGTGTCTATGGGAATAGAGGTTCCTGTGGGAACCTGTGTCTTGTTGTGACTATAGACTGGATTTGTTATGTATTGTAGTGAACATCAGATTAACTATGGACGTCATGGAGAAGTATTGAGTTGGAGGGAGGTTGAATGAACGGATCCAGAAGAGGGCGGGCGATAGTTTCAGTATATGATGTGAAGTAAACAATAATGCGGGGCTCTTGCATTGTCAAATGTAGACAAGAGGAGACCTCCGTGCACGGAGAGATGATTGTGGAAATAAAAAACCTCCTATGAACATTTAAGACGGATATCTAATTATTGATGTATCAGCAGAGCATTGCAGTGGATATTTTTCCTCCACACATCTTTCACATTGCTGCCCGGTTTCAAGCCTGCAGCATTTAGAATGTGAGACAAAAAGGGGTAACCACACCTGACTGTTTCACTTGAAGAAGTAGCATAGGCAATGCTCAAATGTGGATTGCATTGAGACGCTAACACAGGGACACATTCAACACCACAATTGCTCAGGTCACGGGGTGCAATCAGGTTGAGCTGACCTGACCCTGACAAACCGGAGCCTCGTTGGCGCCCACGGCCGGCTGTGTGTCGAACAACGGCCAGCGAATCAGAGCTCGGAGTTTAACCAAGAATTGTCCAATGAGGAGGCGAGTTTGTGTTCACGAAGTGACCCGAGTGACAGCCAGCAACAGCCAATCCCGGAAAGCACCGCATGGGCCAATCAAAGAACCGTTGCCATGGGCTACGTCCCCACCCACCCTCAACAAATAAACAGTCTTTCAGAGCCGCCACCGTCGAAAATCACACAGTATTATTTCGCCAGAACAGAGAATTTCTCCGCGCTAAGAGGTAAGACCTGGATTTTATATCTAATTATGTGATAAAAGCGAGTCTTGTTGAGAGGAAAAACGTAACGTAACGTTATTTGCAGGGCGAAACTCTGTTCGCCAAACTCTATTCAAATACATGCCGTTTTCGCCGAGCCTCAAAAGGGCGAGGACAGCCCGGGTTTTATGTTGTAATAGTTATTGTATGTGAATTAAATGTATGCCGAATTGATTGGTGTTGCCGTGCAATCCATTTAATATGCTTGCTGTGCTGTCTGTAACTCTGCCTAATGGTCGTTGCTGCGTGTGTAGCTTTGAAAGTGACATGTGTCATGTTGACATTTCTAGCTGGCCTGTGTGCAGCATTGCATTGCAGAATGTAAAATTGATAACACTGTAAGCTTTGTCAATCAAAATGTCTTAGCTGTCATTGATTGTGTTGCATAGTTCTACTGTTGACAAAATGTGATATTGTAAGTCACTTTGGACAGAAGCGTCTGCTAAATGTCATAATGTTAATGTAAATGTAATGTAACTAGCTCAAAATCTGTGCTGTCATTTTGCAGAATGGATTACCGTGTCGGTGAGGGCTGGTGGGTTTTGGTCCACACAGCCAGGAGACCTACGCCGGGCTCTATGAGTCCACCAGCCCTGGGCTCCCAGGGTAAGTGTTGTAATGGATTAATTAATTGCAGTGATTGTGTGTGTGTGATGCTGTGTGAATCACTGCTCTGATGTTTTGTGCTCATAGCTATGTGAGCTGGTGCGCCAGGGTCAGCCATGCACATGCTCCAGTGCTACGTGCACGGCCGGGACCAGGAGAAGAGGGCGGCCGCTCCCCCCCCCCGGAAAGCCCGGGCCCCTCCACCCTCCAGTAAGCGTCCTGTTCTTTACATGGTAACCTTTCATGACCTGGGTTACACACAACCAACAGCTTGTGAGGGGTTCTCCTGTAATTCTGTTTCTTCTTCTGTGTGTGTGTGTGTGTGTGTGTGTGTGAGAGAGAGAGAACAAGCTAAAAAGTTATATTGGACTATTAAGATTATCCTGTATCTGGATTAGACTGCAATTATCTTTAATACTCAACCAAACCTCTTTTCAAAGAGCTTTATCTGCCATTTAAATGGATCCAAAGTCAGATTCTATTCCAATCTATATGTCAATCAAATGTAGGTCACTTTAAACAATATACCGTACAAACACTAGATTTAATGGGTCGCCTGTAGCCTGAAAAACCGTCACTGGTGTTGGACTCCTGGTTCCGGGACGCGGTTCAATTCCGTGCAGTGACCACTTCTGACGGCTTGCCGGCGACTCAAATTCATTTTTGCATTTCAAATTGCATCGATTTTTAAGCGGTTCAATAGGGAAACATTTAGGCCACATTACCTAGCCCGTCACACACAAACAAACCAATGAGTGAGGATAGGCGAAAGACAGCATAAAACAGCACTGAGCTCTTTCCATCTATGATGACTAACTGTTCAAAATAGTGTTTCCACTAGTTAAGTGAGTGAATGTCCACACAGAGAATTTGAATGACGATACAGACGTCCGTCTTTGCATGGAATAATACCGACGTTAAGGCAGATGGCAGTATGAACACTAAGAGACATTAGGATGATTCACACGTGCATTTATCAACAAAATGTCACGTTTATATTTACATTGAAATCACGCTACAGGGGTCAGTTTTTTGCATGAAATGATACCTACATTCTGCCAGGTGACTGTATCAACAACGTGCATTCTTCACCAAATGTCACGTGTGAATCATCATTTTGTAATCCCATTGCCCAAAAAGTGCACATGCATTGTCTCTAACAATTATTTGCAATGTAAATATGTACAATAATTTAGCTTTGTTCTGTACCTACCTTTTCTGAATAAATGGTTCACCAATGGCTCCAGACTCTTCAATTATGACAGACAAGTCCTTACCTATTATTTCACCATTACATTTTCATAGCCATTTTAAAAACAAAATATATTCATATAATGAATTACACAGAGGGCGACATTGATATTAAAGGAATTTATTTAAATAACTATATACAAATTTACAAACCATCCTTTATTTTCCCCCATCCCCTCCCCCCTCCTCCCTTTGTCCATCACCCGTCTGCCCTTTTTTGTTTTTCCTGTATCTTGCTGCCAGGCGCTCCCGCCATTCAGCAAGCGTCTCTGTGGCTGTCTCCACACAGTACCAGTTGCCAAAGTACTGCTGGTGCCCCGACGACTTTCTGTTTCTTTGGCAGCTCTGGCACACCACCACATCTGTTTTCTTGGTGTACTTTCTGAACTGCTCACCAGCCAGTTCCCGCTCCACTTTCCTCTTTCTGTTCCTCAGTGTGCTTTTCGGCACATCTACCACCACCGGTGGGAGAGGCATAGGACCTGCTGGCAGAATTTGATGGTGCTGACTGGTGGGACCATGTGTGTATGGTGGATGTGGGAGGGGTAATTGTGGTGAGGGAAACTGTAGGGAGGCAGTTGTTGCCACGCCAGCTGCAGGACACTGTAGGGCCAGCGTGGCAACAGCCTCCGTCAGTGAGGCTGTTGCCACGCTGGCTGCAGGGCGCTGCACAGTAGTGGCTGTCGGGGCAGGTTGTTCTGTCTCCCCAAATGTCAGCCGCCTTTTCAGCCTGGCCGTGCCCGCTGTGTTGGATGGCAGACTGAAAATATGTGGGTTGTCCACCACAACCACAACGGACAGAGCCTCTTTTTGGAGAGTGGAAGGCTGCTGCACAGCTCCTGTCACTGGAGCTTCAAGAGAGGGGATGGCTTGTTGAAGCACACGAGTCTCCTGACTCTTGCTCTGCTTGTTGTACCTGAATGAAAATAATAAAGTGGCGAAGTGGTTATATTTCATGAATAAAGTTATTGTTGCTACCCAGGTTGTATTGGTATTTTTACTGATTTGCTCACCATTGTGCCAGCGTAGCTGTGTTCACCTCAGGCAGCTGGATGGTGGTGTCGGCCATCACACACGCGTTATTGATTATACATTGGCGTATGTTGCTGTACGCATGTATAATGCGTGTCCACCGGCTCTGGCTGCCTTCGGGACTCTTCTTCCTGCCAGTGATGGCCATGCAGAGCTGGATGAAGATGGCCTCGACCAGCCGGTTGCAATCGGGCCACTGGGCCGGTCCGTGTGACCCGACGAAACACCTGGACAATCGAGGCAGTGCAAAACATTACAATGATAGATATGGTCACATAAAACAACCACATAAACAGATAGAAGAATACAAAAATCATATGAACATACCGTCTGGTGGACTCCACCCCTGGTGCCACCATCTTTTTTGTGGTCCTAAACCGACCTTTGTTGAGGGTTGCACGGTGACGAGGAGGGTATGTCGTCCTGCCCTTGTCAAAATCAGACAAGCCCTGCCAGAGGGCTATGATGTTCCTGGCCTCCTCCTGTGTCAGGGCAAGGATGTGATCTTTTAGGAACACAAGGCAGCGTGCCAGCTCCTGGACGGCTGCATAGCCGGGAATGTTGTCCGGCCCAACAGAGTCCTAAACGAATGAAATGGAACACAGTGACAAACTTGTAAAGCACTATATTTTTGGATTGATTCTTTAAAGCCAGTTGTAAAAAGAGGTGAAAACTTACATCAGAAGGAGACACAGGACCAGGTGCTGAGGACGAGCTGGTGGATGGTCCTGGGGACCACCATGAGGCAGCAGTATTATTGGGCGCTGGGGACCGGCTGCTGGATGGTATGGAGGGCGCTGGGGACCGGCTGCTGGATGGTATGGAGGGCGCTGGGGACCGGCTGCTGGGTGGTTCCATGGGCACTGGTGCTGGGGACTGGCTGCTGGGTGACACTACAGCAGGAGGAGGGGCAGCAGCAGACACACCTGTGGCTGAAGGTGGTGTGGTTTCGGGATACGTGAGCGGAGGAGCCTCCAGGAAGGGGACAGTAAAGTCCTCGATGTCCTCTGCCTCTGGCTCAACATAGCCCTCATCCTCATCCTCAGCCACAGACACTTCTGCTGTCTCCATCGCAGTCAGTGTCCTCTTGTAGTCCTCCAGAGCAAGGCCAGTCTGGCTGTACAAATACTCTACCCCAATGAGTTCACCTGAAAATCAGAAAAACATAAAACAAACACAAAATATACATTATGTACATGTCGATGCAACTAATTGAGATACAAAAGACATTTTTCAGACAGAAATTCAGCGCACCAGTGTACTTCCGTGGCGGCGTGTAGTCTAACAGCTTCTGTCCTACGACTTCCTCAGCAAGCTGGTTGACGGCATGCCGTAGAAGGCCGCTGTAAGAGTGGGGCCCCACTCTCCCCTCTGCTGCCAAGGCCCTGTCCTCATTCCACCTGGCTAGGCCATCTACCAGATACGCCTGGAAGAATGTGGCACTAGCCAGAGTCCCTGTAGAACATAAAATAGGTGTATTAGTGAACTATACTTTAATTCTCTACATCAAACTACATTTTTGGTAACATAGGTTTTACCTGGGATGAACCTGTTCATGTGCAGGTGAAAACTCTCCAGAGATGTTGACCCCCTGGCGCATCTGTAGGTTGGCAGAGTGTGCCCCCCCTTCCTCAGGGTGCCTGTCTGCATGTACAGCTGCACGCCAGGGGGGTCCTGGAGGCAGCAGAGGTGTTTTTTCTGCACCTTCCAGATCTCTGCCATCCGCTCACGGTTGATGAGGGGCACACCAAGTGTGTTGCACCCCTTGTCCCCGTCGTAGGCCTCCAGAAGCTGGGTGATAAGTGCCTCCATCTCATCACGGCTTCTGGTTGTGCGTCTGCAGTGCAGCGCCATCTCTGCCCTGGAGACGTGCCGCATGACATCAGCAGGGGTGGAGAGCCGGATGTTCTTTGCTGTCAGCTCAGCATGCTTGGCCGCCGTCAGGGCTTCCACGTCTTCCTCATCCCAGATGAAGATACACTGGCTCAATCTATTCATGAAGCCAGCGTATAGGGAGTGGGAGTCAGTGGTGCAGCCTGTAGCAATCCTTCGCATGAAGTGCCATATATCAAGGCGCAGCAGCATGCGGTCCCATGCTGCAAACATCTTCGATATATGTGTGGACCCACAACAGTCCCTGTCCACGTACAGCACCTCAGGAGGCAGCACGCCAGCATCCTTATAGCGGGCAATGAGGCCACCAATCACTGGCCCGAGGCCATAGCCCTCACCAGACGTCAGCACAGACATGATGACCTGCCCGTGCTCATTGCCAATGTTGGTGGCCCATGATGCTGTTGAGCGGTGCGCCAGCTTTTTGACAATCTTTTTCGTAGAATCCATTTTCAGGACTCTGCCAAAAAGGGAGGTGATGCTGGCTTTGATCTCCTCCAGCCTGCCCAGCACATCCTGCGAGTATACCTGCATCAGCCACCGATGTTTTGGCACCGGCAGCATCGCAGGCATGTCTCCAATGGCCACAGGGGCAACCAGCCCTGCAGACACAGCCCGTGTGACCCCACTGCAGTCTGTCAGGAACTGGAGCTGCCTCTGCAGCCAGACATCGGAGTGCTGCTCCTCCAGCTGTCTCTGCACCTGGCTGCTGCTGTTCCCAAGGCCCCTCTGGCGCATCTGCCGCACGACCTGCATGTCGCAGCCCAGCTTGGACGTCAACAGACAGGGGAACTGGACGCGATGGCCGATGTCCAGCTGGCGGATGATGTTGAAGGTCCAGCTGATGACCTTCCGCTTGCACCCCTTGCAGGCCAGATACTCTGCCACCATGTAATAGGTTCCACTGACACCCACCACCTGCCGTACCCTCTGGTGCAATCCGGCAGATGTCAGCTCCTCCTTCCCGCAGTCCTCATGAGGGCAGAGTAGCCGCACGCGCCACAGCTTCCTCGGCATCCAAAGGAACAGGGGGTGGCCGAAGTACCTCTCCATCGGCGGAATACCAGTGGGGGCAAGTGATGGCTGCGGTGGGTACCACCACATCCTGTTCACCCTGGTGAAGTCCAGCTCTGGCTGTCCAGTCCTGGACCACTTAAAGAGGGCCTTGGATATCCACTGCTGGTCTTGGACTGGCAAGGCTGGTATCCAGCCAGCAGGGAGACAAACTCTGCTCTCTATGAAACAGAACACAAAAAATGCAGTGTAAGGCTCTTGTTTTATTTGTATTACTACTATCTCACAAAAAATGTACTGTTGTATCTACATGCATGCCAATAACGTTCATTGATTTAATCAAACTGAATTGTATCTCACGTGCTGCTATAGCCTTCTCCACATGCTCTGCTGCCATGACCAGGTCCCTGTCATCCACGGCACACGGTGGCTCCAGTCCAGACGTCACTGCTGCAGATGGTGATGATGAGCCTCGTGCTGGCACTGCTGGAATGACTAGAGAAGACAACAATGATTGAGTTTAAAAAAAATAATCTATATGTATGTATTCATATTACTATTGGCATCACACACCTTTAATTACATCAGACTTACTAGGCTGAAACCTGGAGGCAGAAGGAGAGACAAGTCTTCTGACAGACATGTCAAGGCTCCTTTGGCTCATGCTCTTTCCCACCAGCAATGCACGGAATGACGTGACTGGCACACGCATGGTGGAACGGGCACCACTAGTGGATGCCGATGCAGAGGCTTGGGGTCGGCTGGTGGGTGGTACAGCAGAGGCTGGGGACCGGCTGGTGGGTGGCACAGCAGAGGCTGGGGACCGGCTGGTGGGTGGCACAGCAGAGGCTGGGGACCGGCTGGTGGGTGGCACAGCAGAGGCTGGGGACCGGCTGGTGGGTGGCACAGCAGAGGCTGGGGACCGGCTGGTGGGTGGCACAGCAGAGGCTGGGGACCGGCTGGTGGGTGGCACAGCAGAGGCTGGGGACCGGCTGGTGGGTGGCACAGCAGAGGCTGGGGACCGGCTGGTGGGTGGCACAGCAGAGGCTGGGGACCGGCTGGTGGGTGGCACAGCAGAGGCTGGGGACCGGCTGGTGGGTGGCACAGCAGAGGCTGGGGACCGGCTGGTGGGTGGTAATACGGGCGCTGGTAACCGGCTGGTGGATACTGCGGCAGAGGTTGAGGCTGAGGCTGAGGGTGAAGCACCGGCGACAGATGATGCAGATGATGATGTTTGGGTGCTTGGAGCCTGTTTATGGAGCCTTATGGAGATAGCCTCCCGGCCCTCAGGGAACCTTTCAATGTAGCGCCGGAAGGCTTCCTTGTTTGCCCTGTTGTTGAGCGATTCCTTCACCTCACCCTTCTCACTTTCCCTGATCATTGACGCCACCAGGTACCCACCAAACCCCAGTGCGTTCTCAAGGACCCACCTGAAAGTCTGCCCCCTGAAAAGGCCAACCTGCAGCTTATGCAGACCCAGAACACACGCCTCATCCTCAGTGTTCAGGCCTTGCTCCGCTGCAGCTTGCCGTGCTGACGCCAACAGCTCATCTGGTGGAAGAGGACGTGACCATGGCTGGGCTCTCCTCTTCACCCGCCCAGCATCATGAGAGTCAGTTAAAATGACCGTCCCATCAGCCCTTTTCCTAAAATTTGGCTCCATATCTAGTAAAAAAGACAATGTTGAAGTCATCAAAAAAGTATAACAACAAAAGAACAGGGAAGGCAAGCAGAATGTTTATCTAAACGCAAATGCTATCTCTTTTAATACATAGTAGTGCAGTAGGATTCTTGCACATGTTTATTTCTTGAACCTGTACATATTGCGTTTACTATATCAATGTGTGTATGGGTAGGTGTGGTCTTATGCTTAGTGTATCTGTTGTGATAAATGGTATGGTTACTGCTGTAACACTGCAATTCCCCTTTGGGGATGGATAAAGTAATTGATCTATCTATCAGATCACTGGCCTAATGAAACATCATAACTATGATAAGGCTTAGGAACACCTTATATAAATGATGTATGCAGGTAGGCTACTACTTCAGGATAAGCTAGCGAACAGTAGAATATAAGACACTGACAATATACCTATATAAATATAGCAACCCCGTTTGTTGTGACGGAGTTCTCACTTCCTCATCTCGTCGCTTCCCAAGAATAGCCTGTTTCTATAATATATTCAGAACTAACGAATGAATGAATGAATGAATGAATGAATATTTTATTTTCGTGTCAGGACAATTACATGACCCATCCCACATGGGATTATCAGACACATCAACATTCAATATTTAACAAAACATAACAGTGCAGCCCAAATTAGAGAGTATATATACATGCAGACATAATATGCCTATACATATACATACATATACATTCATACATACCTGCACTGAATACGAAAATAAAACGAAAATAAAAATAAAAAAATAAACTCTACTTTATCAGTTATACTTCAACCTTCTCCTCCTGTCCCATGCTTTAGAAAGAAATTCAGAGAATGCAAAAATATTATCAAAAAGAAATTCGAGTATTACTCCATTCTCACTATCTATCATATTTAGCTCAGGAGTATGGACTCTTTTAAACATTGTTTCTCTCAAGTCATGATACAAAGGACAATATAAAATGAAATGAATTTCATTTTCCACCTCATTCAACTAACAGTTCCCAATCAGATTAGCGTCTGTGGACCAGCACGCTAGGTTGCGAGTTATCGTAACAGTACTACGCTAAAGAGGACATCTCAAAATGCGACTTACCGAATGCACCTCTGCAGTTGGTGGATCACGTACAGTTGGCGTCGCTCCAGCTAGAAGTGTTAATTTTGTGCCTATAGACTAAATGGTGCAGGTAGCTTATGTGAGGCCTGTGAGAGAGACCCGCGCAGTATGCAGGAGAGGCCAAGCTAGTGACGTCCCAATTCCCCCAGATTCCCCTCTGCGTGAACGAAGCGTTTGGGGGTGTGGCTTGGAGGAGACCGCAGAGGGACGCTGGATAGGGACAAATCCAACTGTGGCAATTCTGAGCGTGTGACCACTCATTACAGGGAGGGCTGACAGCAGTATATATGCATTTACAAGTAAAAACAGCTTTTGCACGGAATGGTAATGCTAGCAGTAGCACTAACATTGCCGATAAAAACGTGCAGGCCGGATTCGAACCGACGCTTTAGGGGGCGCTCTTCACTACAAGTAGGCGCGATACCTCGACATATGAGCGCTGGCCTTGGCGCAGTAGGCAGCGCGTCAGTCTCATAATCTGAAGGCCGTGAGTTCGAACCTCACATGGGGCATCTGTTTTTTGCTTTGATCTGTTGTAGACCCTTCATTGCAAAATACCTCAAACGGGCGGACTGGCCATCCTTATAAGCAATGGCCAACCTTACTCAGCTGGGGCATCAACTCTAGGAAATATTTTTAAACTTTTGCCTGTATACTCTGATAGATTTCTCTCCCCAATCTATGGTATTTTGATTAAACATTTCCTCCATAGGCCCAGTTTGGACTCAACAGAAGGCGGATACTCCAGCATGGCGGCCCTGCATGCTGATATGAAAAATATGCAATTACAGAGATGATCTTGTCATTTGTTCATTCAAATATATCTTTGATTCCTGAAATACACTTGTAGGTCATCGGGTGAGCTGCTGAGGAACCTTTAAACTTAAAGATAAACGTCTCTCCTTCCTGCCAGGAGATATGGTGGCTTTGGGGATTAACCATTAGAAGGTTTAGTGCTGTTTATGGCCGGTCTGGGAAAACATTACACAGGATCTTCTTGGCCGACTGGTTAGTGGACGAGGTGGCCGAGTGGATAAAGCTGCACAAGGACGGTCATTTAGGATAGGGTCGGGGCAGAGGTCACAGAGATCGGCCATATAAGGACAGCACTGTGTATTTTGATGCTTTTACTATGTGTTGATTTTTCCCCCAGAAGACAGGACAGGCTCAAAGGACAAGAGCAGAGCAGAGAAGAGGGCCACGGGTTCAAATAGGCTTTTTTGGGTCTCAGGGAAAATAGAGGTTCAATAGAATGTGAAATGGTAATAAAGAGATGGTTTTGATATCTGATATGGAATAAAGTTTAAGAGCATACATTAGATGCGCTGATTTTTCCACAGAGAAGAGAAGATATGCTCAAGGACACAGCACCAATGAGAGGAGAGTCTGATGTTGTGTGTTGATCAACTTCAATTTGTCCCACTTGCTGCACGATAGGAGAGTGCTATAATATTTAGATAAATAATAGCCTATTGTTATTATTGTAACTATAGAATGGAAAATAAAGGTATAGTCAAATTAGTTGATAAGTGGTAATTGATAAGAGTTTCTCATCCGGTTTAAACAGGGTGAGTTTTTCTCTGTTTTGATTGAAGAATACGCTCTTATTCTGGTTACATCCTTAGGGTGGTTACAGACCGAGAGACAGTAAGTCTGAACTGTATGATTGTTTTTCCAGTTTAGACTGGGATTAGCCCAAATATAGCTGAATTCGATCCTATCCAGAATATAGTTTAGTTTATCAAGTCTAACAATAACCTTACATAATGTTCTAAACTAGGACTTTAATAGGTAAATAGCTAAATTAGCTGACCCAAATTATAAGAATCAAAATAAGAATTTAAAGTAAATATATTGACAGTTGCTTTGGTAGATAGGAAATAAAATGGATGACCAGTATTCAAGGAGAGGGTTAGAGCTGTCACCTCCAGTGGGAGAGCTAGGTCACAGGATGTGGACAGAGAGGGGGAGAAAAACACGCCTGTCAAGTAGGTGACCACCAATACCAGCCCAAGCGGTGAAGGATGTCCCCAGATGGAGGAGGAAACCTGCGGGGAGAGACCAGCCCACAAGAAAATGCAGTTTAAAAGTCCACGCAAAATATTAGAATGGGTCGGTTTACAAGGGTCTTTTTCTTGACCTGCTTCATATCAGCTGTGAGGGAAAGATCACTGCAAATCCACCTCTGAGATCTCTGAATGGGGTAATATAATACTTGATCTGCTTTGTACATAAATATGCAAAATTCTCTATATAAAATAATGTTCTAAATATCAGAATTGCTTGTTGTATTGATTTTTCATATATCTGGAAATAATTGGACACACTGGAAAGGTATTAACATATGTCACACCTTCTGATTGGAGTGGGCAGTTTTTATCTAGGATGAACGAGGCACAGAGAAACCCTTTCCATCAATTGGTGTACCCCGACGTGATCCAGAGAAAAAAGCAAGCATTCTGATCAAGCATTTCAGGAAAACAGTGGCTTAACATCCCGGGAAAATATCAATAAAGGGTTTACGGATTACCTTTTTCATAAAAATATCTGCATTGGCTATTCTAAATTATTGTTACACTAACTGGATTCCACAAATGCTGTAATTTATCAATCAAATTTAGGAACCGGTACAAAGCTGGTCAGACACGTGTTTTGATATTTTGGAAAGACCTGTGGGCGAGATTGTACGTCAAAAACATCTGCCCAAGGCCGCTAGCATATGTGAGGGGATAACAGTAATTTTCTCAAGACCATAATAGCGTAGCGAGCATATGTGAGGGGATAACAGTAACTTTCTCAAGACCATACAGCTGACCGAGTGCGTGTGAGGGATAACAGTACTTTTCCAAGATCATAGCAGAAAATATGTTATTTATACAGAACCGGCGTGTTCTGGGGAAATCCGCTTTGTACAGAGAGCATTAATGCTCAGGTTTTTGTGTTTTACTGTAATATAGCTCTGAAGGTTTTGCTATATTATGAATTGTGAAAAATCAGCTATAGAAAAGATCATAAAAGATTATTTAAAATGGGGAAGAAATAACACAGAATTGTCTAATAATAGTAATATCAATATTCATATTTTGAGTTGAATTTTAGATTCTTCCAATTTATGTTGCTATGTAAATTAGACACAAAGGTGTATGCTATAAATTCAAACAACAAGGTGAATTTAATGCAAGATTAGGTCACTTTGGGGTAGTATTCCTTTGTATTTTTGTGTTATACTGCTTTATGATCCATAACTTTGCTGTAAGTTTGAGAAGAAGAGAATGAATGTAAATGATTTTTAAATTCACTGTGCAGGGACGCCTGTCACAGTGGAACGGTAATATGTAAGAGTATAGTATATAAATAGAATCAACAGTATTTTGACGCTTATGAAAAAACTGTTTGTGGAAAAATACACCACAAGTTGATGCGCGCAGCTTCTAACCAAGGGTCCGGGTGCAGGCAAATGGCCGCGGCTGTGATGGTGCTGGCACTTTTGCTGTCTGAGTGGGCTCTGGCGTCCATACAGGAGAAACCTGTGAGTCTGTCTGGCGGAGTTGGGCTGCAGAGCGGAGAATTGTAGATAGCCTATGAGTTATTTTGCCATTAAATTGGCGTAAGGTCGCGCGACAGTTCAAAATAATAGCGTATGCTTTTAACGTTAGATTTATTTAGAAATATAAATGGATCTTTTAAGAGAGTGGTGGATTCGTTAGAGGGTAAAGATATGGAATGGGATTAATGGCCTATGGCCTATGGATTATGCGAATAGATATAATAGGCGTCACATAGATAATATGTCCTCCCAACTAGTAGACATGATGTATGCGTGAGACGGGGTAGATTATATAAGCATGACCGGCTCTTTACGCATTCAAATAAATATAGCTCAGTTGGTAGAGCGGCCGTGCGGTTCCATCCCCGTGTGAGGAGCCAAGAATTTGCAGTAGCCTAATGGAACAATGTCTGTATGTAGTAAACGATTGACTGTTAAATCAAAACAGACATCGACAACCTTTATTTAGTTTTTGTCTGTTTGTTAGTCTGTCTGTCTGTCTGTTTGGTTGTCTTTTATCTGTTGGTCGCAAGCAAAGCAAACTTCGCATCTCGATGGGCAGTGTGTGCCCTCAGTCTGGATTTGAGTGTGTGTGTGTTTGCTCATGTGTGGCGCTTCCATGTAGACAGATGATCAGGATCGCATCACACTTTTCGCATTTCTCTGAGTTTTGCCTCTCCTCCGTCCGTCTATGTGTTAACTCTGTAAAGCAGTAGCAGGCAGAATCGATTCACTTGTAGATTGGCTGAGCAGCATCACGTGTGGTGAGATACAGTGTATGCATTGGTCTGTGAGCTTCCTGACAGATAAACCTGTAGTACCGTAAAGGCTAGAAAAGCCTGTGCCGGTTAGAATGAAGACGCTCCGTGAAAATGTAACTATTTAATGATTTGTTGGTTATAGGGCTCGGTCCGGATGGAACGGCGTCTAGGTCTGGATGTGGACCGCTTGGAAAAACGCTGTGTTTGTTGTTCTTGGGAGGGGGGTTTGAGGCGCTGTGTTGCTTGAGGTGAATGTGTGTGTCTGTATGCCTGTGCTGATAGGAGAATGGAGTAATGTGTGTGTGTGTGCGCGAAAAGGGGAGAGCATGTATGTACCGTATGTATGTTTGTGATTGAGTGTGTCTCGCGTTACTTTGGTAATGTACAGTTTGATCCAAGGGTGGGGCTACACGAGTGGGGTAGGCTCCTTGAGCAAGGCATTACATCAGGGCAGCGTTGCTGTAAGTGGCTGATTATGTAGGCTATAAGTTCCATGTTTGAGTTGATTTGAGTGTGATAATTTGAGATAGATAGGATTTTATGATACTGCATGAGTGATGGGTAGATGCCGGTAGTGAAATTTGATGTTGTGAATGCATTTAGTGGTGAAAGGAGACAGATAGGATTTGAGTGGGTTGGTATGTGTGATGAAGTTTGTGGAATGTGGGTTTTTATGTGGATGGTGGGGAATACAATGCTGATAGTATGGGGCGTGAACGTTCATTGTTTCTATTGAGAATGAAAGCATTGATTATAATATTTAGATTGGCGAAATGGTGCTGTGTTTGGTCGGTGTGGTTGTGATATGTAAAATGATGTCTGTTCATGTTTGGAATATGGATGATGACATCATTTGTGGGTAGTGTAGCCTACGGGAGTTTCAGTGTGGATCAATTGGCGGGGAGGATTCATTAATGATTACTCGTTTGAGGTGTCAATTGATCCGATGATTATTCATAGTTGTTTGATTAATTTAGACCAAAGGGGGGTCCCCATACATTGTGAGGTGCATGGGGAATGAATGCGTAGAATATAGAATGGACCCAGATGGAGGGTTAAATCTCAGCAAAACACACTGACGAAGTGTCAGATATAATGAGTAATGAAAAATAGATTGGACTGGGAAATTACAGCAGTGGGGAACACTGAATACTGTACATTATATAGTAATACGTACTGAATAGAAGGTTTGCAGTGACACATAAAAGAACAATAGTTATATGATGAGTATGTTTAGTTGACAACTTTGCATAAATGAAGGGTTTGTTGATTAACTTGAAAATTCTCTCTGTCGTCCCTATAGAAGAACTAGCTCAGACCCAGGTAAGATACACTATCATTTTTCCGTTTGAGAAAAGCTACACATAGTTAAATTTATACTTAAAGTACGCTGGAGATGTTTTCAAAAGTATCTATAAATAAGTCAATGGCCTCCTCTAAGGACAGACAGTCTTGAGTTTGCGTTTGGAGTATTGTGAACAATGTTGGCCCTCACTGTTTTACCTAGTGGGGTTATGCCATCCCCAAAATTACTCAAGTGAACTGCCAGGGGTCTAGCCCGCCCCTCCCCCACTCACAGCACCTTCTGGGGTTACCCTCCGCCCCATTGTTTATTGCCACAAGTTTACAAGGTCAGTACATTGTCACTCTGTAAGCTGTGAATGTTCACTCAGGAGTCATCTTGTTTATGAGGATTCATTGCAATCAAATTATAAAGTAAACAATTGGATATGTACTCACAGAGTATCTCAAACATTATCTGCCATACAAGCGACTTGTTGTACTAATAAGAATACAAGAAATTATTTTGTTTAAAATACAGGCACATTGTGAAATCTGATGTTTACAGGTACAGTGGTACGTCACCAGAGGACCTTCACACCGGGACAATTCCAATATCGAAGATGTTGGGTTTCATTTTTGCATAGTGGGAACTAAGCAAATAGTCTTATGCACTTATTTGGGTGCAAATTGGGACAAGGGGGCAACCATTATTATGACAAATTTGGAAATGATAAGATGCACTAATGGTTAAGTTGTGTTTGTGCTGAGGTTTAATGTTGTCTAAGTGGGTTCCAGGAAAGATATGGGAACAGTTATGTTACTGAATGAACTGAATGTTGTCGTTAGGGGGGTTTCAACTGGGGGTTATGTTAGATTCAATAAGGAGCCAAGATGAAGAGCCAAGTTGAAGAATATGTTTAAAATAACTCAAATCACAGTGCTAATATAATATGCTATGTTTCAGGAAAAAATGCAATTGGCCGACTGCTGCCATGGGACGAGACCATAAGTAGGTGGTTTCACACCTCTATTGGAGGTGTGAATAGGGGGATTGATAGATTTCTCTCCCCAATCTATGGTATTTTGATTAAACATTTCCTCCATAGGCCCAGTTTGGACTCAACAGAAGGCGGATACTCCAGCATGGCGGCCCTGCATGCTGATATGAAAAATATGCAATTACAGAGATGATCTTGTCATTTGTTAATTCAAATATATCTTTGATTCCTGAAATACACTTGTAGGTCATCGGGTGAGCTGCTGAGGAACCTTTAAACTTAAAGATAAACGTCTCTCCTTCCTGCCAGGAGATATGGTGGCTTTGGGGATTAACCATTAGAAGGTTTAGTGCTGTTTATGGCCGGTCTGGGAAAACATTACACAGGATCTTCTTGGCCGACTGGTTAGTGGACGAGGTGGCCGAGTGGATAAAGCTGCACAAGGACGGTCATTTAGGATAGGGTCGGGGCAGAGGTCACAGAGATCGGCCATATAAGGACAGCACTGTGTATTTTGATGCTTTTACTATGTGTTGATTTTTCCCCCAGAAGACAGGACAGGCTCAAAGGACAAGAGCAGAGCAGAGAAGAGGGCCACGGGTTCAAATAGGCTTTTTTGGGTCTCAGGGAAAATAGAGGTTCAATAGAATGTGAAATGGTAATAAAGAGATGGTTTTGATATCTGATATGGAATAAAGTTTAAGAGCATACATTAGATGCGCTGATTTTTCCACAGAGAAGAGAAGATATGCTCAAGGACACAGCACCAATGAGAGGAGAGTCTGATGTTGTGTGTTGATCAACTTCAATTTGTCCCACTTGCTGCACGATAGGAGAGTGCTATAATATTTAGATAAATAATAGCCTATTGTTATTATTGTAACTATAGAATGGAAAATAAAGGTATAGTCAAATTAGTTGATAAGTGGTAATTGATAAGAGTTTCTCATCCGGTTTAAACAGGGTGAGTTTTTCTCTGTTTTGATTGAAGAATACGCTCTTATTCTGGTTACATCCTTAGGGTGGTTACAGACCGAGAGACAGTAAGTCTGAACTGTATGATTGTTTTTCCAGTTTAGACTGGGATTAGCCCAAATATAGCTGAATTCGATCCTATCCAGAATATAGTTTAGTTTATCAAGTCTAACAATAACCTTACATAATGTTCTAAACTAGGACTTTAATAGGTAAATAGCTAAATTAGCTGACCCAAATTATAAGAATCAAAATAAGAATTTAAAGTAAATATATTGACAGTTGCTTTGGTAGATAGGAAATAAAATGGATGACCAGTATTCAAGGAGAGGGTTAGAGCTGTCACCTCCAGTGGGAGAGCTAGGTCACAGGATGTGGACAGAGAGGGGGAGAAAAACACGCCTGTCAAGTAGGTGACCACCAATACCAGCCCAAGCGGTGAAGGATGTCCCCAGATGGAGGAGGAAACCTGCAGGGAGAGACCAGCCCACAAGAAAATGCAGTTTAAAAGTCCACGCAAAATATTAGAATGGGTCGGTTTACAAGGGTCTTTTTCTTGACCTGCTTCATATCAGCTGTGAGGGAAAGATCACTGCAAATCCACCTCTGAGATCTCTGAATGGGGTAATATAATACTTGATCTGCTTTGTACATAAATATGCAAAATTCTCTATATAAAATAATGTTCTAAATATCAGAATTGCTTGTTGTATTGATTTTTCATATATCTGGAAATAATTGGACACACTGGAAAGGTATTAACATATGTCACACCTTCTGATTGGAGTGGGCAGTTTTTATCTAGGATGAACGAGGCACAGAGAAACCCTTTCCATCAACTCGGAAACTTGATAAACTACTCTCAGGTGTAAGGTCGGATGTTTAAAGAGCTCGCTTAGGTTCACCTCTGGACTTGGGCAGCAATGCTAAAGACGGCAAACCCTTGTTTCTGCCCGGTTTTGAACCGGGGACCTTTCGTGTGTGAGACGAATGTGATAACCACTACACCACAGAAACCTCAGGTCCTACGAGCAGCGTTGAGTTGAGGGACAAAGTCAACCCTCGATCGACAATCAGTTGCACTGTAAAGTCGAGGACGTTTGTAAAAACAAAACGGATGGAGAGCTTTGCATGCAGATTCGATCACTTGGAAACTTAGGACCTGCAACTCCAGTGCCCAGTCCAGCATACCTTGTTTTAGAGCGTTTTCACACCAGCCTAGTCCGGGTCCTCGTTTCGGACCAGACGCAAAAATGATACATTGTTTTGTTTTCAAGCTGGTTCGGTTCGCTTTCACACTAGCCAAAAAGCAAGCGGACCAAATAGGGCTGCCAACGCTTCCAGATTGGCAAGGAGGCCAGTAATCTCCCAGAGAACTTTTGACGGCTGAAATTATATGAACGTGTGTGTGTCCGTTGGACAATGTTGTATCCTATTTCGTTTTCCCCCCTCTCCCCCCCGTCGGTTGGGACCAGTGTGTGCGTAGGCTATGCATATATGTATGCAGGCTCAGTGAGTGTGTTTGTGTATGCACATGCATGAGCGTGCACACACAGAGGAAGGGAGACACCACGTCACAGCATGCAGTGAATGCCTATGAGGTTCTTAACAGACCTGTCTGTTTTTAGACCACTCTGAAATCCCCAAATATGAACCGATTGCTGTCACTCCACTTGCTGTGTATCCACAAGATCCCAACCGACATTTCCATATGTGCCAAGCATGCTATAGTACCTGTCAATCAAAGACTGCGACCCAAAACCATAAGGTCGGGGTGATATTAACAAGCCGTAACTGACTCCGGTAATTTGGTAAAAAAAAATAAAACCCGTTCAACTTCTGCCAATAGGCTACTATAATGGAGATGCAAATGACCGCCTGAAAATAATAAAATAATAATAAATAGCCTAATGAAGAGGCTGCAATCAATCTTATCACAGAAGGAGCTGGCTCGGATGAGACCTCCTTGCCATTTGCCATACGCGAGGTAGCCTATAATGTTATTGGGTAACACTTTACAATAAGGGTACACTAATTAAGGGTTAATTAATGCTTTATTAATGCTTAACTCATTGAGTGCCAATGACGACAGCTGTCGTCATTTCAAATACTAACGTAGAGTGCCAAAGACGACGATTGTCGTCAATTGCGTTTTTTGACGGTGGGACGTGGATCAATCCCTGATACATCTCCTGTACAAATATTGTAGCTATTGGAGGTCTATAACCTATTTTACAGATCCATTAGGTGGCGACAGTGCTGTCCAGATGAGAGAGAGTGGAGTAAAAAACAAAGAAGAAGTCGTTGTGGAAACGGAAATCGCATCGCATCCGTATGCATCCATATGCATGAAGCATACTGTAACGTTAGCTGTGCCTGCAGCAGCCAATCTGCTGCCACAATTGAGCCCCATCCGTGTCCGCTGCGATAGCCCATCCATATGATTTAGTTGCCGACACGGCGACACCAGCGTCTTTCTGAAAAGTTACATTATTCTCAGCTGGCGACACGCTGTAAAAAAGCGGGGGGATGCAGCGCACTTTTCAGTGCAGATCAAACTCAGAGCAAACCGCAGCAGAGATACTCCTCCCACCATGGAGGAGGAGGAGGAGGGGGGTGGGGCACGCAGGGCACTACAGCATACAACCATTGACAGTACACACAGACCCAGGCAGCAGGCTCGATGCATAGAGAGCAAACAAGCTAGAATAGGCTATCTGATGCCCACCAGCAGTAAATCAAGACCAGCAAGAAGGTGTAGGGTCTGCGCACGCAGGGGCCAGCGCTGCTGGTTGCAGCTAAAAAATATTGTTTGGCCAAACAAAATTCCTTTGTTTTCACTCTTTTATTGAAGGAAATTATTTTTGAGGTGTCATTATATCAGAAAATATTAGCTTCAGAGTCAATGATGTGCTTGAATGTTTAATTTCACAAAAGGCTCATTATCTCAGCTTCTAGAAAAAAATTGCTGTTTTTGGTTAAATCAAGCTATCTTCTCCGGCTCATAACTAAAGAACGGAAAATGGGATCAATAAACTTTTTTTTGCAGATGATAGAAGAGAGTCTCCTCGTTCTTTGTGCGTGTTCGGTGTTTACATAGTAATATCACACAATATTCTGTGGGCCTCGAGAAATCACTGAAAACGCTCTGAAACTCTGGCACTGGGAGCGTCCGTTCTCCAAAAGTGGCTGGCACTCAATGAGTTAATAACAGGGTTAGTAAACCTTAGTAAGCATTAATTAACCCTTAATTAACGTTAACTAATGTTTAACACGTTCACTGCCATTGACGAGATATCTCGTCTTACAAAATCCAACGGTTGACTGCCAATGACGAGATATCTCGTCTTAAAAAAAAAAAAAAAGATTTTGACGGTGGGACGTGGATCAACGCCCCCCACGTCTCCTATAAAAATATTGGAGCCACCGAACGTGTACAACCCATTCCACCGACCCACTAAGTGGCGACAGTGCTCTCCAGACTAGAAAAAGCCAGCCAAAACTGCAGGGGAACGCGCGAGGAAACCATTCTCTCATACTTTAAAATGGATTGGCGAAAACGCTTTTGCGCATTATCGCGCTGGGAGCTGGCGGTGGGGGATTGCAAATTTGCATAATAGATTATGGGTGAAACACACTTTGAAACACGGCAGAAAGCCCACAATCGCACGCAGGCAGCTTCATTGCAGCTGAGCTCAACCGAAAACCCAGAAACGAACGAGCCTCATTCTCATACTGTAGGCGAAAACGCTTTCACGCTGGTGCACACGGGCGCACAACGGTGGGGGGTTCCAAAAATAGACTGGGTGGAAAACACACTTTGAAACACGCAGCATAAAGCCTAGAATCGCACAAAGCTTCATCAAAGCTCTCAAACCCAAGAAACGAGTGAGCCCCAGCCACACTCGCCGACGAGGGGGCCCCCAGGGAGGGAGGCTGCTCACTGCTCAGACAGGCAGTAGAAACTCGCTTGTGACAAACGCTGCTGAAAGCCACCTACGGAGGGAGGAGTTTGAAGGAGAGGGCGTTCAGAATTATATTGTTTAGATGTCTGATCTCTCACTGATGCCAAAAATAAATGGTTAAAGTGACTGTTCTGCCTGTTTGATTGAATTTCACAAAACTGCGATTATCTCAGCTTTCAGTCTCAGACGCTGAAACCATGCTGTACTCAACGGCTAATATCTACATAACTACTAACTCTACAAACTAACTCTTTTAGACAGAGAAAGCACACATTCTATTAGTACTTTTGTGAACTTTGTGTTCACAAAGTCCAAGCAGAAAATAATCCTCGGCTCTTGTAAAATGAGCCAGAATCCTCAAAAAAAACCTCTGGCAGAAGCTACCTACAGTAAAAAAAAAACGGCTGGCAGTGAATGTGTTAATAAGGGTGCATTAATTAAGGGTTGGTTAATGCTTATTGAGCATTAATTAACCACCTTAATAAACATGTCTAGTAATGCTTAATAAGCATTAATTAATTAACCTTAACTAATGTGTCTAGCAATCATTTACTAATGCTGTTCATGTTAACCAAGCCTTAGTTCAAGTTCAAGTTCAAGTATATTTATTGTCATTGTTAAATTGCTCCAACAACGAGATATAGACAAGCATCTCCCTGAGACGTACAGTGCAACACCAGGTAAAGTGCATCGGCCCAAATAATAAATACATACAATAAATAAATACATTATTCTATAAAGGCATCAGAGTTAGTGACTGTTCAGTAGTGCATGTAAACAGTGAGTCCAGAATGTTGTACAGAGTTCGTGAGCAATGAGTGTGAAACAGTCAGAGTTGGTCAGAGTTCATTGTTCGGGGGGGGGGGTTGTGTTGTGTTTCGAGGGGTAGTGTTCAGCAGGCTGACAGCTTGTGGGAAAAAGCTGTTAAGCATCCTGGAAGTTTTAGAGCGGATGGACCTGTATCTCCTACCTGAGGGCAGGAGGACAAACAGATGATGAGCCGGGTGAGATGAGTCCTTGATGATGCTGAGGGCACGGCGCAGGCAGCGAGAGGAGTAGAGGGAGTGGATGTCCGGGAGCGAGGTCCCAATGATTTTGCCCGCCGTTTTGATGACACGCTGCAGAGCGTGCTGGTCTGCTTTGGTGCAGCTGGAGAACCACACTGACAGACAGTATGTCAGCACACTCTCGACGGCACATCGATAGAAGTTCACTAGGAGCCTCTGTGGGAGGTTTTCACGCTTAAGTTTCCTTAAGTAGAAGAGGCGTTGCTGTGCTTTGCCAATCATGGCGGTTGTGTTGGCGCTCCAAGACAGCTCCTTTGTGATGGTCAGACCAAGGAATTTAAAAGACGTGACGATCTCCACTGCCTCCCCGTTGATGAACAGGGGGGAGTGGTTGTGGTGGCTTGACTTGCGAAAGTCTATAATCACTTCCTTGGTCTTTTTGGTGTTGAGCTCCAGGTTGAGGCTGCGGCACCATTCCTTCAGCCTCTGAACCTCATTTCTGTAGGCAGACTCGTCATTATTAGAAATGAGGCCCAGCACTGTAGTGTCGTCGGCGAATTTGATGATGAGATTGGAAGGGTGGAAGGGGGAGCAGTTGTGTGTGTATGCGTTGTAGAAGAAGGGGCTGAGCACGCAGCCCTGGGGAGCGCCGGTGTTTAGAAACAGAATGGAAGATGAGTGCTTGCTGAGTTTAACAGACTGTGAGCGGTTGGATAAGAAGTCCAGAACCCAGTTGCAGAGCGAGGTGCTGAGCCCCAGGGCCTGGAGTATGGAGATGAGCTTGCCGGGCCGGATTGTGTTGAAAGCCGAGCTGTAGTCGATGAAAAGCAGTCTTACGTAAGAGTTCTTGTGGTCCAGATGTTCTAGGGCAGTGTGGAGAACGATGGCTATGGCGTCGTCAGTCGATCGGTTCTCCCTGTAGGCGAACTGGTGTTGGTCACAGGAGGCTGGCATGATGTCCTTGATGTGTTTTGTGACGAGTCTCTCCAGACATTTGGCAGGGAGGGGGGTGAGGGTCACAGGCCTGTAGTCGTTCAGGCATGTGGCAGCTGACCGTTTTGGCACTGGGATAATTGTTGATGATTTTAAGCATGGCGGGACAGATGATGTGGACAGGGATAGGTTAAAGATGTCAGTGAATACCTCTGCAAGTTCGTTAGCGCAGTCTTTGAGGACGCGGCCTGCCACACCATCTGGACCGGCTGCTTTCCTGGGGTTGATGTTCCGGAGACAGAGTCTGACATCGTGGAGGCTGAGGCTGGGTGCAGTATTGTTGTCAGTGGCGGGGAGGGGCTGTACCACTTGGTGTTCGTTTTCCCTGTCGAACCGAGCATAGAAGTGGTTAAGTTCCTCGGCTAGAGTGGCACAGCTGGTTGCAGAGGGAGATGACGCTTTATAGTCTGTGATTACCCTGATTCCCTTCCATACTTGACGGGGGTTGGTTGAGCTGTTGAAATGACTTTCAATACGTTGTTTGTATTTAAGTTTAGCAGATTTGATGCCTCTCCTTAGTGTAGACCTGGCTCTGCTGTATGTAGCTGCATCCCCTGTTTTATAAGCAGCATCCCGAGCTTTGAGTAGTGAACGTACATCAGATGTCATCCATGGTTTTTGGTTAGGGAATATGTGGATTGTTTTCCAGCTGGTAACATTGTCCACACAGAAGTTAATATAATCCATGACTGTGGAGGTGTATTCCTCCAGTGCAATTTTGGGTTCGAGCTGTGATGATTGGTTTGCAAATAAGTCCCATATTGTCGATTGAAAACAATCCTGTAGCCGCGGGACAGCGTCCTCAGGCCAGATTCTGACAGACTTGGTTATGGATTCATTAGTCTTAATTCTGGGTTTATATAGGGGGAATAGATATAGCGAGAGGTGGTCAGACAGGCCTAAGTGCGGGGCTGACTGGGCTTTGTAGGCCTTATTGACATTAGTGTAGACTTGATCAAGTGTTTTATTACCTCTGGTAGAGCAGGTTACGTTGCGGTGGAATTTACGAAGTACAGACTTGAGATCAGCATGATTGAAATCTCCTGCTGCAATGAAAATACTGTCGGGGTGGGCGGAAAGGCTCTTGTTTATGATGTCCTGTAGCTGTGCTAATGCTAGTTTAGCATTAGCATCTGGGGGGATATACACAGCGCAGATGTAAACAGCTGAGTGTTCCCTCGCCAGGTAGAATGGTCTGCATTTTAGCAGCATGAATTCCAAGTCCGGGCAGCAGTGTCTTTGAATGATGGAAGTGTTCGTGCACCACGAGTTGTTAATATAGATGCATAGGCCTCCGCCGATTTTCTTACCGGAGTCCGCTGTCCTGTCGGCTCGGTAGGCGGTGCGGCCTGCTAGCTCGATAGCTGCGTCTGGAGTGGTGCAGTCCAGCCACGTCTCTGTGAAGATCATGCAGCAGCAGTTGTTAAGGATTTTCTGAGTTGTGAGTCGCAGTCGGATTTCATCCATCTTATTCCGGATTGAGCGGACATTTGAGAGGAAGATTGTGGGAAGCGTAGGCTTGAATGGATTAGCTTTTAGCCTGGCGCGCGCACCGGCCCGCTTGCCTCTCTTTTGTTTCCGCTCGCAGCGTTTCCTACGCCGGCTTTCTGTTGGTAGGACCCCGGCTTGCTCTGGTGTTGTGGCAATCTCGGGGGGGATGAAAGTATCCGCTGGGAGAAGGTGTTTATGTCTCCAGTTAATGTCCAGAAGTGCGGCACGGCTGTATGGTTGTGCCTCTGACTGATGCATAAGTAGTTAACATGAACAACAGCATTAGTAAATGATTAAGAGTATGAGTAAGGTATGAGTAAGGTATTAACTTATAGGCTACATTATTTAATAGCATAAAGTCTTTATCTTAATAAAGGAATGAAGGTTGTCATGTTCCAGTATGTTTCACTAATGTTAAAAGATCACAAAGAGTATTAATACATAATTTATACAATTAGGCTGAAATTCCCTATCTGAAGAGAATAGCTATTGTAATAAATTATTGACATTGACACAATAACATATTATCTAGCTGGGATGGGTCTAGGGATGGGTGACCGTTCACATTTGAACCGATACCGGTATGGTACCGGTACCTGGAATTCGATACGGTACCGAAAACGGTACTTTACACACACACACACTGTAATAACAAATGTACAGTTGTAAAAAAAACAAGTCCAAACTTCTCAATTTCAACATTGTTCTTTATTTAGAACATCCCTACCTCCCCCCTCCAAATGAAAAATGGAGGACAGGGTAAAAAATAAATAAAATATATTGTATTTATTTTGCAAAGTATAAAACAAACTACTCTAGCAATGAACTACTCAGAACATCATATATTTAGCAGCACCCACACAAAATAAAAAGCCCTCCTTCCCTCCCTCTCCCAAACCAAGTGTTGTAGTAGCAGCAAGTTTACTTAGTTTAGTGGGGTTGGGTTGGGTACTACTGGGAAAATGTGGGGAAAATAGTCATTAGAAATAAATAAATAAAAATAAAATGTGTTTTATTTATTTTACAATTTAAAGTAGAAAACAATCTACTAGCAATGAACTACTCTTAAACTACTAACTCTAGCAGTTATTTTTCAGCGATGAAAAAAAGAGATGAACCAAACAAACAGTAGCTCTACTTGACTACTTGCAGTTCTTTTTGAGAAAGATCAGCATGTCCACCCTCTCGGGTAAGAGTCGAGCCCGTTCACTGTGTCCCCCGCTGTTGAGAATACCCACTCTGAGGGTGTAGAAGAGGCCTATAGACACACAGATATTTTTCTGCCAAGTTGGCCAGCATTGGCATCTGGTCCCTCTTCTGCCACCACCACAGGACGGGATTCTCTTTGGTCAGGACTCCTGGCAAGCTCTGATACACCTGTACCTCCTTGACCTTTGTTGTTAGCGCATGAGCTAACACTTTTCATTTCAGTACTGCTAGCACGCAAATGGCTACAACCAGCTACAACCAACCAAGCCCCCCTCCGCCCGAAATGTAAACAGACTCAGAGCTGGCCTACGGATCGATGTGTGATTTCCAGGTAAGAATATGTTATTCACAGGTATATGCCACACTATATATTATCTCAGAAACTAGCGTAATTGTGTTTGGTAAGAAAGACATTCGATAAATGACTGACTTTTCCTCATCGGCTGTAGTGGGTTAGCGAGGTAACATTAGCTAGATTACGGGAGCATTTAATGATCTAATGAATTCTAACATACAGTAACTACTACGTTTTATATTATTAGAGCTTCCAAGAAGAGAGAACATCGCCTCTGCCAATGACTCCTGTGACGGTGGTCAGGGAATGAAAGAGGAACAGGACAACTGTCTACACGGACCCAAACCTCGATCCCTGCTGCAGATGGCCGCAGATCTGGCCGCAGATCTGGAGAGATATTTGTGGCTGTGAAGAACAGTCATCATCTATACAGTGATATGATCTAGTTATCAGGGACACGCTGTCTTATCTGCATGAATCATATTGAATAGTACCAGACAAAACCTTCAAAACAAATCAAGCTCTGGAATTTTTTCAATTGGAGATGTGTAGGGACCCTGACTATATGGATCACCTGGACATATCATTAAATTTTATAAAACTGCAATTGTGCAACAATTACATTTTATGTACAGTACTTGTTAGTATAGTTTTATGTTTGGTTTTACCTGTAATAAATGGGGAAATTTACATCAGTGGCTTTTATTTACCATCACAGACCTGACATTACTGGCTTGATATCATATTCCAGATGCAACCTAGCTAGATGAGCTCCACACTGCTGTATGAGTAGGCTACAATCAAATGTATCAAGCCTTGATATCATATTCCAGATCCAACCTAGCTAGCTAGATGTTAAGAGGTAGGAATATACCGAAATGCTAGACTTGATCGTGGACTTAATGTTAATCAAAAACGGCCACACTCATAACGGTAAGGTGTGTTTGACCTAGCTAGAAATAACGTTAATGTACTCGCATTTCAGCGTGGTTACAGATGTAGCTGACGCTAGCTAGCTACAGTAGATTTTTGGAGGCTATAGCGTTAACGTGAATGTCATGACATAGTGAGCGTAGTGTTATACTGTATATTATACATAATCCAGATCATATTCCAGATGCAACCTAGCTAGATGTTAAGCTCCACACTGCTGTATGAGTACAATCAAATCTATCAAGCCTTGATATCATATTCCAACGTGAATTCAGCTGAGGGGTTCGCTCCAGAACGAGACTGTTGCATTCAATATTTGTACACGTTACTGTGCAGTAGTTAGTGCAGGCTAGTTAATTGTTGGAAGTAAGGTTTTTGAATTCTAAAAGGCTCACAGCACATGTTGTTTCTGACTTGGATTGATTAATCAAAATTTTCAAAATCTTTACTACTGTACTGTCCATTAATAATGACATCAGGTGACAAGCTGAAATGTCAATTCTTATAGCAAATCTAGGTAAATTTCAGACTTTAACGTAGTGTCTTGTCTGAAGTGAATACAAGTGACCTATATTTTTCAATCCTGTCTTTGAATAAAAGTTGTACATTGTGTTATACTTGAAAACCATGTCTTTGCTCCCTTATTTGTGTTCACAATTACAACAAATCTGTATGGTTTATCTGTTGGCATTAAACCGTGGTATTTCCTTGGGTGATATTCCGTCATTAAACCTAGCTGTTCACATCTGCATTTTCTACAAATTGGGCTAAATTTGCAATGATGAATCAAAGCCACGTGAGATATCACAAGTAGCCTACTTTTATTAAAAAACTAAATAAAATGCAAAGAGAGGTTTCCTTCTCTAACTATTGGTGCGTTCACAAAATATTTACACAATGAGATTTTTTTTATAAATAATCATCAATAACGTGGATAATGATGACATCTGCAGCTGCTGGACGAGAGACAGTAGAAACTGAACTGAAGATTGGAGCAGAGGACATGACTACAGAGAAACTTAACCGACCAGCACTCTGCTTCAATCAATGAATGCTTATAAATAAACCATACACATGAGAATTACCGTTAACGTTACAGCATTTAATAACATAAATATGGTGATATCTGGTGGTCTGAAATTACTCTCTCTAGCTACAGTAGGGTAACTGGCTCCTATTGTGTCTTATTATTGTAACGTTTGAATCAGCGTTTCATAACTATAATAGCCTAATGTTACTGTAGCCTGGATGACGTTAGTTAATGCTACCCAGCCTTCCATTGGCATATGCTGCCTCACAAATCAATCATTGCAGCCGGACTGGTCATTTGGTTCAGCATCAAAATGGGCTGAGAGATTGAGTAGGCTAAATAAACAATACACATGAGAATTACAGTTAACGTTACAGCATTTAATAACGTTAATTTTCGTGTACCCGATGCCAGGATATTTTGTCACTTTGTTTTGATCAAGTTCTCTGGACTTATATACACAAGCTCACAGCGTCCTAACAGGTTAACGTTATAATCTCAGGAGAGATTGAGTAGGCTAAATAAACCATACACATGAGCAAGGGCGTCGTTTTGGTCTCAAAGTTGGTAGGGTCCAGGACGGCATGAGGGGAGGCGGTTTCGGCGGTGCCGGAAAAAAATTTGAGCTTTTTTTTTTACCTTTTTTAGCCATATTTAGAGGAATATCTCATTTTAAATAAAAAAAAAATAGGTTTCTTTTAACCTTTTTTTGCCATATTTATGTGTCCTGTCAGCATAATTGTAACTAACAAACACAAACTGTAGGTTTAGCCATCTAATCATGTTCTTTCACAAACAGCCGATTTGGAAAGAAAACATTGCCACTGAAACCCACACACCATGCATAAAAGAATGTGCACTGACTTATACTAACTTTCACTTACCAGTAATATTACAGTGAAACAGAAAGTGCATTTTCATATCCATCAATATATTTCAACAAAATATACACAACATTCAGCATTCATTCAATTTTCTCATTTCTGCATGCATCCAAAATAGGGGTGTAACGGTTCACCTGATACACGGTTCGGTTCAAACCTCGGTTTTCAAAAACTACTAAAGAAACGTTTTGAAAACTTCCGGAAAAAATGTCTGGATTTTATTAACAAATATTGCATTGCAATATATAACATGAACATAACTTAAATTATATTAGCATACAGTTCACAATAAATAAAAACTTGTTAATATCTTAAAGGGATAGTTTGGAATTTTGGACATTAAGTTGTATGAAATATATGCCAGTAGTATAGTGGATGCAAAGGTGTCACATCGTTTAACAAATCTCCTGCTCTGAGTTAGTTAAACTTAAAGTGCATGAGAGTATAACAATAGAACATTAACAATAGAACACATTGTCATTTCTTTTTACTTATCACATATTCCTCCTTACTGAAAAAACTATCCAGGAATACAAAAAATAAACATTTGTCTTAAGACCAGTCTACATTGTCTATATAAATAAATGAATTATAACTGAAAAAACGTCTTACAGTCAAGGAATAACAAAAATAAATAGACACTTTTCTTAAGACCACATAAATAAAATAAAAATTTGGGGGAAGGGGGTAAACCTCGGTTCGGTTTCTTTCTACTTTTTCTCTCCCCCTCCAAACAGGTGCCTACGTCGGTCATTGACCCTAACAAATTGTTGGCACACATCACTTATCTCTACTTGGTCAAGGGCCTCTTGGTGCACATGGCATACAGCTACATTATTGAGGCGCTGCTGGGACATGGTAGATCTTAACCAAGTTTTCAGTCTTTTGAGTGCACTAAAGCTTCGTTCAGCTTCAGCTGAAGCCACAGGGATGACCATCAACAATCTAACCAGCGTCTCAACCTCATTGAATAAGCCTCTTACCTCAGTGGGCATTCCCCTGAGAATATCTGCTGCTTCACTAGCTGAAACGTAGGTATGCTTTAAGAGAAACATTGGCAGCTGAATCTTCAGACTATCTGGACATATCTCTGGATACTGTCCAATGACATCATCCATTTCCCCAGTAAGGAGAACATTTTCAATTTTTTTCAAGGTCTGCATATCTGGTTGGCTGAACCGTTCTTTGAGCTGAACATCTATGTTGTCCAGCACCTTGAAATAATCTGCCCTGTAGTGTTCCTCTGGTGTCTTTGGTTTATGCTGACTAGCCCCACCAGTGAACCTTTTGGGGGGATTTCTTTGGTGAGGCATGACAATCGGCTCAATACCAAGGGACTGTGTCATTGATACTGCCTTCTCAAAGACGTCTTTAAACTTTTCTTCATCCCTCTTTCTTTGAAGAGCTGAGCTAACATACTCAACAGCAGCCTGCATGCCTCCGATTGTCTGGGTCTTCTTTTGCAATGACTTGTTTAAGCTCTCAAGCTCTCCCAACACCTCTGATGCTACCAACAATCCAAGAACAGTTTTGCCCTTCTGGAAGCGATCTAGAAGACCGTTGGCCCTTGTGCCAGAGTCAGAACCAGCTGTGGCCATTTCCTCCAAGCTTGACAGCACGGCCTCATACTGACTAAGCACTCTATCGACAGCTTGTCCACGCACTGTCCATCTAGTTGGACACAGGGGTTTCACTGTTTTAGTATGCCCTTCTGCTATTTCCTGTCCAGCCAATATCCCCTTGAACTTCCCTGATTGGTTACTTAGAGTTCCAAGTTCATGGACCCACTGCAATGAGTCACGCACTAGGGGAGAGGCATTGCAAGCTGACTGTGTTATGAGATTTACACAGTGTGCAGCACAGTGCACATAGAGAGCCAACGGCTGTTCCCTCTTCAACACTGCCTGTGCCCCAGACCACTTCCCAGACATATTCGCAGCGCCATCATACGTCTGACCACGTAAACCTGACATTGGAATATTCAATCTCAAGAGTACATCAACAGCTAGTTTGGCTATCTGCTCACCAGTTGTCCCTGGCGTCTCATACAATCCCACAAAGACTTCCTGTGGCACCAGGTCATGGTCCACATACCTAAAACAGATGGACATTTGCTCTTTTCCCTGTACATCTTGTGTGCCATCCATTATAACTGAAAACTGAACCACTGGTAAGGACCTGATTGTTTCTGCAATACCTCTGACAATTGTGTTGCCAAACAAGGTTAAGTATTCATTTTGGCAAGCAGGACTATCATAATCATGGCAGCGGGAGTGCCAGGAGGAAAGAAGCGGGTCATCATTTGCTAGCAACTTCACTAGGTGGCACAAATTCCCCTCATTTGACTGATGTCCACGGAGTGCTAATCCCTGCCTACCAAGATACCTAACAGCACCCACTATTTTCTCCAAACAGTGCCACGCTACTTTCTGGGATTTAGCACATGCAGTTGATAACTGTGTGTGCACTGGTGTCTGCTCTTGTGCATTGCTGGTCACAGCATGCTGGTGTGCTTTGCTGGCTTGGTGGCGACTAAAGCTTACTAGTGCATTCTTCCAATTTTTAAAGCCACTTGAGCAGAAGGCAGGGTCGTTTCTCTTCTCTAATGTGCTCTTTTTTACTGTATATGCCTTAACACATTCGTAACAGAAAACCTTTTTAAATGTAGGACTGTAATGAATCCAGGGATACTGACTGTACCAGTTATTCTGAAACCTCAGTGTCTTGTTGTGACGTTTCTGTACTTCAACAAACTTTGCATCAGGCTGGTACGGCTTGCTCCCCAGGTCCACTGCTCTCACTTCTCTCACACTGACTGTCTCCTAAAAGATAAATCAACAAATAACCTCAACATGAGTTGGCATTCATGGCTGAATGGCTTTTACATAATTTTACATGTAAATAGGTAATTTTACAATTAATCAATTTCAGCATTATGTTTAATCATCATCTCAGTATCAATTAATGTTAGACCTCACCTCATCATCAGACCCTGATGCACCAGATGCACCTGTTGCATCAGCGTGCTCTACATCTCTCTCTCTTGGTTGCTGGTGCTGCTGTGTCTCTTCACTCTCTCTCTCTCTTGGTTGCTGGTGCTGCTGTGTCTCTTCACTCTCTCTCTCTCTTGGTTGCTGGTGCTGCTGTGTCCCTTCACTCTCTCTCTCTTGGTTGCTGGTGCTGCTGTGTCTCTTCACTCTCTCTCTGCTGTGTCCCTTCACTCTCTCTCTCTCTTGGTTGCTGCTGCTCCGTCTCTCCACTCTCTCTCTGCTGTGTCCCTTCACTCTCACTCTCTCTTGGTTGCTGCTGTGTTTCCTACGTAAAAAAAAAATATATATATTTATATTTTATTTTATATTTTTCAAAATGGGGGGAATTCCCCCCTTGCTTCATATAGGGGGATACACAGTTTGGGGGGGGGGGGGGGGGTGATACTACTTAGTCTATGCATGTAACAACAATGCATGTAACATGTACACATGCATGTAACTGGACAGGACACTTTTCTCTAGCATCTTCTTGCTCGCGTTTTGCAGGTTAGCAGCTGTAATGTAAAATGATACTCTGCTGGTTCACACAGTTTAACGTTATAAGATAAGATATTACTTTATTGTCAGACAGAGTCCGAAATTTGTCTTGCATCCTCAGACACTTGTTTCTCATCGATACATACAACAGTGCAAAACGACAACCAACACCATCCTCAAAGTGCATAGTAGCCAAAACAATAACCATAACAAAAGACAGTGGCTGCAGGCAGCGCTTCCTAAGAGCCTCTAGCCTGATTCAACAGTTTGACTGACAGCCTGGGGCACAAATGCGACGCGTGATGCGCGTCAGACTTTCAGTAATACAATTAGTGGTGTGTTCGTTACTTACAGTTGCTGCAGGGGGACGCTCAAAATAGCTTCTGATGTCTCTCTTTTTCCGAGCGGGAGGGCGAGGAGGCGGCATGTCAGCATGTTGTGTGTGTCAGAGTGTGTGTGAGTGGGCGTTTGTTTTGGTCATCAGCCAAATGAGCCAATCAAACGTGAGTTTCAGCGAAAAAAAGTGGACTGGCCCATTCCGTTGTGAAAAACAGGGTTAAATGTAACTTTGAACATATTGCAAACTAATTTCACTCAATAATGGTCGGGTCAATTCTATCCTTACAAAATATGGGAAGACAATCTAAATGACCTATATAACTGCACTCCAAAGATAATGCAAATAAGGTTGCTTAAAAGTTGGTAGGGACAATTGGACACCCTGAAATGTTGGTAGGGTCCGGACCCCACCGACCCTACACAAAATGACGCGCTTGCACATGAGACCATGCCCAAATGGTCTACTGCCCAGAAGCGTCAATTATTTTAATTATGTTAAACCAGCGTTTATCTTCCATAATGCATTAAATCATAATCACAATGCTATGAAGACATTAGCTGATCACCACAGAGCTGCACAGACAAGTTTATCAGATAATTTCGCCATAAAATGTGTCCAGGTGATCAGCTCTGAAGCCCCGGCTTGTATGGTCCGCTAAAATCCGATTTCGATATAGGTGTTATTTTGATCAACAGACCTAGCATCACATTATTCAGTTTAAGGATCCTTATGTGGAAACATTTTGAGAACCACTGTTTTGAAGTACTATTACTATAGCTGTTTTCATTCTCACATGACAATACAACAGAGTAGAGTATCAAACAAAAACATTTTTATTCGGTTCCACCATGATTCCCACATTAACATTAACAGCTGTTTTCACTTGAATTTCCTCAACGTAGTTGCATAGCCATATAGCTAGCCATATAGCTAGTAGCTAGCTCGGGAGCTATGCTTTAGAGAGGCCAAATGCTAACGGCTAGGTAGTGCTAAGCCGCTGCAGCTGTTACACGTCATTGACAAAGACGCACTCTCTGATTGGCCGATCACGGCAGGACTGATGTTGGCAGTCACGCCATCACTCATTGGCTGCGGGTCTGCGTGGGTCTTTCAATCGCCCCAGCAATCGATTTGAATGGCCCGTTCGCTAGACCCTACCCAGCAAGCACGGACGGACCCGGACGAATCGAGAGAGCCCAATCGGGGCCAGCTCAAGTCCTATCATGACGAGTCAGATCTGGCCCAAGTATCACTATCCAACTAATTTCACTCACCACTGAAATATCCATGAGGATAACTAAATGGTTGCAATCAATCACGTATTTCTCAGCCTGGGCTATTTTTTATCCAAAATCCGAGTGATCAGCACTTGCAGGACATCTGCCCAGCAAGCAAAATTACGTCATGATAACGTTGTGATGACGTGTTCCAGTGACGTTCAGGACTAGGCCAGATGACATGGTGATTTGGGGATGATTTAGACGTCTACGCGGGAACGTCAAGCTGACGTCGAAATATGACCGTTACCATGAATGGGCATGTTCAGTTACTCTGCTATGTACACAGTGTATATTCAGCAACTTTATACATAAAGCTATAATTATGTCCAGATTAACAATTTTATGCTACATTTTCAAAATATATAATACCACCCCGTGTGGGATTTGAACTCGGGATCTACAACTTACAGGCCGGCTATTCTACCACATCGCTAACTGTTTGCTGAAATATTCTGCTGTAGGTTGGAGTAATATAGCCTACTGTTTCAAAACATGGAACCCTTGTTATTTTTATACCGGTATAACATCCATGGAGTCGGGACAGTTTTAGTAAAAACTATAGCTAATTTAATTCAAAACTGAATCTGGAAGAATCATTGAGGGTCCCCTCAAAATTTACAAGTGTCACCAGCCTATAACGTTTGTTTGCCAGTAAGCACTCGCCTCACCGCCCGCAGCACATAGAGACCAATGTTATTTGTCCAGCTCGGAGGATCGCTCATTTAGGTGAAAATGAGGTTGTGGCTCGTTGTCAACCTTACTAAGATGGGGAGGCGTCGTGTGTGCAGTACACGCTTCGTTTATGAGCTATTGATCCGGGAAGTGCAAATCTGTCAATATATTTCCAACTTTACCGAACTTTTGTGGATCGCACATCACAGTGTAACAGTTTACAATCTGTAGCAAGCAGAACCCCGAAACACGTGCTACAGCATGCAACTCCCAACTCAAATATTTATGCCTTGCAGTGTATTTTCTCTCTTTCAAAACAATCTGGCAACACGATATGCAAGTGAGACAATTGCAGGATTCCCCCGCAATTCTTCATCGTAGTCCCACCTCCACGAATGGTGAAAGAGGCTGGTGACACTTGTAAATTTTGAGGGGACCCTCAATGATTCTTCTAGATTCAGTTTTGAATTAAATTAGCTATAGTTTTTACTAAAACTGTCCCGACTCCATGGATGTTATACCGGTATAAAAATAACAAGGGTTCCATGTTTTGAAACAGTAGGCTATATTACTCCAACCTACAGCAGAATATTTCAGCGAACAGTTAGCGATGCGGCCTGTAAGTTGTAGATCCCGAGTTCAAATCCCACACGGGGTGTTATTATATATTTTGAAAATGTAGCATAAAATTGTTAATCTGGACATAATTATAGCTTTATGTATAAAGTTGCTGAATATACACTGTGTACATAGCAGAGTAACTGAACATGCCCATTCATGGTAACGGTCATATTTCGACATCAGCTTGACGTTCCCGCGTAGACGTCTAAATCATCCCCAAATCACCATGTCATCTGGCCTAGTCCTGAACGTCACTGGAACACGTCATCACAACGTTATCATGACGTAATTTTGCTTGCTGGGTAGTGACTGGGAACTGAGAGAGCAGGTCACGTGGGGGCTGGGTTTACCTAGGCTAGGCCTGGTCTTCCTCTTCAAAGATCTCGCCAAGTGCTGAAAGTATTTTCTTCTTATGGAGGGGTAGCTGAAAATAGAAAAAGGTGTCATGATTCATCAAGCATTATTTATGTTATCAATAGAACAAGTGTTAGTGCTATACACATCTTACACAAGCTGCTCCTGCAGACTCTTCTTCTTCTTCCTCTGGCTGCTCGAGCTCTTCCTCTCCTTCCTCCTCCTCCTGGGTCACATCTCCAGCTCCACCCTTTAAATAAAGCATACAGTAAATAATCATAAATTAAAATATGTATGTATAGAATAGAACACATAAGTCCACTTAATGATCATGGACACAAACCTCATTTCTACTTACAGTTGCAAGTGTGACAGCTTCTTTCACCAAGCGCGTCCAAACAGCCTCATCCTGACATTTGGCTTTGAATCGAGGATCCAGGGCAGTAGCCTCCTCAAGGAAGCGTTGGAGGTCATAATTTGCTTCATCCTAAGATTAAACATTTTTGAAATGCTGGCAATGTATTTTAAATTTGATAATAGTTAGGTGGCAGCACGGACACTAGTGAGAGTAGTGAATGTCTGAACTCAATTATTATGAACTACCGTGTAGCGTGGGGAGAGGTCTTCCCAGATCTTCTCCTTGATGGCTCGCTTGAAGGCAGAATCATCGTCCTTCACCTTCAGGGACGATGTTGGAAATAAGTGTTCACACTTTTACATGTTATCCTTTGGATTTTGTTGTCTTCTATATCAATAAATAAAATCAATCAATCAATCAACCAACCTTAAACTTCTCTTTGAGTTTGTCCAGGATGGGGAGGATCTGCCCTGCAGTGGCACTCTTGTCAGCAGACACACAGAGCGTAGATTTGTAGAATAGCTCCATGGTGTCAATGAAGTCCTCACACTTCCTGATGTCATCATCTGACATCTCTGTCCAGTCTGAGAATAAATGAAATCAGAAGTACAACATACACACATGTATGTGTGCTTTGTCTCAGAATCAGTCTATCAATTTTCATACTTAGGACTTATTTTTTAATTAATAATGTGTACCCGTCTCTGCCCATTGACGTCTTCAGTCGTGGGTCCATGGAAGCTGCCTGGATGACAGGGTACTGCTCCATGAAGCGTTCTACCATTAGATAGAGGCTGTTCCACCTCGTGCGAACATCCAAGATGAGGGCATGTTGTGGAGGGCCTTGACTTTGAGGGTCTTGCTGCCCTTCAGACGTTTGAGGTTTAGGACCTTCAAGAAAAAAAGACAAAAACACAAATGCAAATATCTTTTTTGGTTTGACCCCCAGTAGAACATAGTAAGAATAAGTATATGGAAGAATTTCATTTTCATTTTTATTTATTCATTTATTTGGCAGGGACAATACATAAGCATTGTTACATTTAAATAAAGTGCAACCGATGCAGGACTTCTAGCCATTGCTAATTTGCAGCCCTTGAATAGAATTACAAACTGTAAACTGAATAGAATTCTGGTGGCTGGTGGGGGGGACCTTCAACTTACCAAGGAGGAGTTTCTGCTTTTCCTGAAGGACAACCTTGGCAAGGCTAGATTTCCTAAGCCACACTACTACAGCCCGTATCCTTGCAGCCCAGCTGGCGACAGTTTTCACACTGTAGAGCTTTTGAGCTGCTATATTCAGTGTGTGGGCAAAACATCCCATCTTCAGGATCTGCATCCTCTTTACTGCCACATCCATGTTTGAAGCGTTGTCAACTGTAATAGCTGCCACTTTTGACTTCACCTTAAATTCATCTAAAATACTGCTTATCTCCTCAGCTACAGCAGGCCCTGTCTGGGAGACGTACACAGCACGGGTGTGAAGGACTTTATCCCTTAGCTCACCCTCCACTATGTAATGTACAGTGACTGTGAGGTAGTGGTCTTGTGCCACACTGCTCCATCCATCTGCGGTCACTGCAACATGGTCAACTGCACTGAGTTTCGCCTTCACATTATCCTTCTCAACACTGTGTCTGCGAGAAGTTGTCTGGAGGGGGGGGAGTAGGCTATTTGGGGTTCAGGGTCCCTGTCATCTAGAAGCTGGTGAATTTTGTCAAATTTTCAATGCAGATGATTGAGAAAATTATTTGCTTCAGCACTTGAGGGAGACGGACGCTTTTCTGCTCGCTCTCTCCACCCCTCCTCTCCTGCACCTTTCCCTCTGCCTGCAACACCACCCTAGCCGGAGCAAACTTGCATTCGTCTATTCGAAATGACAAATATGGATTTATTGGATTTATTAAGCTGGTCTCTCAACGCAAATCAACTAAACTTTGAGGAATGCGAGGTCCGGGGAACCCCCACCCTCTGCCCAGACGGATCTTTCGCCGCGGGGCACGGGAAGACAACAGCGATTGACCCTAGGCTGTGACGTCATGAAAATTGAGATGGGCGGTCAGTGAATTTGAACTGTGAAAAATGGATTATATCTGGATTATATCATGGAAATTTCCACTGATCTGCATAAGAAATTAACTAAGTTGGGATCCAGAGACTTGACAACTGTTGTTGACTTTCTGGTCTGTGTGACCCTGGTCTGTGTGACCTGAAAGGAATTCAGGCAACCAAAACATTTCTATTCTAATCTGGACTCCTCCGACCTGCCAAGGACGCAGCAATTCTCCCCTGATATTTTGTCTGCAACTGCGCACCACCCCTCCCCCCAGCCCCCACCCCGTCCTCCACCATCCCCCACCACGTCCGACCGTCTCTATCAGCTCCCGCTGCCCTACCTAACCCGCCCCCCCCTTTTCTTCTTGTTGTTTGTATGTGTGTTTATGTCTGTAAATTCCTTACATATAACAACAAATGTATATGTATTGTATAATATTGAAGTGTGCCTTTATTACTTTTCAAACTAGTAATAATGTTACTAATCCTAATTTGAGTGTTGACGGTGATACCCATCCCTGTCTCATGTATGTCTCTTTTATGTTTTATGTTCATGAGGACCGCAATGGAAATAAGCCTGAGGCTTTATTGTGTTTTTATCCTCGGTGATTGTCTGTTTTTTGTATTTGTGCCCTGTTTTGTTGACATCACCAAATAAAGTAATCATCATCATCATCAAGATACAGGAGAGGGACATCATAGCCATGGATGAAACAGCTGTGTGGTTTGATATAGTTGGTTAAATGCAGTTAATACAACATGTGTACCAGAGGAGGTTTTTCCAGTGAGACATAGGAGGATGGTCCTCCTCTATTAGATTGGAGATTTTATATAAAAAAATGTTTTTATATAATTTATATAATAATACTATAATTTTTTTTATTTTTTTATTTTTCATTTTTCATTTTTCATATTTTTTATAATAAAATATCAATCAAATGTGTTTTTTCTTATGTGTAGACGCTCATTTTTTCATTCATTATATTCTTAAAATGCTTCAACAACAGTGACCTGTAGGGCACTGATGGAAAGGAGAGGTCCATGCAGACGAGTCACTCTGGCCCTGGTCCCAGCCTGGAGTAGGTAGTTAAAACTACATGAGCAGTGATGTAGGTTTTCCAACCAATCAGATTGAGCTGGAGCGGAACACGCCCTTAGCCTGGTGAAACCAGGTGAAACCTAATTGGTTGTTGGTTGGATAGATTGCTAAGATTGACATTGTATCGTCCACTGGTCTCTCACGCTGAATCAAGTAGGAAGTGAAATCCACTTTGCTGTGATGATGACCCATGTCATGTGATGACCTGACAGGAATGATTTACGACATTTACTGACGACAGTAGCAGCATATTATATTTCCCCCTTATTTGTATTTACTTTTTATCAATCAGTAAGTGTTCACAAGCCAGACAGTCGTTGCATTGGATTACGACCCAAAACGAGTTTCGAGTTGCGGGAGCCTTGCGCTGCGGTGTGCAATACTGGGATATTTGCAATGTCAGAAAACTGGAATATTTGCAACGTCTCGGCTGCAGCGGTTCCACTACAGACAGCATGGATATACAAGTAAGTCAATTGATTTCAAGTTAGGCGTGGAAATGGTTCACCGAGCAGCACTATTTTTGTCGTATTGAAGTTTAATGCTGTAATTTTTTATAATAAAACCTAACCTTAAATTCCCACATTTTTTAACTGAATTTGGCCTGTAAATTGATGGCTGACAGCGAGCTCATTTTTAAAGCGTGAGTGGTGATCTTTATACCATATGAAAGTAGAAGAAATAAGGAATCGATTGGGATGAAGCATGTCAACCTAGCATGTCGGGAAGGCTCCAAAGTTGATGAATTGGAATGTAACTAAACGAGTACCGTAAATTCCGGACTATAAGATGCACCGGTCTATAAGCCGCACCTTCAAAGGTGACTATTTTTTTCTTCTATAAGCCGCACCGGTCTATAAGCCGCGGGTGTTTTGATGTTTAATTACCATATGTAAGGCTTCGTGCACAGAGGGGATTGTCGGGAAAGAGATGGCTGTTTGGGGAAGCTCCCATTTATTAACATTTCAACAAAACAAAAGTCAGGTCACTAATCCCCAGACAAAATCACACATTGTGGTATTTTTTGTTTTTTTTACAGTGCACACAGTGGCCGCGGTGTGGTGAAAAGAGGGCAAGAGAGGAAATTAAAACAGAAGTGGATTTATAGTTAGAAAGAGTGCTAAAGAAGAGAGAATTCCGTTTTTTATTTTTTTATTTTAGTTACTCGCAGTACTATTGACCAGTCCAACTCAAAAGATATTCGGCAGTTTCACTTTGAGCTCTTGTTCCGCCGCTGGGCACACAGTGTCCGCGGTGTGGTGAAAAGAGGGCAAGAGAGGAAATTAAAACAGAAGTGGATTTATAGTTAGAAAGAGTGCTAAAGATAGTCCGGTCTGGTTATGACGAGTCTCGCTGGGTACAGTACGCCAAAGCGATATCCATTGACTCGATGATGCTGTTGTATGTTGCGCGTTTCTGTTGCACCAACGCGGAGAGGTCCTGCCGGACGAAAAAGCGCGTACCCTCCCAGGTGAGGGGCTTCTTCCCCGCAGCCTGGAGGATGAGTTGACGGTCGGGCCAGCGGAGTAGGCAGATGAAGATGGCCCTCGGTGGCAGGCCGGGGTCTGGACGTGGCCGAGGCGCCCGGTGTGCCCTGTCCACCTCTGGTGGTTTCTCGCCTTCCTTCAGGTCCAGGATGTAACACAGGATTTTGCCACGAAAGCGTCCATGTCACCAATCTCAGCTCCTCTTTTACATTGATCAGGCGAATGTTATTTCTTTTACTCCTGCTGATTAAGTCATCAACCTGCGTGTGCAGGGTTTCGATTTTGCATTTTATCCATTTTCGGACTCACTGTGTTGTTTTTGTCCTCCAGTGCGCGGATGCGCTTTTCCGCATTATAAACTCTGTTCACGGTTGCCTTAGTTTCTTTAGTGAGTGAGTGGATGGACTTCTGCACGTTTTCAAACTTGTTTTCAAGCTGCTCAAAACCTCTGAGCGATGTCGGACTTAATCGATAGTGTTTCACGGAGTAAAAGTTTAGCCCAAGCGTGTATCTCCAGCCTCCAGCAGGTGAGTCATTTCCTCATTCATGGCGTGATTGCTTCGTCTTTTTCTTTCTGCTTACCTGTGTTGTGTTATGTTATGTTATGTTATGTTGTTAAAAGAGGGCAAGAGAGGAAATTAAAACAGAAGTGGATTTATAGTTAGAAAGAGTGCTAAAAAAGAGAGATTTTTTTTTTTTTTTGGAAAAAATCCATAGATAAGACGCACCGTTATATAAGCCGCAGGGGGCAAAAAAGGCCAAAAAACGGGAAAAAAGCCGCGGCTTATAGTCCGGAATTTACGGTATGTTGATATAGTGCAGGGGAAGGCACACTCTCGTTCCAGATGCAATAAAGTGTAATTTAACGCTATTTGACAACAGTTTCGGCCATATACTTTGTCAAGTATCATACAAACAGTGCAAGACAGCCATTATAAAGACAGGTGGGCTGATTGAATGGACAACACCTGTCTTGTGAAAGCACACCTGAGTGTGAGTGTGATTACAATGACATCATAGGATCAGTCATGCAGTAAAAGGCTACATTTTCGGTACTGGCGCATATTAATCAAAACATTGATGTCACAGGTAGGCTGAATACAATAATATATCATGACTCTATGTGAATAAATAGATTTATATAAATAGTAATCACAGCCTAATGCATAGAGATAAATCCTGAAACCTTCTCACAACAGTTCTAGCCTAAGCCAGTGGATTTCAAAGTGGGGTCCCCAGCAAAAAGGGGGGATAATCTATTTTCACTATAATTCCATGCCATCCATAAGTAACACAATCTAAGATAGTGTAGAAGTGAGTAACTAGGCTAATTATAACCATAACAGCACAAATAATTGACAAAAATCTCGAAATAAATATACAGTATTTACTCTGAGAAATGAAATAATGAGAAAAGGAACAATTATTGATGGTTAAAACTGAATAATGACATCACAACAGTCTAATCCTAATGCTAATTTAAAATGAGATTTGGGCATTTTGGGCAAAAGAGAAAAAGAAAACGCCCAATTTTTTTTCGCCGGCGACCGTTTCCAATCTCACCAGCCGCCACTGATGTGTACACAGTTATCCTCTGCTGCAGCATTACACACAGGAGAGAGTGGCTGTAAGCATGACCCTGAAAATTACAAACTATTTCCAGTTAGTCTGTCAGTAAAAGTTTTGACGACTAAATCAATCAAAAACACTCTACTTTACTTCCAACACAGGCTACATGTTTAGTTTAATTCCATTGTATGGATGGAAAAGTGACGTCAAATGCAGTTTAAAAATGCAGCAGTCAGCGGTCACCCTGGTAATCAGCAAATGATAGGCTAAGCTACGTGAAACAATATTATAAAGCACTGTTTGATGGACCATTTACATACCAAATTTAGCAGAAGACCCGAACAAATAGACCTTAATTGACTGACTCACTTCAACATCCGTCTGTCACCGTGCAGCCCCGACGTCTAGCCATGTGTCTGCAGATATCTCTGTCCACATATTGCTGCATCCACCTCCAAATCCGTTCGTGGTTGGAAACTTGTGTTATGTTTGCTAAGGCAACTACTGGCTAGTTAGCTAACTTACTGCTCGATAAAAAAGAAAGAACAGGAAAATGTAATATGCTACCTTCGTGTCACTCTATTTTACTGTCAGGTCATCACAGTGCCAGTGGAGGGATCCATCACTTCCTCGTTAGGTTAATGGCGCTACAAATGCATCAGCAGGAGGAACCATGCCTCACACCCAGCGAATCATCACTGCTCATGTCCCACCGTTGATCCATTCTAGCATTGAAGGTGAAGTGTATTTTAAAGGGGCGAGAGAGAGAGAGTCAAAGTTCAAATAATCCGGCTGATGTGTGTCCTTTTCAACATATCTTTTATTGAATAAAGACAGGACATCAGAAAAACATCTTTACTGCAGACAAGATGGAGAGTCAGTTCAATGAGGCGCAGCCTAGTTTTATATTTGGAGTGACGTATCATAGCATGAAGTAAACATCACCATATACAGTGACCACAATTTCAACATACATGGTAAAGATAGTACCCGTCCTTACATGGACTTGTGCCCAGCCCCTAAATGTATGACGGCATCTCTGGGGAAAACCTAGCAAACAATGCTAGCAGATAGCAAGTCATACTTTAGCAAATTATCAGAAAATAGTGTTACTTTATGATATTTTAATAGTGTTAGTAGACACGTAACTGCTATACAGTTATGGCATACATGTAACGTGACGCTCATAACATGGCGGACCATTTAACGTTATCTAACGTAGCCTAACATTAAATGGTCTGCCCATATGTTATACAGTAAGCGTCATAAGGTTATATGTTAACGTGACATAACATCACAAGTTTTTGCAGACTTGAATGCTGTTGGTCGTTTGCTTTTCTGTATGGTATTGGACATTTAAAAATGATACACGCTTGTCTTGAGGCATCCGCCAAGCTCAGCAATTTGTCATCCTTATTTTAAAACATACTTTATCAGATCGATAGAACTCAACATAGCCTAAGGTCTTGCACGAATATGTCTTCTGGTAAATTAGGCATATATAGATAATCTACCAAGCAACTCTTGATACAAATATAGGTAACCATTTCACAGCAGTCCAGCCTACCATAGTGGAAAATTAACCATTCTTTAAAGGTCCCAATTCGTGCAGCTGTAACCTCTTAAAAACGTGTGTCTCTGGTCCATAAAACATGATTCTGGATTAGTCTGTCGAAAATATAGCAACCCCGTTTGTTGTGATGGAGTTCTCACTTCCTCATCTCGTCGCTTCCCAAGAATGGCCTGTTTCTATAATATATTCAGAACTAACAGTTCCCATTGGCCGCTGAGGGAGAGCCCGCCCCAGGCTCCCAGCGGCCAATCAGATTAGCGTCTGTGGACCAGCACGCTAGGTTGCGAGTTATCGTTAACTTACTTACTACGCTAAAGAGGACATCTCAAAATGCCTAGACTTACCGAATGCACCTCTGCAGTTGCTGGATCACGTACAGTTGGCGTCACAAAATGGTGCAGGTAGTTTGTGTGAGAGAGACCCGCGCAGTATGCAGGAGGAAGCTAGTGACGTCCCAATTCCCCTCTGGGCAAACAAAGCGTTTGGGGGTGTGGCTTGGAGGAGACTGCAGGGGGACGCTGGATAGGGACAAATCCAACTGTGGCAGTTCTGAGCGTGTGACCACTCATTACAGGGAGGGCTGACAGCAGTATATATGCATTTACAAGTAAAAACAGCTTTTGCACGGAATGGGACCTTTAAGTTTGAATTATATCAAAATATATGTTGCATGGTGTAGCGTTTTTGTATGTCGAATTGTTACAGATAACCATATTTCAATAAATATAAATCATTTGTTGATTTGAAGCAGTCGGTTGGTTCTCCATCTTCATTCTTCTTCCTGGTCATTTGGTCCAAGCTGGTTCACTCGACATCAACTGTCTTTATATCACATCTTATTAACAACCTGCCTGCTCTGACCAGACAACTATAATGGGCTCGTTCTATGATATTTGCGGTACATTCGGGTACATGATTTACTTTAGTACATAGCCTACACAACAAGGTTCTTTGTTGGCAATGTTTATTGACAAAAGCACAGTGGCAGATACATACCAAATGGTTCAAAGTAAATCTATCAAAAGTCTCAAATCTGTCAGCATTTGGCTTATGTTATTGCAATATCTTAGGTTGAACAACTGATGATCAGCAATATTCTCACAGTAATATGCACATGGGAATCAAAACGTAGCATTAATTTTCACAAATAATTTGACCAGGGGACAATCCCATATGGAAAAACAAATAGAAGAAACATATATGAAGTCCTGTTGCCTCCAATAGTGAATCTTTATGTTTTATATGTATTGTATGTCTTATATGTAAACTCTGGAAAGTGGCCCCTTTCATATTCTCCTCATATAAGAGAATTAAGGTAATTATATATAAATCAAGTAAACATCATGTATGTAGCATATAAGGAAAGTGCATGGGAAATTGTCTTTTCCATACATGTTCAATATAATGTTTGTAATTTTTAATTATATGAGACATGTGAGGTCTCTAGACCATATTTCAAGCAGAACGCCATTCGTGCATAATCTAATCCGATCACCCCCTGACGTCAGTCAAGTTCTAGTATGACGTGGTCAGTCAAAGTCTTAGGGCCAATCCCAATGTTCACCCTACTCACTACCCCTAGCCCTTATTCACTACCCCTATCCCTCACCCACTATCCCTTCACCCTCGAAATGAAGCCACAAGGGGTAGGGCTTTGTAATCTTCCCTAGGAATTGGGACACCACTTCCCTGGAATCAAAATGTGTGATTACTAGAAGGCATAACGTTGTTAGCTTGCTACCATAACGTTGTCATTGTAACATATTGTGTAAATATGATTGGTGAATAAACGTCAGTTGTTGTCTAAGCGGTGCCCGAGTCACATCAATATATAACAGTCATAGCTAACGTTAGCGACTGGGACTTGGGAGCAGCCAGGGGGGGCTTCTGCTGGCTAGCCAGCTAACGTTAGCTAGCCAGCAAACATTACGAGGCAACATAGCTAACGTTACTTGCTGGCTTGTTATAATAATGTGAAATATCCAACAAATTTGCAGGACAGATCGAGCTAACAAGTAACGTTAACAGGACATGGACATTTGTGATTTTTCTTCCCAGACTTTTGCGTTCCGTCCACATCTTCTCGCTCTTGCTCGGCCGCCATTGTTGTTTGATTCAGTATGCAAATTTGATGACGTAAAGCATTCTGGGAAATTTCCTCTAGCCCTCGCTCGGCAAGTCAGCATCTGAAATCCCTCGCTCTGAAGGGCTAGATTCATAACCCCTACCCCTCGTTATGCCCACTACCCCTACATGCAAAAAGTAATTGGGACACCACTACCCTCGCGGGAACGCGCAAAATGTAGAGGTAGGGCTAAAAAGTAGGGCGAGGGGGTGTATTGGGACTGGCCCTTAGTATGACGTCTGTAATGACGTCAGATATGACGTCAGTTAATTCTCATATATATAGCAAGGGTTCTACGTCACCTCTCTCTCTCTGGCCGATCATAGCAGCAGCTAGCTTCACGGCAGTCCATCTCCCCTGAAGCCGTCCTCCGAAGCGTTGTTTTGCCCCACCCACCTCCCCAGTCCGCCACCAACGAGTCGTGACTCCTGATCCCTCACTGGGGGGGGATCTCCTAGCCTATGCAGATGCCCTCCTCTTGCCTCAAGAGCAGCGCCACTGGCTAATGGAGTCATGCGCCAAAGTATTTGCCATGCATGCCGATTGCTAAATAAAGTTTGTTAAATCCTACCAACTGGCCTCTCATGATTGAAATGCTTTTTATAGATGAATATATACCATTATATCTATGTTTTTTGTATGTAAAATGCATTTAATTTAAAAGAAAAGTATGCTTTCTTTATATGTTTTTTCTAAGATTGTTATATGTCAGCCAATTAATATTACCATATAGGTATAAAAAACATATACATTATATATATGTTTTTAGTATGTTAAGTGTATGGTAAAATATACTTTCTTTATGTTTTTTTTATAAAAAATTTACATGTCCGACAATGAAAATTACCATAGCAGTATAAAAAATATATACTTTATTTATACAATTTCATACAGGTTTCTGTTGTCAAAAACGTGTGAAGTGTATTTACAATTCCTGTGACTCATACACCTAGTCTGTAGGGGTGCTCCAAAAAATCGATTCTGAAAGCATCGCGATTCTTAATGCCACGATTCCCAAGAATTCCAAACTCCCAAGAATCGATTCTTAAAATCGTTTAAAAAAAAGATTTTTTTTTTTTTACAGTGCACCTGAACGCAACATGCAAGATACCGGCTGAATAAGTGTCCAAATGTTCATGTCATTTGTGTACTGTACTGCCACGGTGCCACCACCTCTTGCACAACTCTGGTTAATGTATTCCCCCCAAAAGTCTACAGATCCCCCCGAGCCTATAAATCCATCTTATCTGAAGAACATAAGGGGGGAATTCCCCCCTAGTTTGCAAAATGAATTTAGGCCCTGACTGTAATACAGAAGTTGAATTTGAAGTTCAGCATTAATACATTTGTCATTTTTTGTCTTATATTTACCTTTGTGTGTTATTGCAATATAAAACTACATAATTGAGAATCGATTCTCGATTCTGGAATCGAGAATCGTTGGAATCGAGAATCGATTCTGGAATCGGATCGTGACCCCAGGAATCGGAATCGGATCGGATCGTGGCTTAGCCGGATCGGAGCACCCCTACTAGTCTGACTCATAATGTAAGTCAGACTAGTTTGAGCAGGTAAAACAGCAAGCATTTTGAACAGTAAGTCGTGATACGATGGGTCAAATGGGCTTGGCTATATAAGGTGAATAGCAACATAGATGAGACATGAAAGTTTGTTAGTAACTAGGAATTGGCAGATAATTTACTAATACATTTAAATTACACAAGATTAATAATGAATATACAGTACATTCATTTGAAAGAATTCTGACTAAATAAATGGCTAAAAGGGGATTAGGGAATGTCACAAATGATATGCCCAAGGACACTTAACTCATTGAGTGCCATGGACGTCCTTCGACGTCCAATTAAATAGTGACGTAGAGTGCCACGGACGTCCTTCGACGTCCAATGCGTTTTTTGACGGTGGGACGTCGATCAAAGCCTTCCGCAGCTCCTGTACAACTATAGTAGCTATTGGAGGTCTATAACCTATTTTACAGAACCCTTAGGTGGCGACAGTGCTCTCCACATAACAGAAAGGCAAGGAAAAAACAAAGAAGAAGTCGTTATGGAAACGGAAATCGCATCGCATCCGTATGCATCGATATGCTGAAGCACGTTACTGCAGCTGTTCCTGCAGCAGCCAATCTGCTCCCACAATTGAGCCGCTCCGTGTCGGTTGCGACAGCACATCCGCACATCCACACCGTGGAGTTGTTATTATTCTCAACTGGAAGCATCGTTGCCGGTGACAAACACACGCGGAACGCTGTAAAAAAACGGGATGTTGCGCACCCTTCACTGTGCGCACAGCAAACTCAGCAGAGAGCCACCACAGACAGGAGGAGGAGTGTGCAGGCGAGGCGAGGCGGGGCGGGGGGGGGGGGGGGGGCACGCAGAGCAGCACGCAACGGCCAGACAGACCCAGGCAGCAGGACAGGGTTGACAAACGCAAGCCAGAATATCCGATGCCCACCAGCAGCAAATCAAGACCAGCAAGAAGCTGCAACCAGCAGCGCACGCAGGGGCCAGCGCTGCTGGTTGTAGCTAAAAATATTATTCTGCCAAACAAAATTCCCTGGCCTAAACTGTTTTATTGAAGGAAATTATTTTTGAGGTGTGACTACATTAGAAAAGATTAGCTTCAGAGTCAGTGATGTGCTTGAAATGTTTAATTTCACAAAAGGCCAATTATCTCAGCTTCTAGGAAAAAATTACTGTTTTTGGATGAATCAAGCTATCTTCTCCGGCTCATAACTAAAGAACGGAAAATGGGATCAATAAACTTTTTTTTGCAGATGATAGAATAGAGTCTCATCGTTCTTTGTGTGTGTTCAGTGTTTACATAGTAATATCACACAATATTCTGTGGGCCTCGAGAAATCACTGAAAACGCTCTGAAACTCTGGCACTGGGAGCGTCCGTTCTCCAAAAGTGGCTGGCACTCAATGAGTAAAGGACAGTTGACATTATCATTGTCATTATCTACTCACCCACATGCCAGTGGAAGGTCAGGTGAAGTTTTTTAGTCCACAAAACATTCCTGAAGCCGACACAATTTATTTTCTTTCTTCAGGGGTAGTCTCACTGAGAGCAATGCTCTCTTTTTCAAGAGCGTCCTGTTCACATTCACACACACACACACACACACACACACACACACACACACACACACACACACACACACACACACACACACACACCTGGAAGCTGACCAGTACAAGCTGTCCAGTACTGATCTGTTGGCCACTGATCAGCTCCACTGGAGCAGTTGGGGTTAAGGGCCTTGCTCAAGGGCACCACAGTGGTGGTAATGAGGGAGGGGCAAGTGCTGCCTTTTCACTTTCCCCACCCAGATTTATCCTGACAGTCCCGTATATTGAACCGACGACCTTCTGGTCACAAGCTCGCTTCTCTATCCATTGGGCCAACATTGAAGTGGATGTGACCAACTTTCAAACTTTCTCATAATCCAAGTGTCTGAAAGCCCTGAGATGCCAAGTTGACTTGAAAAAGACGTCCTTTACACAATGTTTTTCGCTGAAATGTTCATAGCTACGTAGCTCCCAGCCGTGTCCATGTTAAAGGAGAATTCCGTTTTTTTACACCCGGACCTTATTTCCAGCTTAAAATATGATGTTTTACTCACCCAGATAACTTTGGTATCATTCGGATCCCCATAGAAAATATTCACATCCGAGTAGAGTCCTGGAACAGTCCAAAATTGGCGAAAACGGGACATACAAAGTACACACTGTAACTAACATTTTCTGCAATGTAGCGGTTCATATCCTCATAATATCGTCCATAAACGAATGTGAATCCGTCTATTCTCCTCCGGGCTGCCTCGGTTTCCTCATCCGGGGTCTGTGAATCCAACAGAGGCATTCCTCGTCTGTGGGCATAGGGTTATAGCGTCCACAGGAACATCACCACCAGTCACCATTTGTTCTCGGCCGTGCAGCGGCTTGTTCGTCCCTGGCCTGTTGTTCCTCTCTCCTCCTCGTCCGCTCTTTTCAAGAAATGGCGCCGGTGCGCGGTGACTCCCTGGTAGACAAAGGAGTCAGCAGGAAACTCACGAGCAAGAGTTGGATTCACAGACCCCGGATGAGGATATTGAGGCTGCCCGGAGGAGAATAGATGGATTCACATTAATTTATGGAAGATATTATGAGGATATGAACCACTATGTTGCAGAAAATACGTTATTTACAGTGTGTACTACATATGCCCCGTTTTGGCCAGTTCCAGCACTCTACTCGGACCTGAATATCTTCTATGGGGATCCGAATGAAACCAAAAATATCTGGGTGAGTAAAACATCATATTTTAAGCTGGAAATCAGCTTAAAATAGAGCTTAAAGACAAATTTCCCTCGGGACAAATTAAAATAATCTTGAATCTTGAATCTTGAAATAAGGTCCGGGGTAAAAAAACAGAATTCTCCTTTAAAGCTCTGAACTAGTGCACAAGCTTGAAGGTGCGTACATGCTGCATGCACTCTTCGTCTGGATCTTAACTGCTCCATTGAATTCCAGGTGTGTAGCAAACACTTTTCACAAAAATCCAGGAAAGAGAAATGGAATTACTCGCGCACCCACGTTGCTCAAGTAGAATCTGCAGGTTCTGGTTGTTGAGGTGATGTGAGAAGAGACGTCCAGCGGTCGTCAACGAACACACCTCGGTTCTTGGCGGTCGGGGATGGAGCCACGGCTATGTTCTTCATGTAGCCACAATGGAAGAACAGGATCTGCAGGGGTCCTAGTGAGAACAAGTGTGGAATAGAGAATAACCAGAATTAAAACTTTATAGGGGTGCAAGGGCCTACCAACAACACTGTGATCATGAACCATAGATCGCAAGAACAAAATAAAATTAAAAATAAAGTGCCTTGAGAAAGAACAACAGTATCTGATCTGTGATAAACCACTGACTGGGGTATAAATATAACAAATCACCATAAATAAGTCATAGTGAATATTTTTCATCAAGTTGAATTTTAGTTGAATACAAAATCAAACTTACGAGGTGCTCTTTGACTGGTTTGCCCACATCCTCCCTCAGGCACATATGAGCCCACATGGAAATAATCTATATGAACATATATGCAACTATATGCAACCTATATGCAACCTATATGCACATATAGGAGCATATAGGCCATATATATGCCGCATATAGGTTGCATATAGGCCACATTTAGGTGCATATATGCGCATATAGGAGCATATAGGCCATATATATGCCGCATATAGGTTGCATATAGGCCAGATTTAGGTGCATATATGCACATATAGGAGCATATAGGCCATATATGCCGCATATAGGTTGCATATAGGCCAGATTTAGGTGCATATATGCGCATATAGGAGCATATAGGCCATATATATGCCGCATATAGGTTGCATATAGGCCAGATTTAGGTGCATATATGCGCATATAGGCCACATTTATGCCGCATATAGGTTGCATATAGACCAGATTCAGGTGCATATAAGTGCATATAGGTCTCCTATAGCTTCTTTATATCCACATATAGGTACTATATGTGCACATACAGGGCATATATGTCTCCTATATAGCTTCTTTATATACACATAAAGGCCCTATATGTTCATAATACAGGTCATATAGGTCTCACTTCTTTATATCCACATATAGGCCATATATGTACACAATACAAGGTATATGCCTCCTATATAGGTCATTTACAAATCTGTTTGTATACACTGTGTCATAATCCATATATACCCAGCGAGCACAAAACGTTTTTTCAACGTTGATTTTTAGTTTAAATCTGGGTGATATTGGATTTGAACGTCTAAGACAGGGATGTCAAAGATACGGCCCGCGGGCCGGATCCGGCCCGCGGGCAGGTTTCATCCGGCCCGCGAGATGTTTTGGAATAAAAAAAAAAAAAATTAATAATAATTATTATTATTAAATTCGCACCCCATTATCATGAACTACGTGTGGCTAATAAGCAAGCTAAGAGTTCATTCATAAGTTAATTAACCTGCACTACAAGGAAGTATGTCAGTAGGCAGGGGCGGACTGCATAATCGGGCACGTCGGGCAAATGCCCGTTGGCCTGGCCTGGCCTAGCCTGCAATTTTTTTTTTTTTTTTTGCAGGCCAGGCCAGTCCACTCACTGAACAGCAGGCCAGGCGCCGCCTACTGGTTTACTAGTGGTTTTATTACTTTATTCAGGGTTAAAGTGGGTGCATCTCATTGTAAAATTGGACTTGGCCCAAATTGGGCTTCAAACGGCCCAAATCGGGCTTCAAACGGCCCAAATCTGGCTTTAAATGACCCAATTTGGGCTTCAAACGGCCCAAATCTGGCTTCAAACGGCCCAAATTGGGCTTCAAACGGCCCAAATTGAGCTTCAAATGGCCCAAATTTTTCGCCGCCGCCCTTCGGACGCCGGCACGCACGTCGGCCCGTATCGGCCTGGCCTGCTTGGTATCTAATGCCCGGCCTGAATTATGATCCCAGTCCGCCCCTGTCAGTAGGTCATCAGGTGTAAACAAAGCCGCCATGATGCCACGCTGGAATTGAATTGCACATTCGGCTACCTACCAAAAAACAAAGGAATCAACAAGATGCTGTCGAAAAAGAGAAAGGTTGACACGGAATGTAGGCAGTTTCAAGAGAAATGGAAAGAGCAGTATTTCTTTTGTGAAGTAAATGGGTAAATGAGTCGAATTGATTTTAGTAAAAAAAAAAATCCGGCCCCCATGAGGTCTCAGTTGAACAAATCCGGCCCTCTACCTAATATGAGTCTGACACCCCTGGTCTAAGACCTAATTTCACCCTCTTTTCAACCGGCTAAAATGCGGTTACAACGTAAACGTGTAAAAAAACACAATTTGGTTCATCATATTGTTAAAACATTTGTTGTAGTTTGGAATAGAGACAATATTGATAGTGTGTGAATTGGCATTTTATTGTCTTTTATTGTGTAACTGAGAGTTGAAATCTGGTCTACACGAAAACTACATTTCAACGCATTTTATGTCACATGAAATATCATAAATATGGGACTATAGGCTATGTGGTGCCAGCAAAAAGCTTCCAGGACACAACTATGGTTAATAGTTTAGCGCAATAGGCCTACTATAAAATAATGAATTCAGTTCCTGCAGCAACGCGCATGCGCAAGTACTTAGCTGTGACTGACTAGACCAAAGCAAGTCTGCACCGGTCTGCACCAAGTGCGGAACGAGGTGCTCTGGGCACACTATGTTATTGTAACAGACTGTATACGTGTAGGCCTACCTCCTGAGTCTCTGGTGTTAAATGAAGTTAACCTCTGAAGCCGTACAGCCTACAGACTGTAGATGCACACACACACACAACATAATTTTAGTCTGTTACATAATATGACTCGTACGCATCACATAAAATAACTTCCCGATCGCTGACAATTGTGGTCTACGTTGTGTGCGAGAGTATATAATGTGCCCGGCTCTCTGGTTAGTGTAAGAAAATGTATAGCTCAGCACGTAGAGTGCATGGGCTTAAACCTTGGAGAACGGTGTTCGAATCCCGTGTGCGCTGCAAAATTTTTATTTAAGATCCTACATATAGGTACATATATGTACATATAGGTTTCCCATATATGGTGCATACATAAAATTGGCCGATTTCCTATATTATATGTACATATAGGTACATATATGTACCTATACATATAGGTACATATATGTACATATAATATAGGAAATCGGCCAAATTTATGTGGTTTAGAACAGCTTAGGTAGGCGATAGATTAGCTACAGCCTAAGGCTGACCTGTTAGTGTTCAGGCTAAAATCAGACTAGAGCAGGGTAGGATAGGCCAGATTAGGCTGTAGATTAGCTAGATACTATGTCCCAGTTAGCTCTGGTTAATGCTTAGAGTAGTCAGTTGTCTGATCTTCTCCCCCCCCCCTCTCTTTCCCCCTTCCCCCGCTTCTTCCCTTCTTCCCCCTTCTTGTTCTCCTCTCTTTCCATGCTCTTTCCTCCCCCACATCCCACCGCCCCCCCCCTCCCTTCTCCTGCTCTCTCCTCCTTCTCCCCCCCTCTGCTCCTTCTCCTCTTCTCCCCTATTTTCCTGAATCCCTGCCACTTCCTGCTCTCCCTTCTCTCACATTCCCCCTGCTCTCCTTCCCCTGCACCCTCCCACCTCTCCTTCTCTGCCTCTCTGTCCTCCCCCCTCTCTCACATTCCCCCTGCTCTCCTTCCCCTGCACCCTCCCACCTCTCCTTCTCTGTTCTCTCCTCCTCCACATTTCCCATTTTCTCCCCACCCTCGCCCTAATCCGGGCCCGTATCCTACTCCCTCCCTCCACCCTAGACCCTACCTCTACTCTACCTCCCCTGTACCCTTCCACCTCTCCTTCTCTGTTCTCTCCTCCTCTCTGTCCTCTCCCCTCTCTCACATTCCCGCTGCTCTCCTTCCCCTGCGCCCTCCCACCTCTCCTTCTCTGTTCTCTCCTCCTCTCTGCCCTCTCCTCCCTCTCACATTCCCCCTGCTCTCCCTCCCCTGCACCCTCTCCTTCTCTGTTCTCTCCTCCTCCACATTTCCCATTTCTCCCCACCCTCGCCCTAATCCGGGCCCGTATCCTACTCCCTCCCCTCCCCCAACCCTAGACCCTACCCCTACCCTGGCTCTCCCTCCCCTGCACCCTCATCTCTCCTCCTCTGTTCTATCCTCCTCCACATTTCCTATTTTCTCCCCACCTCCCCCCTCTCCTCCCTCCTCCCTCTCCCTCCCTCCTCCACTCTCCTGCTTTCTTCAAATGTTCAAATGTTATCTTTATTCTGTATATTCTTGTTACTGTGTGTTAGCTAGAATCAGCTAGACATACTTTCTGTGAAGCCCTCTGAGACATGCTTGTGAATTAGGGCTATATAAATAAACTTGACTTGACTTGACTTATGTATGCACCATATATGGGGAAACTATATGTGGCTATATGTATATTAAAACATATAGGGTACATATAGATTCTTTCCATGTGGGAGGCACTTCACCACGATTTAAACACGATTTTAGACGGACAAGCCCGTCTTTTATTGTCACACGGTTACACATCAACACATGCATGGACGGCCACAACACACACATGCTGACGGTGGCCGGTGAAATTTGTCCTCTGCATTTAACCCATCCTGGCTTTGTCCTTTCCTCCGGGGGGCAGGCCAGGAGCAGTGGTCGCTTTTCTCGTACAGCGCCCGGGGACCGACTTCGGATGTTGTCGTCACTGGTCGTGTAGAAAAGGCTCCAGGTTGGTGGCGTGGAGCTGACGCGATGACGTCACCCACACACGTTTTCCCCACACGCACGGACACTATCTAACTCTCTCCCTCTTAATTGATACGCGGGTCATCAAAGAATTAGCGCTCCTACCGTCTGCAGAAAGCCAGTTGAGAGACGAAAAGAGGTGAAAGGAAAGACGGGCAGTTCTCATTAAGCTAAGTCACCAGTCCTCAGTTCTCCCTGTGTTGGATTCCTCCGACGTGCGGTGTGCGTCGCTGAAGAAGAAACCACACCCACCTGTCAAATAAACACCTTGAAAGGAAGTTCTGCCTCCCTGTACTTACCCTACACCCCATGGCGACGGTTTAACTGCTGAATCATATAGCCTCTAGAACAAAATTGATCCTTCGAGCCGGATAAATCGTTACCATGGCAACGGGCGGAACCTCCCCTACAACCAATCCGAGCACTCGCCCCCAGAGGACGGCCCCCAGACCTACCCGCTTCCAGGATTATGAGGTTGACTATACTGGTGGACGGCAGCGACCAGAAGCATCCTTCCGACCAATATCACCCAGATCGATGAAATGGCCTAGCCCCCCCCGAAGTCGGCTAAGCCGATCAAGCAGTGTTGCTTCCCTGTATCGGAACACAGAACCACAGAGCCAACCAACCGATCTCATGCAGCAGATTGTGGAGCAGGTTGGGCGTCAGACAGAGCTGCTAGCACAAGTCCTGGAGAAAACCACCCACCGGACCCACTCAACCCACCCTTCAAGGTCAGGATCAAGGTGTCAGTCACCTCGGGCCTTCCTCCAACCTCCCGATATAGGTACAGAAGCCCATGATGACCGCCTCCCCCCCTACCTCCTCTACCTGTACCAAGGCCAATCTACCAGTCAAGTCCGCACCTGTATTATTCTCCACCTCCACTCAGCCGTGCATCTACCCTAGATATGCACGCACCCAATATGCAGCCAAACCCCATACCAGATCTAGAACAGCAGTTTCGCCTTATGTCACTGCGACACCCCCCACAACAATCTGAAGGGTATCTCGTCCCCCAACCCCCCGACCCCCAAATTCAACCACAGGCATACGACAGGTCAGTGCACTCAGCCCCCCCGAGCCAACCCTCTGACTCGACCCACCAAGGTTATTTGCCTCCTAGACAAGATCCACTCCCTCAGTCGTATGTCCCCCCTAATTCCCAGCCCAGACCAGATGCCTCCAGGTATGTCCCCCTCTACGCTTCCCACCATGTGGAAGGGCCGACATTCCCAGATTTCACCAAAGAAGACCGAGCACAGTATGTAGAGCTCCGCATGGCATTTGATAACCTCCTAGACCAGAGCCACCCTGAGCAGTATAAGTACGCTCTACTGCTAAAACACATAAAGGTCCCAAACGCTCATCGTCTAGTCCTTGCCCATGCTGAGTCCTCCACCCCCTACACCAATGCACTGCAGGCACTGGACAGAAGATATGGGCGGCCCTACCAGTTTGTACTAAATGAAATCGAGACCCTTGAGAAAATGCCCCCAATTCGCCCAGGAGATGAGCGGGCGTTAGATGACTTCTCCCAACGCGTACAGGCCATAGTAGGCATGCTGAAGTCTCTAAAAGAAGATGGCGTGGAGGAGCTCTACAGTGGATCTAATGTGAAACGTCTGCTGAATAGGCTACCCCGCTCACAGCAGCAGAGGTTCCGGAGACACCAAATCCTAAAGAACCCAAGCCAAGTCAAGACATCTCTCCTGGACTTCTCAGAATGGCTGCAATTGGAGGCCGACTGCTTGGAATTCGACCTTTCAAACCAGGCCTTCTCTACAAGAAGAGAGTATAGACCCCAGCCCCAGAGTCGACAAGTCACGGTCCTGCATGGAGCAGAGGACCGCCCACCTAAGATCACCGCCAGCACCCTCCCTCCAAAGGCTAAAGGCAAAGGTAGAATTCACTGCCCCTACTGCGATAGTACAGCCCACTATCTGAGTCAATGTACCGACTTTGCAGCCCTCACCAGAGACCAAGCCATCAGTTGGATCAAGGACAATAAGCGCTGCTGGAGATGTGCCAGAGGACATATGGCAAAGGACTGTGATCTAAAGAAGCCTTGCAACCATTGCAAGGGAAAGCACTTGTCTTCCCTGCACGACGTAAACCAGCGGAGTGCTGCAGAGCCACGATCAGAGCCAACAGAGGCGATCACAGAGACATTTTACAGCTCCATCCCCGAGACACTCTATCTGGACCAACCTCGCCGTGGCGGGAGAGTGTTTCTCAAGGTCGTCAAAGTGACCCTACACCAGGAGAACAGAGCATTCGAGACATATGCCGTCCTTGATGACGGCTCAGAACGCACCATGCTGCTCTCCAATGCTGCCCAGCATCTGGGACTGCGAGGAACAACTGAGGCCATGAAACTCTGAACGGTGCACCAAGACATCAAGACAGTGCACGGATTCTCCGTCTCCTTCTCTCTATCGCCAGATGGTAAGCCACATAAAAGATTTCACATCCAAGATGCCTTTACAGCCAACCACCTTGGCCTGGCAGAGTACACATACCCGATGTCGACTTTGACCAATAAGTACAGACACTTGAGAGGCCTGCCAATCCCCTCTTTCCACATGGTCCACCCAACCCTCCTCATCGGGTCAGATCACCCAGAGTTGATTATTCCCATCGAGCCGGTACGCCTTGGTCCCCCAGGAGGCCCAGCAGTGGTTCGCACACACCTCGGCTGGACCTTGCAAGGACCTTCAAAACACCTGCAGGATCAGCTCCCAGCCTCCCAGTGCTTCTTCACCTCGACCTCTCCTACCACAGATCTGCATTGCCATGTAGAGAGGCTTTGGCAGTTGGACATTTTACCCTTTCGTAGTGAGAAAGTGGTAACAAGATCCAAACAAGACCAGGAGGCTGTCGACATGCTCGAAGCAGGCACCATAAGAGTGAAGCTCGATGGAATACAACGCTACGCGACGCCACTCCTCAGAGCCAAGGATATGCCAAAGCTACAGGCCCCTAAGGAAGCTGTGATGTCTTATCTTCGAAGCACAGAGCGTCGGCTGGTCAAGGACCCTGGGTTAGCCGATATCTATAAACAAGAGATTGGAAAACTAGAGAAAGCCGGGTACGCTACCAAACTCACGCCACAGGAAGTCGAGCAGTCAAGCGAGTCGTGGTATGTACCCCACCACATTGTGTATCACCACGGGAAACACAGAATTGTGTTTAACTGCTCCTTTAGCTACACCGGCCAGAACCTCAACCACTACCTGCTTCCAGGACCAACACTAGGCTCTACACTCCTAGGAGTCCTGGTGAGGTTCAGAGAGCACTACGTGGCCATCAGCGGGGACATTAAGCAAATGTTCCACCAAATCCGCCTCCTCCCCAGCGACCAACCCCTGCTACGGTTCCTATGGCGAGATCTTCAGCCTGACAAGCCACCGGAGGTTTACGAATGGTGTGTCCTCCCAATCGGGACCACATGCAGCCCCTGCTGCGCCACCTATGCACTACAAAGGCATGTGCTCAACCACAGTGAAGGAAAGGACAGAGTTCGGCAAGCTGTCCTAAGGAATTTCTATGTTGACAATTGCCTGCTGAGTACACCCTCTCCAGAAGAAGCCAGAGATCTGGTAGACCAGCTGAGAGAGGTACTGGCATCCGGTGGTTTCAACATAAGGCAGTGGGCAAGCAACGTGGCTGCAGTGGTAAGTCACCTACCAGCAGAGGCAAAGTCGGAAAGTGCGGAGTTGTGGATTTCAGAGTCCAAGGAAGATCCCCAAGAGCACGCTCTCGGATTAAGCTGGCACTGCGCACCAGACACGCTTCAGTACCAGCACCGCCCATCCTCCCTCCAGGAGGTGACGATGCGCAACATCTATCGCACACTTGCAAGCCAGTATGATCCCATTGGATTCATACTCCCATTCACCACCAGGGCCAAAGTCTTGGTCCAGCGCCTCTGGGCAAAGGAGAGAGAATGGGATGACCCCCTGCTGCCATCAGATCTGCTGCAAGCATGGAACACCTGGGAGGGAGAGCTGCAACACCTGCCGAAAATCAAGCTGCCACGGTGCTACGTTACCCCTGAGATGGAAGAGGCATATATACACATATATGTAGTAAACATACATGTAGTATATGTTCATATAAGTATTCGACATATATCCACATATATATCCAGGATATATGTGCATATATGTGCATATGTATCACAATATATGAACATGTATGGAATTGGAACGTTTCATATATGGTCCATATATGTTAGTCCTATATAATTATATATGTGCATACATGTATAGATTGTATATGGACACATATGGTAATTAATTATATGTACATTTGTATGCATTGACACTATACGGACATATATGGTTAACACTTTGAGTGCCACGGCCCTTGGGCAAAAGGTTGCTTGCTGTGCCACATAGGCCGCAATGCATTTTAAAACAGTCATATAATTTTTTTAATAATTACTATGTAAACACTGAACACGCACAAATAACGATGAGACTCTCTTCTATCACCTGCAAAAAAAAGTTTATTGATCCCATTTTCCGTTCTTTAGTTATGAGCCGGAGAAGATAGCTTGATTGAAGCAAAAACATCCCTTTTTTTCTACGAGCTGAGATAATGAGCCTTTTGTGAAATTAAACATTTCAAGCACATCACTGAATCTGAAGCTAATTTTCTGATGTCTGGGTCTGTCTGGGTGAAGTGTATGCTGCTCTGCTGCTCTGCGTGCTCCCCCCCCCCCCCCCCCCTCAACTGCACACGCCTCCTGGGTGTGTCTTATGTGTCTGGTGGCTCTCAGTCTCTGCTGAGTTTGCTGCGCACACACAGTGAATGGTGCGCGACATTCAGCTTTTTGGTTCCGCGTGTGTTTGTCACGGGCTCGCATGCTTCCAGTTCAGAATAATAAGGCTGATTATGTGAATGTGCTGTTGCAGCGTACATGGAGGTGCTCAGTTGTGACAGCGGATGCTGCTGCTGGGGGCACAGCTGGCGTTGTGCTCGTTTATGGAGGCACGTCGATGCATACGGACGGATGCGATGCGATTTCCTCTTTTTCCCCAGTGACTATTTCTGTGTGTTTGGCTCCTTTTTCTCTGATCAGGAGAGTGCTGTCGCCACCTAATGGGTTTGTAAAATAGGTTATCGACCTCCAATAGCTACAATATTGTTAGAGGCGACGTAAGAAGCTTAGATCGACACCCCCCCGTCAAAAAAACAATTTGGAGTTATGACGCCATTTGGCGTCGCTGGCACTGTACGGTAAATTTCTAATGACGCCATATGGCGTCGCTGGCACTGAACGTGTTAATACATATATAACTATATATGAATAATAACTATACATACATATATGTTTTATTTTATATGAACATATATGACTATTACCTGTGTATAACTGTATGTATTTACCTGTATTCGACATATATCCACCTATATATCCACGATATGCGTGCATATATGTGCATATATATCACAATATATGAACATGTATGGAATTGGAACGTTTCATATATGGTCCATATATGTTTGTCCTTTATAATTATATATGTGCATACATGTATAGATTGTATATGGACACATATGGCAATTAATTATATGTACATTTGTATGCATTGACAGTATACGGGCATATATGGTTAATACATATATAACTATATATGAATAATAACTATACATACATATGTTTTATTTTATATGAACATATATGACTATTACCTGTGTATAACTGTATGTATTTATCTGTATTCGACATATATCCACCTATATATCCAGGATAGATGTGCATATATGTCAATATATATCACAATATATGAACATGTATGGAATTGGAACGTTTCATATATGGTCCATATATGTTTGTCCTATATAATTATATATGTGCATACATGTATAGATTGTATATGGACACATATGGCAATTAATTATATGTACATTTGTATGCATTGACACTATACGGGCATATATGGTTAATACATATAAAACTATATATTAATAATAACTATACATACATATATGTTTTATTTTATATGAACATATATGACTATTGCCTGTGTATAACTGTATGTATTTATCTCTATTCGACATATATCCACCTATATATCCAGGATATATGTGCATAGATATCACAATATATGAACATGTATGGAATCAAAACACATTATCTCTTAATTAAAAGAAATATAATTTTCCAAATTATTTTAGATTGAACAACATCTCAGAAGTGAAACCCACCATAAAAATGGTTAGTTTTGTGCAAGACTTCCAGCACTACTGGATATTTTCAAGGTTTGTCCAGTGTGCATGAGATTGAAAAATAAGGGTTTTTTGACAGTGGAGTCATTAAAATGCCCCATAGTATATATTATGGTTTTAGTGTAAACATTATATATTATATATGATTTAGAAGCTCATCGTAAAGCTGATTCCAAATATATAATTTAAAAGCTTCATAAAGTAAATCCTGTGGAGTTATTAACCATATTAGATCCCTAATCTCTGCCCCAAATGCATCATGGGACTTCCATGCAAATTCTGGAGAAATGTTCACGCCCCCTCCAACCAGTCTCTCTGCTGCACCCTGGATTACTTACATGAACATAGATGATCACATGCATGAGAATACTCATATATGTTAATTGCTTATATGAGCATACCTGCTGACATATGTAAGTAAAGACTTCTATGTTAATTGCTGATATACACATATATGTAGACATATGTAAGTTTAACCCTATATGTTCAATGCGTACACAAACATATATGATTACATGTATGAGAATATCCGCATATGTTAACTGATTATATGAGCATATATGTTGACATACATAATAGTAATCATATATGTTTAATGCTTATACGAACACATATTTTGATATGGAAGAGAATAACATATATGTGTGTTGCTTGTATTTGCATATATGCGGAAATATGTAGAAATATTCTTATATGTTAATTGCTTATATGTACATATATCTAAACATATGCGAGAATAACCCTGTATGTCCATTACTTGTATGAACATATATGATCCCATGTATGAGAATACTCATATGTTAATTGCTTATATGAGCATACATGCTTACATATGTAAGTAAATTCTTATATGGTAATTGCTGATATGCACATATGTGTAGACATATGTAAGTTTAACCATATATGTTTAATGCTTACACAGACATATATGATTACATGTATGCGAACATCCGCATATGTTAATTGATTATATGAGCATATATGTTGACAAACGTAATAATAATCATATATGTTTAATGCTTAAATGCACACATATTTTGATATGCAAGAGAATAACATATATGTGTGTTGCTTGTATTTGCATATACGCAGAAATATGTAGAAACATTATTATATGTTAATTGCTTATATGTACATATATCTAAACATAATAGAATAACCCTGTATGTCCATTACTTGCATGAACATATATGATCACATGTATGAGAATACTCATATATGTTAATTGCTTATATGAGCATACATGCTTACATATGTAAGTAAATTCTTATATGGTAATTGCTGATATGCACATATATGTAGACATATGTAAGTTTAACCCTATATGTTCAATGCTTACACAAACATATATGATTACATGTATGCGAACATCCGCATATGTTAATTGTTTATATGAGCATATATGTTGACATACGTAATAATAATCATATATGTTTAATGCTTATATGCACACATATTTTGATATGCAAGATAATAACATATATGTGTGTTGCTTGTATTTGCATATATGCGGAAATATGTAGAAATATTCGTATATGTTAATTGCTTATATGTACATATATCTAAACATATGCAAGAATAACCCTGTATGCCCATTACTTGCATGCACATATATGATCACATGTATGAGAATACTCATATATGTTAATTGCTTATATGAGCATACATGCTTACATATGTAAGTACATCCTTATATGTTAATTGCTGATATGCACATATGTGTAGACATATGTAAGTTTAACCCTATATGTTCAATGCTTACACAAACATATATGATTACATGTATGCGAACATCCGCATATGTTAATTGATTATATGAGCATATATGTTGACATACGTAATAATAATCATATATGTTTAATGCTTATATGCACACATATTTTGATTGGCAAGAGAATAACATATATGTGTGTTGCTTGTATTTGCATATATGCGGAAATATGTAGAAATATTCGTATATGTTAATTGCTTATATGTACATATATCTAAACATATGCAAGAATAACCCTGTATGCCCATTACTTGCATGCACATATATGATCCCATGTATGAGAATACTCATATATGTTAATTGCTTATATGAGCATACATGCTTACATATGTAAGTACATTCTTATATGTTAATTGCTGATATGCACATATGTGTAGACATATGTAAGTTTAACCCTATATGTTCAATGCTTACACAAACATATATGATTACATGTATGCGAACATCCGCATATGTTAATTGATTATATGAGCATATATGTTGACATACGTAATAATAATCATATATGTTTAATGCTTATATGCACACATATTTTGATTGGCAAGAGAATAACATATATGTGTGTTGCTTGTATTTGCATATATGCGGAAATATGTAGAAATATTCATATATGTTAATTGCTTATATGTACATATATCTAAACATATACAAGAATAACCCTGTATGCCCATTACTTGCATGCACATATATGATCACATGTATGAGAATACTCATATATGTTAATTGCTTATATGAGCATACATGCTTACATATGTAAGTAAATTCTTATATGGTAATTGCTGATATGCACATATATGTAGACATATGTAAGTTTAACCCTATATGTTCAATGCTTACACAAACATATATGATTACATGTATGCGAACATCCGCATATGTTAATTGATTATATGAGCATATATGTTGACATACGTAATAATAATCATATATGTTTAATGCTCATATGCACACATATATTGATATGCAAGAGAATAACATATATGTGTGTTGCTTGTATTTGCATATATGCGGAAATATGTAGAAATATTCCTATATGTTAATTGCTTATATGTACATATATCTAAACATATGCGAGAATAATCCTATATGTCCATTACTTACATGAGCATATATGATCACATGTATGGGAGTACTCATATATGTTAATTGCCTATATGATCATATATGTCAATTTATATTTGGATCACATATATGATCCTCACATATATATGCATATATCTCAGGTGGGTTTGTATGCCAAGTGCATACATGTACATGTATGGTGACATATATGTGGACCTTGTGTCGGATGTATGTCCATATATGTGTATATATGCCTCTTCCGTATGGGTGAGGTGACAAGAGAGCTCCACATATTCTGCGACGCGTCAGAGGTTGCCTACGGGTCGGTGGCCTACCTTCGCACCGAGGATCAGCAGGGGAAGGTCCATGTGTCCTTTGTGCTGGCCAGATCCCGCGTTGCTCCCAAACGGGCCATCTCGATGCCAAGGCTGGAACTCTGCGCTGCTCTCACTGGAGCCCAGTTATGCAGACTACTCCACAATGAGTTCACCCTCGAGATCAAAACCACAGTCTTGTGGTCCGACTCTTCAACTGTGCTCACTTGGATTCGATCAGAGTCGTGTCGATTGAAGGTGTTCGTGGGCAACAGGATTGCTGAGATTCGGGAGCTGACCGAGGGCCATTGTTGGAGATATGTAGACACCAAAGGTAATCCCGCTGACGACATAACACGAGGCAAAACCCTCCTGGTGCTGGCAAAACAAACCAGGTGGAGTCAAGGACCACCTTTCCTGTACCAGGCTGCAGAATCATGGCCTAGTCTTCCAGCCCCAACCCTTGATGCTGACACAGATGAACTCCGGAAAACCAAGTTCTGTGGCCTGACTGCTACTGTCCCCCCGGCAGTAGATGCAACCCAGTACACTTCCTTAGGAGATCTGATCGAAGCTAGATGCAGATCCCTCGACGGGGCGGCCCAGCATCCTGACAGTCCCTTAGCCACAGATTACCAATTGGCCGAGACCGCCATACTGCAAGAGGCACAGGCTGAGAGTTTCCATGACGAGTATAAAGCACTCAAAGCGGGTAAGCCCATCTCCTCAGGGAGTTGCCTTATTTCCCTATCACCAGAGTTCGACGCCAGTCTGGGTCTGATCCGTGTAGGCGGTCGACTTCGGCGAGTGGAAGACCTTAGTTCCGACACAGTACACCCAATCGTACTGCATCCCAAGCACCCAGTGACGAAACTCATCGTGCAGCAGTATGACAGCAAGCTGTGCCACTCTGGACCAGAGAGGGTCTTCGCTGAGATCCGACGGCGATTTTGGATACTCAGGGGCAGGGAAGCGATACGTCACCACCAACGCTACTGCCCCGAGTGTAAGAAATGGAGAGCTAGACCAAAGGTACCTAAAATGGCTGATCTCCCTGCGGCTAGGCTCCGTCTCATGAAGCCGGCGTTCTACTCCACAGGCGTAGATTGCTTCGGGCCTTTCCTAGTGAAGCGTGGGCGAAGTAATGAGAAGAGATGGGGCGTGATTTTCAAATGTCTAACGACTCGCTGTGTTCATCTAGACCTCCTCTACTCAATGGACAGTGACTCATTCCTTATGGCCCTCCGACGCTTCATTGCCAGGCGTGGTACCCCCTTTGAGATCCTATCTGACCAAGGGACAAATTTCCGTGGGGGAGACAGAGAGCTGAGTGAGAGCTTCACGACAATGAGCCCATCTCTGCAGACAGAGCTAGCCAAACAGAAGATCAGGTTCTGTTACAACCCCCCCCACTCGCCACATTTCGGGGGAGCCTGGGAACGTGAGGTGCGATCAGTGAAGGCCGCTCTTCGAGTCACGGTTGGCTCACAAGCCCTTACAGAAGAGGTGCTGAGAACGGTTCTGATTGAAGTAGAGGGCATCTTGAATGCCAAACCCCTGGGCTACGTCTCCTCAGACATCGCGGATCCCGAACCCTGTCACCCCAAACTATCTCCTGATGGGGCGGCCTGATGCCTCCCTACCCCAAATCATCTACCCAGAGTCCGAGGTGCTAAGCAGAAGAAGATGGAGGCATAGCCAGGTACTGGCGGATCAGTTCTGGGGTCATTTCATCAGAAGATACCTTCCCGGGCTGCAGCCCCGCCAGAAGTGGCAGAGTGACACTGAGAACATCGAACCAGGTGATGTGGTCATGATTGTTGATCGTCAACTCCCCAGAGCGCTTTGGCCAGTTGGCAGGGTGAAAGATGTCCACCTCAGCACAGATGGCCGTGTCAGATCAGTCAACGTGAAGGTGAAGGACAAGGTGTATCAGAGGTCGGTGGCCCATCTGATTAAACTACCAGCCCTCCCTGATGAACATTAAAGAAGTACATTCTCGCCAAGAATGTAGGGGCGGCTGTAGAAAAGGCTCCAGGTTGGTGGCGTGGAGCTGACGCGATGACGTCACCCACACACGTTTTCCCCACACCCACGGACACTATCTAACTCTCTCCCTCTTAATTGATACGCGGGTCATCAAAGAATTAGCGCTCCTACCGTCTGCAGAAAGCCAGTTGAGAGACGAAAAGAGGTGAAAGGAAAGACGGGCAGTTCTCATTAAGCTAAGTCACCAGTCCTCAGTTCTCCCTGTGTTGGATTCCTCCGACGTGCGGTGTGCGTCGCTGAAGAAGAAACCACACCCACCTGTCAAATAAACACCTTGAAAGGAAGTTCTGCCTCCCTGTACTTACCCTACACCCCATGGCGACGGTTTAACTGCTGAATCATATAGCCTCTAGAACAGGTCGGATGACGATGACGATCTGATCTTCTGCATATTTTTAATGGGGGGGGGGGCGGGGTTATGTACGGAGGAACCCCCCTGGGGGAGCACCAGGGACTCTCTTCTGGTATTCTAGTCCAGGCGAGCTCTGCAGCTCTCCCTCTCTGATTCTGAAAGTATTTTCTCTACGGCCGTAGCCTCTGGTGAAAGGGAAAATTAGGATTAGCGACAATAATGTTACTAACACAGAAACACGTTGGCCACTGACATTGTAAAGCAGTTGCATAGGTTTCCTTTCCTTTATGCCTGTTGAAAACAGTATTAAATATGATATTTTAATGACCATCATGTTCATTTTAAATGGTATATGCAAGTGTTGTACAATCTAAGACTGCATGCATAGCTTGTAAATGGGCAAAAACAATGGAAATATGAGTGGAAATGGCTAACAGCAACATATTTGTTGTTTTTTCTGTTCCCCCCCACCATATTTTCTCCCCAATTGTACTTGGCCAATTTCCCCCTGCTGCCCTGGCAGGACGTAGCACGTGGGAGGATCACGCTATTCCCGCCAGATCCCTTTTGCCCTGACCAGAGGAGGCGCTAGTGCAGTGACGAGTACACATACAACTAATCCATCTTCCCACCCACAGACACAGCCAATCGTGCTTGTATGGACGCCCAACCAAGCCAGAGGTAACACGGGGACCGCAAACCTGCGACCCTCGTGTTGGTAGTCAGGGAATCTACCGCTACACTACCCAGACGCCCAACAGCAACATATTTGTTGTGGACCAGTGTTGTCATTCATGCACAAATTACATCAATGGTCCACAACTTAACTCAAATCAACCCTAAATAAATAACTGTCAAACTAAATGAATGTCTGGAAAACTGTTTCCAGTTTTCAGATGTGTGAGCTCATGTCCAAAATAAATCAGCCTTGTTTTTGGTGACTTTCTCCTTTAAAGTCGAGCTGAACCCAAGAATGATTTTTCTTTTCTTTTAGTTCAAATACCTGGGTATGCAGTGCACCTATTTAATAATGTATGCAAAACAAATCACAACAATCTAATTTCTTTAGTTTTTCACACTTTTTCACATCAAAAGTTCGTTTTTCAAGATTTCATTGATAACAGTAATTTACAGTTTGCTGACGTCACCCAGTACTATCAAATCTCTACCCTATTTCAACCAATCATATCACGACATGCAGCTGTCAATCAAATCTTCATTTCTGGATAATTTTCTCTTCCAAATGAAGTCGAAAATGGCGCCTATTGCCTCTCATCTGGCAGAATTCCTATCCCATAAACTAACTACTAACTTGGCCAATTGTTAGAAACATGAACAAAAAACAAAAACTATAATCTCTAAGAATGCAAAGAAATGTAACTGGCTCGTTAAAACGCGCATTCCAGGGATATCGTATCGTTACAGCAACGATAATGGCGCGCGCATCCGAGAGCTTGTGTCAGGGGTTGCACCTCGGAGATTCCAGGCCGACGTGCTGCACTCTCCGCTCGGCAACACGAAGGCAGCTGGCTGCCTGCGGGTCGCTGACATCCACTCCTCCCGTCAAAAGGCTCTTCCCGAGGGGAGCGCCACAACACGACTGAATCCCACTCGATTTGGAGGCGGAACACGCCAGGATTGGCCAAAGCCCAATCCAGTCCCCAGAATTGTCAAATAAAATCATCGACATGATACTATGACCCGCCTCTCAACCTGTCATCTTAGACAAACTATGTTTTCAGTCTGAAACGGACTCATTATGCACGTGACGAACAGGTTCAGTTCGACTTTAAGCTTGAGTATAAATTCCAGTGTGGTCATATTACCTTTGTTGTGCTAGCCTATGGAATTTGTTCGGTCTGTTCCGTCACCTTCTGGACAGGGCCGATTTTACCAACGGGCTGGGCCCGGGACATCAAGGGGCCCAAAAAAAAAAAAATTGAAAAAAATTGAAAAAAATTTTTTTTTTTGAAAAAATGATTTTTTTACTGACGCCATTCAATTTTTTTTGCAGAGTAATAACATCCACTGTGAGAGGGCTCCCAAATTTATCGTGCTTAGGGCCCCCAGATGTACAGGGATGCCCCTGTGTGTGTGTGTGTGTGTGTGTGTGTGTGTGTGTGTTGTGATTGGTAAATTGTGATTGGTAAATCACAAGTTCAGACACGTTGATTGACAGGTCTGACATTTAGGTTACCAATTACACGATGGGAGGCGCCCAGGCGCGCCCAGGCTGAAGCCTATTGTCCAATGACTGAGTTCATTAACCTGCTCTCAAACTGCTGCCCGCTTGCTGGAGGTGCCTGGTCCTGGAGTGAGAGAAAAAGAAAGCCTGATACCGGCGCCAGTATGTTTCCAGAAAAGAAAACTGCGACTGCAAGCGGCAGTCAAAAAAGGAAAAAAAGGGCAGAGAAAGCTAAACCTACAGTTTGTGTTTGTAAGTTAGAATGCTGACAGGAGAGCAGGTGGTGACATGAAAGTTAGTGAGAAAAGGAGAAGATACTGAATAATGACATCACAACAGTATACCGTAAAATACCAATTAGAAGCCGACTTCCAAATTGCCGCGGGTCCCATATATAAGCGGGGTCTGGATACATATTTTGTACATAAAAGCAGGTCCCAATTTGACGCCCGGTTAGTTTTTTCAATGTTTTCTTTTTACCTTTGCGACATCCTGTTGAATGCATCTCCCAAACACAACGAAGAAGAAAAATCAGATGAAGAAGACGAACAACGAGGAAACGAGGAACAACGAGGAAAAAAAACACATGCACGAAACTTGCTGATCAAAATTCGTTTTCCGTCAACATCTGATGATTCTGAAAATTGTGTAGGCATTTCCTGAAGATTTTTATACACTAAAACCGACATCTCTGGTGTAATAATTATTTTGAGAAATGTGCCTATATGGTATGTTTCCCTGCCAGCGGGCATAGAAGTCGGCTTCTAATTGGTATTTCACCGCACACTGCAGCGGAGGGGGCAGCGCATGCAGCCAGCAGAGGAGGCAGCGCATGCAACAAATAATCTGCTCACATGATGATCATGTTCTCTCACCTTCAGCGGAGAAAGTTTAGTGGTAAATACCGGTAGGTCACAGTTCAGCTCAAATTTTATTTGATTTCATGTACAGGCCAGAACTGGCATGCAATGTGCTCTGCTGCGCTGAGAGGGAGGCGCGGCTCTCCCCATAGACAAGCAATCGTGTGGGGGGCTGTAGCCAACTCATTAAAATAAATGGTTTAAATAAACAATTTCATACTATTTACAATCTTTTCTAAGCAATATTTTTGTACAAAAATAATTAAAGCAGGTCCCAAACTGCCGCAGGTCCCATATTGACGCGGGGTCTGGCTACATATTTTGTCAATTAACGCCCGGGCTAATAATTGGTATTTTACGGTAATCCTAATGTTGATTTAAAATGAGATATTCCTTTAAATACGGCTAAAAAAGGTAAAAAAAAAACACTCAAAATTTGGGCGCCGCCGACACTCCCTTCCGCTTGAGGGGGGGGCCCTGCAGAGATGAATAGCCCCAGGGCCCATGAAGTGTAAAATCGGCCCTGCTTCTGGAGAGATGTCAGCAACAGGACTCCTGTGTTCCTGAGGATACCAAACGACAACGTAGCAAATCAACAAAAAAGCACAGTATACCAGGATGCATTGTACAATACAAACTATAACTTGATTACACTAAGTCTACTGTATATGTACAGTAGACTGTATATGTAATTAAAATAATAATGTAACACAGGTAATCAGTGATGTTGGTGTTAAGGGCAGTTTATAGTACAGTGATTTATGATGCTTGCCACCAACCATGATCATATTAATTAATTCGGTAACACTTTACAATAAGGGTACATTAATTAAGGGTTAATTAATGCTTAGTTAATGCTTAATAAGCATGAATTAACATGAATTAACAGGGTTAGTAAAGCTTAGTAAGCCTTAATTAACCCTTAATTAACATTAAATAATGTGCATTAAGTAAGGGTTGGTTAATGCTTAATAAGCATTAATTAACACACCGTAATTAACATGACTAGTAGTGCTTAATAAGCATCCATTAACCCTTAATTAATGTTAATTTGAGGTTTGCTGGTTCCGTTTCTTCATGTGGCCCTAATTTATATGCATGTTCTATAAGCATTACTTAACTGTAATTAACCATATATTAATGCTGTTTGCGACCCTTATTGTAAAGTTGCAAACATATATCCCTTAAGTAACACTTAATAAAAGCTTGAGTGTGCCTAATAAGCATTACTTACCTGTAATAAACCATGTATTAATGCTCTTTGTGACCCTTATTGTAAAGGTGAAAACATGTATGCCTTAACTAACACTTCATTAATGCATTAATGTGCTGAATAAACATTACTTATCTGTAATTAACCATTTATTAATGCTCTTTGTGACCCTTATTGTAAAGTTGAAAACATGTATGCCTTAACTAACACTTCATTAATGCATTAAAGTGCTGAATAAACATTACTTATCTGTAATTAACCATTTATTAATGCTCTTTGTGACCCTTATTGTAAAGTTGAAAACATGTATGCCTTAACTAACACTTCATTAATGCATTAAAGTGCTGAATAAACATTACTTATCTGTAATTAACCATTTATTAATGCTCTTTGTGACCCTTATTGTAAAGTTGAAAACATGTATGCCTTAACTAACACTTCATTAACACATTAAAGTGCTGAAAAAACATTACTTATCTGTAATTAACCATTTACTAATGCTCTTTGTGACCCTTATTGTAAAGTTGAAAACATGTCTGCCTTAACTAACACTTCATTAACAGATTAAAGTGCTGAAAAAACATTACTTATCCGTAATTAAGCATTTATTAATGTTCTTTGTGACCCTTATTGTAAAGTTGAAAACATATATGCCTTAACTAACAGTTCATAAACTTATTAAAGTGCTGAAAAACATTACTTATCCGTAATTAACCATTTATTAATGCTCTGTGTGCCCCTTATTGTAAAGTTGAAAACATCCCTTGAATAACAACAAGCGTAAGAGTGCTGAATAAGCATTACTTAACTGTAATAAACCATTTATTAATGTTCTTTGTGACACTTGTAAAGCTGAAAACATGTATCACTTAAGGAACATTTCATAAAAGCACAAGAGTGCTGAATAAGCATTACTTAACCGTAAATAACCATCTATTAATGCTCTTTAACAATAACAGCGCCCTGGAAGCCGAATCAACAGCCCTCGGAGCAGAGCTTCCGCAATTCCGTTATGATGCGTTGTGATGTGAAAAGCGTCACAGCTGAATGTTTTGCCAGAGGATGAACTGGGAGCTCTCAGTCTGGAAAACATGTAGCAAAGGTAAACATTGCCCATCTGCTTATATCAACAAGCATTATAATGATACAAAGTGAGTTGATAATCGGTAAATGAATGCTCTTTGATGACTGTAGCATATGTACTGTAATTCTGAATAATAATAATAATAATAGAATATTAATATAAATGAGCATGGACAAGTACCAGATTTTCAGAATGACCAGAACCCTTAAAAATGTATGACAGCAATGAAATTAGACAACACAGAGTTTTGGCTTTTAGCAAGATTATCTTAGTAAGAGTTAGATGAATTTAAAGCCTTTTGTTTGTAAACATGAATTCAGTACTTCAGCTTTTCACAGTTGACAATTTATAATTCCCCAAAAATAATAAAGTGCGCCCACAAATAAAATATGTTGTCCCTTCAGTCCAAAAAATAAAATAAAAAATTGTTTGGGGCCAAAAGTCGATGGGTGTCTGTACGCGTCCCGATGAAGTTCATCCGCTGGACTGTGTGTGTAACGACCGCTCCAGTCGTACAGCAGGGTAGTCCTTGATGCTACTGCAGTGAATGTGTGGATTGCTCTTCTAGATGCTCAGTGGTGGCTCGCCATCCCAGTCGACTGGGAGATCTGTAGTCTCGCTGTATTCCCCTGGATCCTGGGATTCATCCTGGAAGTCCCCGTCTACAAAAATCTGACAAGGTCACACCATTTCTCTCAATTACTATTCTGTAATCAAATCAATTGGTACAGGCTACAATATTTATCAAATTTGTGTAATATCCCAGTAAACCAATAGTAATTCAATCTACAAGCTACAGTGTAGGGATGTTCATCAATAATCGATAATTGATAGTTGAGGAATGAATTCGATCACGTGGAATTTTTATCGATTTTTGTTATTTGCGGACTAGGTTTGGGTGGAATTTGTTGCTCCTCGCCCCACTCCATTGCACAGCCGACTAACGTGAGGTGGAGCTTCATATAGCCTTTAGTTTAAAACAAAACTGTTTTAAACATGGGGAATTCACAACGGCATGCGCCACGGACACAAACAAACGCACCCAGTGGTCTGTGGACCTCAGCGAGGCTGTTATAACTATGACATTTCGCACACTTCTCTCCTAATTTTCAACAAAGTGTGAGTAGCGGTACACGTGTTTAAGTGAATTCAAGTCATTTTATTTGTTTATAATGTTATGAACTATGAAGTAGCAGCAGTCAGCATGGACTCAGCTAGCCTTTAGCTGCTAACGCCCACCTGAATCAATTCACACACATCTCGGCAAATAATAATATCCACGCGTCGGACTCTGAGAGCAGCTGGATGGAACTCGACCATCAGGACAGATGAGGTTTTTGTCACGAGTTTATACGCCTGGAAGCCGCGGCCGGTGAGCTGCCTGAGTTCTACTTTCAAAATGTGAGTACAGTAGCCTAGCTAGCTAGTGTAAAGCTTCTGGCATACTCTTCGCGCACGCGCTGGAGGCGGGGCTCCACGGAGGGCGCTCGCACTCTGCGCAGGCCAAAACAGAACATAGTGAGTGCTCCAGAAATGGCGGCGATCAGTGCCAGGCAGTCTGAATGAAATTGAATGTACACTCAAAATATTAAAACAGGGCATCAATTTCAGCAAAGTTGAAATATCTTAGCATTATATGAATTCATCATGTTTATATTTATAATATGGTTTATTCTCATTTGTTGAACATGATTCTAAGAAAATTCCTGTGGATTAACACTGCTCTTATCAATCTAATGGAAACAAGCTTATCAAAGCAATATGTATTTCAAAATGGGGCGGAGTTGGTAAAATGGTGCGTCATCACGTTGGTGCGCAGTGCAATGTTGGTAGTGCATTCTGGGAAGTGCCACGTTGGCATAGCCTTTGCAGCGCCAAAGCGGAAGGCAGGAGTCAGACCAAACAGGCTCCATTACAAACGAAAACGGATTACAAAATTTGCTAGCAGTGGAAGGTAAGTAATGTTGCATTTGCTCATATATTAATAATTTAAAACATGTTGTACGTTTTTTTACTTGATTACATGGCTTTACATTGTCTCCCAATGCTATTTAAACCGCACCGGGCCTAGCGGCACCAAGGTCTGTTTGAAAAACGGTAGATTTAACGCTACTCTCTAGCTTGATCAATTCCACCCTTTATATCTGTCGATGTGACTCTAATAACCTGAAGATAATTGCTGTTGACACCATGAAAATCTCCCGGTGGTCTGGATGTTCATCTAATGGATGTTCAGCTACGTATTTTGCTATTTTACCGTGAACCTTTTGCAATGTCATGCAGCCATTTTCAGACATTTTCCGACATTTTCAGACGCACACCACCTTTCCCTTTTGAATACATAATGGCGAATTTATTTATTATTTCAAGTGGCTCTACTTTCTAACTGTAAATAATTCGTGGTAACAGTTACCCTAAGGTAGGCAGAGCAGCAACCTTTAGAAATACCCTATTTAAGCTGAGTTGGTGGTGGCACGATGCACGCGGGGGGAATCAACGTTAAATGAACCCACACGCGCGGGGGGGGGGGGGGGGGATTAACGTTAAATCAGCCCACACGCGGGGGGGGGGGGGGGATTCATGTTAAATAAGCCCACATTTATCTGTGCAGGTACTTTTTTTTTCAAGGAAGGTATCAGGTCTTTATAGTAGCCTAATACTCATCGCTATATAAGTGCATTCCACTGTAGATGAATGTAGGCTATAATATAGAATCATAATATAGGCTAGGAATTACAAGATGCAATACAAGCTATAGCTTACCATATAAGATACAATACAAGAATTATAGATCTATAGGATCTATAATTTATAGAAACAGCTGCCTGTGATTAACTGGACTGGGAGGGGAGTGAATAGGCTATGTGTTGAAAAAGCTATTGTATTTTTAATTGTAGGCCTATATGTTTGATTTGAGAGCAAGATAAAATATGTTTGCTCTTGTTGAAGCTTGGGCTAAAAGCCCCTGAATTACATTCATCTTTTAAAATAAAGATGTGTTTAAAAAGCTATTGCATGTAAAAAATCTATTGTTACATTTTCAGTAATGTGCCTTTTCACTGGGTAAATAAGAAGTGAGCTTGAAATGAACTGAGCGGCTCATTTTTTGGGACAAAGCTATGAATGTGAACATTTTAATCTGCATGAGCTGAACTTTGAGCTAGCTCTGGTGAAGTGTGAGCTTACACAACACTGTGTCACACTTAAAGCAGAGTTCTGCCAAGGTGTTTGAAGTGCTTGAATTTAGAGACAAAAATTCAAAATAACGTTTGGTGTTAAATTTCATTAAAAAAATATTTAAAAAGTATTAAATTTAACTGTTTATACCTGTGGACACCCATAGCACTATGCATACTCAATGTTATTCACAGGTTTAATAATAGAATTGACTTGTTAAAGACACAATGCGTAATATAATGTAAATTTGAGGCCCCCTAAGGGGGAAAATTAACATTTAGAAAAAATAAATAAAGCTTGCACACTGCAAAGGCTCCAGTTAGGTGTGTTTTATTTGACACCGGTGGGTTACGTTTCGGGCAGCATGCCCTTCCTCAGACAGTGTGACATAGGAAGACGCCATCTTAAATATATGCATGGAACAGTCACATGACGCAGTCAAGTGGGTCAACTCGGTCATGTGACAGGAAAAGCTTGGATGAAGAAAGTTACATACAAATACAATTATACATTGTGATCAAAAGTGAAATTAGCACAGTTATGGTATATTGGCTATACTCCAGACGTTTACGTGGACAGAACCAAGTCTGACCACAGAGAAAATTTACATTTGAAAATTAATTCTTTGCTTTGCGTGAAGTCCTTGAAAATAAAATAAAAGTCCTTGAAAAAGTACTTGCAATTTCATTTTCTGAACCCTGTTAAAGGAGAACTTCACAGAATGCTTCACAATTTTATTTTATTTTTTACAGCAGTGTCCCCTCTGCACCTCCTCACATGGTAAGTTCATATTTTTGTCATATTAGTGTTTATTATCGTAATGTACCAGGAATTGATCCACCCGGTGGTGGCTGCGTAATGAGTGTTGGTCAGTCTGTTTACTTGACAATTTAGCAGGAATAAAAAATATTTAAAGAGTGTGTGGTGCAGGTTAAAAAAGTTGAGGTTCCTATGGAAATACCCCCCCCCCCCCCCCCCCCCTCCCCTAGAAATAAGCCGCGGAGGGGCAGGGTACACAGCAAAACAATCAGTGTTAATTTAACTCGCAGAGAGTTAAAATTAACACTATCGCAGTGTTTATATAATTCTCACCGGATCCGAGTTAAATTGACACTTTAGCTAGTGTTCATTTTAAACTCTTTATTGGTGTTCAACTTCTAACACCTACAGTGTTTTTTAATGACACATTAAAGTGTATGTTTTACTCCAAGTAGAGTTATTCACCTTCACCAGCAGAGTTACTGCCTAACCCCAATAGTGTTATCTTATGACACATTAAAGTGTATGTTTTACTCCAAGTAGAGTTACTGCCTAACCCCAATAGTGTTATCTTATGACACATTAAAGTGTATGTTTTACTCCAAGTAGAGTTACTGCCTAACCCCAATAGTGTTATCTTATGACACATTAAAGTGTATGTTTTACTCCAAGCAGAGTTACTGCCTAACCCCAATAGTGTTATCTTATGACACATTAAAGTGTATGTTTTACTCCAAGTAGAGTTACTGCCTAACCCCAATAGTGTTATCTTATGACACATTAAAGTGTATGTTTTACTCCAAGTAGAGTTACTGCCTAACCCCAATAGTGTTATCTTATGACACATTAAAGTGTATGTTTTACTCCAAGTAGAGTTACTGCCTAACCCCAATAGTGTTATCTTATGACACATTAAAGTGTATGTTTTACTCCAAGTAGAGTTACTGCCTAACCCCAATAGTGTTATCTTATGACACATTAAAGTGTATGTTTTACTCCAAGTAGAGTTACTGCCTAACCCCAATAGTGTTATCTTATGACACATTAAAGTGTATGTTTTACTCCAAGTAGAGTTATTCACCTTCACCAGCAGAGTCACTGCCTAACCCCTATAGTGTTATCTTATGACACATTAAAGTGTATGTTTTACTCAAAGTAGAGTTATTCACCTTCACCAGCAGTTACTGCCTAACCATCTGAAAGTGTATTTTTACACTACATTGAGCTATTCTTGAGTGTTATTTCCAATGCACAATTTCTATATATTTTAACAGTTTAGCACAATTTGAATGCATGCACTCCACCATGAATGTCTACAGCAAAATTGACAATTCTAGACTCATTAAGACAGAAAACCCTATACCACATGATTCTCTTTGAGCCAATTAACAGTGAGCAGCTATAAATCATTCAAACAAAACTATCACTGATCACTTTACTTTTATTTCCAAGCACCATTGCACATGTATTAGAGATATTGCACATTTAAAACAAAAAAAGGGGGACAATATATTCCGACTCATTCTCAGAAGAATATGCGCTTTGTAAATCAAATGGCCTGTACATTTGAAGACACTTTGCTTTTATCACATCTTTCTCATCACTGTCAAACACTTGATAGGCATGAAAATGTTCACTGAAATGGTCAATGACAAGCTTGTTTACAAGGAAGTAGATGTCATGATCGATTAAAACAATTTTTTGAATTCTGCAAAACACAGGCATCTCATCTTCAATTTCACTGCATATCACTAGTCCTGTCCTGTACTCTGTCCCACTGATTTTAACCCAGTTGGTAGAGAAGATGTCTATTGGTACAGCTGCATTCAAGACTTGAGCAAACATGTCATTATTCTCATTGTCCAAACTAAATGGTTTTAAGGGTCCATATTCAGTATGGTTCAATGGCGATGTCTCCCAATGGTACCCTATGGATATTTGATGTTTTTTTGCAAGTGATTTTGTATAATGTTCTTGAAGTTTTTCAGGGTGGTTTTAAAAACTCTGTGTTTTGCCTCGAATCTCATGCTCCACATATGTATTAGGGGTCCTATCTTTCGTATACAAGCTGGGTAGTGTATCATAAAGTGATGTTTTGGGATCAGATTTCTATGTGGATACAACTGTTTGAACAATTCATGATGTTCCATTATCAAATGTTTCAAGTGTACAGTCATGCCTAGTGTAACAGATGGAGAAAATACAATGTTGATTATCTGTAGTAAAAGCAAAAGCAAATTCCAGTTTTCGTTTCCTTCTGGCACAACGTCACCAAAAATTAAAGGCATGTTTCGAACCAGACAAAGAGTTTGAATAGAATTGAGTCCTACATTATTGCCAATGCTGTCCAGGTTTACCCTTGTAGGTCGATTTTTGCGCTCTAGGTAGCCATAGTCAAAAGCATAAATTCTTGAGAGTACATCAGCCTTGGACAAGACATTTTCTGAGATGCTCCAAAAGTAACTTTAACTCAAATTGTGCCACCCCTTCAAGAATGTCATGCATAATGTCCAAAGAAAAATTGTGACAAACGTGAAAAAATTGTAGGCTGTTCAGATTTGAGTTCTTCTTTAAACCAAACACGGATAACTTCTGTGGGTCTGACTGCAACTCCCTCCAATGCATTTCAAAGAGCTCTTTTCCACGCAAGATGATCTTTGGGTCATCCTCACAGTAAACATGCTGAGCATAATTTTTTTCGATCAAACACAAACGGCAGAAATGTCGTCCACTAAAAGACTCTGTAAAACCTAGAATTCCGTGCATCCCCAAATTGTCCCCAGTTATCTGAGATATGGTGCCATGAACTTTTTCAGTGGAGAAAGGTCAATCAAGGCCATGAGTCTCCAGTGTTTTGATGTCATTAATCAGAGGCTGTAGAATTGGATCAAAGCCATATTTTTTCACATCTTCAGTATGAAACAGTGCAATCAAATGAATGTTCGTAAGAGCAGAGTTAAAATTTGGTGGCAAATTTCTGAGGACAAAATAGATTGCACCTACTTTGTGAACACCTCGTTTCGAGCCAAGCACCCCCGCAGTTTCAAAGTCATCATAAAATATTTGTATTTGTAAGGCAGATTGTTGTTTAGAGAACAATGGATGGCTTTTGAAATAACTTCCATCAGAAAAATCATCAAATCTGTCAGTTTCTGATACATGAGGTTTCCGAAGCAGCTCGCAAATATCAGAATTTCGACACATACATTTTATCGTTTCCAAAATTGGAATGTACATGAATGTTTCTTTAACTGGGACTTGATCATAATTACCAGTTTGTTTATTTCGCCTCGTATCAAATCGAACTCCTAACATTACTTCCACTGGCTCCACAATCCCCCATTTCTCATTGAAATATCTTATTCTTTTAGTTTCAGTATTAAAATCTACAACTGGGTTTTCAAAATTCTCAAATCTTTCTTCTAATGTAGCTCTTATAGGATCATCTTTAGGCACAGCAGACAGTATTTCATGCTTAACTTGGGAATGTACTCCTGTAGCAAGTTCTTCCAAATCACTAACAATTGTCGAAACAAGACTATTTGCAACACCACTTCCTTGGAGTTTAGCAATAATTGAAGCACAAATTTGTTTTGTATTTTTTTGATGACTATTTGATTCATTGTCCTCTAAACATTCAACCTCTGAGCTCAGCCTGCCAGTTGCTGAGCAAGTTGCTGCAGCCTCTGAGACCTGCCTGCCACTTGTTTCATCAACTTCAGTAGGATCGTGGAGACCATGGAAATTAGCTAGAAATGCCTCACCACTTTCAGGAACATCCCTCTCATGAACAGTACTGAAATGCTTCTTGAAACCTGCATATGTACAAAACTGGCGCCTACAACGACCTTGTGCACAAATCAACTTAAACCTGGTGCTTGGATAGAAACTGTGATCAATTCTTAAATGGGTTATCAGCGACTGGTTACCCACATGTGCTTGTTGACAAATGAAACACTTAAACATTTAGTTGAAAAATCGACATGTGCTTGTTGACAAATGAAACACCAACATTTAGTTGAAAAATCTTGCCCGCAACTCACGGATTGTTGGGGTCTCATTGGCTGTTGCAACATCAATGTTGAAGATCGTTGTTTGCACAAAGGTGTAGAGCTGGATCAGGGCCTCATCGTAGGACAGGTTGAACACGTAGTGGGACTTGAACAGTTCATCAAAAGCCCCCAAGGAGCTGGTTGCTTGGCAGGGGATGAGCTGTTTGTCCACGACGATGTAGAATGTATCAGTCTTGTCCTGGGTTCGGCCAACTGCTAGGATGTATGGTTGCTTCCCCTCTCTTACACGCAGGTGTTCCTCGATGCTGCGGCATGACTGAAAAACACAACAAAAACATGCAAAAACACATTAGTTTTCTACCCCTCATGTCCAAAGGACTACGTTTTTAATAAAGTAACCCCCTCAAAAAGGAAACAAAACGCCATCTCCTGACCAACCCCAGCACTTGACTGCTGCGTAGGCAGGCACAGGGCGTGGTCTGCCCAAATCTGCTGTGGGTACTGACAAACACCGTCCACCTAGCTAATTTTATTATAAAAGATTCTAACAAACATACCTTGTGAAAGTGCACCATTTTGTCCACTGCATCACTTGGACTGATCTTCACCCTCTTCCGTCCAGCTGGGGGTGGCAAGAGATGGAGAAGCAGCAGCAGGGATGCCATGCCACTGTCCCAGTCTGGAGGGGAGGGGGGGGGGGGGGGGGGGGGGGGTTGGTGGAGGAGGAAAGCCAATAAATTACTTTGAATGCACAACGCCTAGGTGTTTGAAATATAAACAAAAAAGGTTTTTTTGCTTACAGGAGTCATCATCATTCTCGTCCGCAGCCGCTTTCAGCAGTCTCCGCAGCTCAATTGACCGAGTCAGCTGTTTTGCCTGTTCGATAACCTTGGGCTTGAATGTTGTGTCCCACTTCTCCAACATCTTGGCAGCAGTTTCCTCACCAAACAGCAGCAGGAAGTCTTGATTCAGCTGTTGAGCACATGCAAATACAGGAACATCAAGGCAATGGCCAGTACAGCCTTACGGGTTTACATCTAAACAAATATAAGACTGGATTTTAAATAACAAAAATGCACTACTCACTAGCCCTTTGACATCTAAAAAACGTGGGAACGTTTTGAAGATGTCTGTGGTTGTCTGCGAGTCATGGACTAGGCCTTGGCGATGTTGGAAGGTCATCTTCATCTTCTGAAGCACACTTGCTTCATCAGGAGTGTGAGTCATGAAGGATATAGCTTCTCTGCAGGCATCTCCCTCAAGCTGCTGAGGCACTGTGGCTGCAGATCTTTGGCGGTTTGGTCCTTGTGCCTGCCTATCTGTGGCTTCTCTGGCTGGCCGTTGATCCTTCCGGGTTCTCCTGGATATGGTTTTGAGGCGCCATGATAAGTATCCTGTGCCTTTTCCGCCATCATAGAAGTGCTCCTGTTGTTTTTAAAAACATTAAACCATGGTCCATTGTCATTGGTGTCAAAGAAAGTTCAGTGCATTGGAAATGAACATTGTATAAATGTCAACCATAATACTTTATTTTTGCATTTGTATAGCCATGCTGTTGATGTGAGATAGGGCTTCAAGGGATAATGATCAAACTCAGAGGGAATTGTTTTACTTGTGTAATGACACATTCACATGTGTGAATTCGCATTCACATTGTGAACGCACTAGGACTGATTGATATTGCCGATTATGGTGTTACAAGCATGGAATTACAATCTGATGTAATCACTTCACCATCACTTAAGGGACATTCCGCCAATTTTCAATGCCGATTTATTTTGCACATAACCTCACACATATGTGAAAAGTGTGAAGTTTTGCAGGCATTCATCTAGTTTGACAGTTATTGAGAGTTTATTTGAATTATGGTATGGACCAGTGCATCCATGCACAAATGCATTTTCATGACAATTTTCAATAGCAAGTTGTAGTATGGCATACTCAGAGTGTCAGAGTTTCTTTCTTACCAGGACGCATACCCTTAATCCGGCTTCCCACCCGCAGACACTGCCAATCGTGTCTGTGTGGACGCGCGACCAAGTCGGAGGTAACACGGGGGTGCGACCCTGCGACCATCGTGTTGGTAGGCAGGGAACCAGAACCTTCTAAGTCGCTGTGTTTGCTACTTGTTACTCAGAGAGGCTCAAATCTGTAAAACTGAAAGTAAGCCTAACTTTAAACTTACATAGCCATTTGGAGAATAGGGATCCTTCAGTGATGGGAAGAGTGTGATGATTCCCAGGGCATACTTCTCCTTCTGCTTACGGGTAGGAATCCTCCTTCAGAATAAAAAAAAAAAAATGTTTCTGAAGAGTTCATTCACTACAATAAAATGAATTTGTTGGATGATTGGATCATAGCGTTTTTGTGTGAGCGTTGTGTGTGTGTGTTTATTGCCATTTCATCTCAATCTGTGAAGCTAGTCTATTTCGGCACGTAAATAGACTCTACGGGGAGGACCTACATTTTGCACCAGCTTCCTGTACAGTACGCCTCTCCTGGCGCCATGACTTTCCTGTCCGCGTTCGTGCTCCACTGTTTACAGTGTAAATTGCCAAAATAGACGTGAAAACAGTTGGCTTTTCCTTGTCAATTTCGGCTATTTCCGAATAACATTAATGCATAAAAACACGGCATATAAGATGTCAACTTGTCTTACAACAGTGGAAAATTATTGTAAAGTCACAGAGCACAATTTGATATTTAGACTAACCAGTGCAACACTGACGTGGACAAGGAAGTTACGTGGCAGGAAAGGCACGCTGTACAGGAAAGCTGGGGGAAAATGTAGGTCCTCCGCAGACAATGGTGAATAGTTAGATAACCATTTTAAAATAAAACACCAACAAAGATGATTTAAAAATAATATAATTTGCTAGAAATATATAATAATTGGCTATGTTATGTATTTAAGAAATAATTACATCTTTCTTTTTCCAATACATTTTGACTGGGCCAATAAATATTCTTTTTGGCTGGAATTCTGGAATGTTGCCGGCTGCATTGGCCATTTAGAAAAAAGTCTTGCGGAATCCCAAACATGCATCACAATGTATCACATTGTGCAGCACTGTGGGAAGATGGAGGGGGCACTTCCAGACATTCCTCTACATTTGTAGTTACTTAAATTTGGCTGTGTGGTTATCACATTTTTCTGTGGTGTGACCAACACAAAACATTTTTAGTTTACAGTGCGGGTTCAAGGAACACTTACCCATGCATCTCAGTCATATGGCTAGCCAATATGTTGACGAGTGTTCTCCGGCTGCGGGTCACCAGTGTTTTTTCTGACTTGTACTCTTCCAGGACTTCCTCACCTCCAGCTTTACATAGCAAGACATTTTCAACCATCTATTCACAAGAGGAAACAGAATGTTCAGTGTACAATTCTGTCTACCAAATCTACATTAAACAAAGGCATTACTATTCGCTTTATTTTTATGTTCCCTTATTTGCTAAGTTGCATGAACATTTATGGGCTAGCAGTTTTTGCCCATAGGCAGCCATGTTGCAAGCATTCCAGTCTTCAATTTTCTTCGAGCCATGAAGATCGATTGACAGCCATCACATCATAGATTATTGGTTAAAATTGGCTAGTACATGTAAGCGCACTTAATTTTAAATGAAGAAAAAATGCAGATATAAAAAGCAAAATAATCCTTTTTTGTATACATTGTTAAATAGGTGCACTATAGGCTAGCACCAGAGTTCATTTCAGCTCGACGTAAAATAAAATAAGTAAAAGGTATCTACTGCTTTCAAGTACCTGTTTTGCAGTCTCTGCCGGAGAACTATCTGCGGTAGACTGGTTCCTGACTCCAGGGCTGGATTGGTTCCCAACTGCAGAGATGGATGTATGGCTCCGTATGGGAATCCCAACTTCCATGCGATGGTCAGTGTCACTTGAAAGTGACATGGTATCCGTGAAGGAAGATGCCGTTGAATTATCTAAAGGGGAAGAATCTTGAAAAGAAGGTAAAACATTTTAGAAAAAATATGTCAATGTCCAGTCTCTCTAACACACCTAACCTAGCAGGCTCCTACCCTTGGACGATTGATTAGCCACGTTTAATGCCCAAATTAAAGCGGGCAATAAACTTTTTTTTATTGGTACAGAAATATAAGTATCATCATACATCATCATCAATATATAACAGTGTGTACCAGAGTTTTTTCTTTCTTTTCTCTGAACCCTAGCAAGACTTGCAGAGCAGACTGTTGAATCATCCAAGATGAAAGATATAATATATATCTTATTATCTTTATATATAATATTAACATCAAGACATATTAACATCGACAGTACCACATAAACCCTTACAAATCTTGTTTAAACCCACCCTTTACACTCCCACCCTCAACAACCTCAGGCCTCTAAAAACAAAACACAAGACAAAGAAGCAAACAACAAAAATTATAGAGAGAGGGGGGAATCTGAGAGATAGAAATAAGCGGGGTTAGGATAAAGGACATGGGGGGGGGGGGAATCACTCCTCTTCCGTATCTGGAATGATATCGAGCAGATCGAAGTATCCCAATAGAGAGTTCCAGGTCTTTTTGAATGTCTCTATTGAGCCTCTGAGTGGGCACTTTTAAACTAAACTTTTACTAAACCTTTACTTTAACTTATTAGCACTACAGGTGAGAGGAGAAATATGTATTTTGGATTTTAGGGTGATCTGTCCCTTTAAGTTGAAGTGTTGCGCCAACTTTGTCAGCCAGGCAGCATTGGGCTATAAATGGTAAATTTCCTATTCTCTGTTTCGGTTAATAAGCGTCGTTGTCGGTCACAAAAATATCACTTTCGCCATCCCTAGTACTGTCAACCTACTGACATCATCTAGCAGTGGACTATTTGGCGAAAAGCTGAAATGTTAATCTTTCTAGCAAATCTAGGTACATTTGAGGTTTGAAAGCAGCATCATGTCTTGTCTGAGGTGAAAATGAATTAGTCATATGATCATGTTTCATGTCCTTTTTTTTCTTTCTTTTTATAATAATTTCCCCCCCGATTTTTTATCCCATTTTTAACCCCCATTAGTGCAAATTTAATTTATTTATCCTGGTTGCTACTCCACCCTCTGCCGATCTGGGGAGAGCCGAAACTGGCTCCATGCTTCCTCCGAGACATGGGCAGTTAGCCAGCCGCTTCTTTTCACCTGACAGGGGAAGCTTCACCGGTAGGACATAGCATGTGGGAGGTTCACGCTATTCCAACCAGTTCCCCTCCCTCCGAACAGGCGCCCTTAACGACCAGAGGAGGAACCACATTAGCAACCAGGATATTGCATGTTTTGGTGAAGGGGGTTCCTATATGAAGGAAACCCCAGGGAGGCACGGGGAGAACATGCAAACTCCACACAGAAAGGCCCTTTTGACGACTCCACCCGGGCGGTGGGCACTCGAGGACATGCGTACGGGCACGCATTCCTTCAGCGTTCACAGCGTCCCAGGTGGGAATCGAACCCAGGACCTTCGAGCTGTGAGGCGACAGCACTTACCACTGCACCACCGTACCCCCCTTCATGTCCTCTTTAACCAGTGGTCGCGTCAACCGAATATTTTCTCTTTTACAGTTTTGACAATGACAGAAAAATCTGAAGGCTGTTATTTTAACACAGTAGGGTTGTCAAAAGTATCTATACTCAAATTTTGAATGGGATACAATACTCATTTGCAACAGTTTTGATACCATCAGTGCTTTCTTTGAATGAAAACTCAGATTTTCCCTCCCTATCTATCATTGGCTATCTGTTTCTTCTACAAGCTAAACATGCTCTGATGTCTAAATTTAAGTTTTATCAGGCCTGGATTATAGAGAAGTGTTCATCTGTCCGTCCATCTGCCTAACTGTATTTTCATGCCTCTTGATGTCTCGTCATCCCGTCCCTCCTGTGGTATCGAAAATGGTATCGAGTACAGATATTTTCCGGGGTATTGGAGTAGAAATTATAATATCGTGACACCCCTATAACACAGGTAATAATTGGAATGACAGTCTGTCAAAATGACAGACTACAAAAGTCTAACGCAACCTCTGTCTTATGTTACCTCCACAGTTAGGACAAATGTCATAGATCGTTAGAGCATCAGCTCCTGCTTGGTAGCCAAGGGAGTCATTCAGCTGCTCGCCAACAGTTGTCGTCGCTGTGGTGAAAAAGCCAGTGATGGGGATCACACTAGCAGTAACATTGTTACCAATATTTGTTATTAATATTTTTTCCATTACTTTCCAGGTCAGGAAATACCAATTTTTAAATTCCATTATTTTTTCAAGTTTTTCATAAAAGTACAAACCCTGTATAGGAGATGACATGATTTAGCTTGGCACGGCCAAAAGCACCAACGGAAAAATAGTAAAAGCATTCTCACTTCAACAATTATGTGCAGCAGAAAAACACATGGGACCTGGGTGCAGGCAAAATGGTGGGACGTTCGCAAGAAGGTGACCACAGCAGCGGAAGTTGGCTTTGTAAAGTCGTGCCGCCTGCGCAGGATAACCCACCTACTCTGCCTCCGATTGGGTTAACTTGATATTTATACAGTGGTGTTGTCTACGTGATACGCAGGTATACGCCGTATACACACTGCAAAATGACTCAGATTTGCGTATGCGCACTGGGAAATGCGCTATGATACATATCGTTTTCAATTTCCATTCATAAAATTCACCCTGTGCGCTCTGTGTATTACCCTAAGTTCACACACAGCACCCAAGCCTTGCCTTTACCCACGCTTTTAAATAGGCATCCTTTTTAGTCAATGAGGCGGTGTACACAGGGCACCTCAACGTGAACCTTCCGTGTACCCACACCTCGCCTGAGCTGCGCCAACTTTTACGTGAGTTCTATTTTCAAGCCGACTAGGCGCGTGAAGGCAGACTTTTTCTGTCAAGCCATGAAAGAAAAACGAGACAATATCTGTGGGAAATGGCAAAGTCAACTGAAAAAAAAAAAAATGGTGTTACTACAACAGTGTTGAGCGAGAGAGAGAGAGAGAGAGAGATTGACGGGTGGCTATCATGTGGGGCTTTCTCCCCGTCGGTAAACAAATCTTCAGGAGAGAGAATAGCGACCGAAGAAGCAAGATGTGGGGGAGTGGGGGGTCAGAGTCAGTATACAATCTGAAAAAAGGTAGACTACACCACTGTATTTATACACTAACTAACCATGACCAATCACTCATGTCCAAAATCACATGCAAGGTTTTTGTTATTTAGTCCTAACCCAAACCATAACTCTAACCTTAACCAAGTTGTCCATTATTACAGAGGTATACAGACCTTCATCTGAAATGCTGTTCCGGATTGTCAGGCACAACTCAGGACGGGCCTCCAGCAGTCCAGGAAGGATGTCTTCCTCCACTGCGGTGTCCGTCTCATCAAAGATGTCAAGTTCAGCTGTGTCAGCAAGCCCAAACTTGTTTTTGACTAGAGGGCGATAAACATGACACCAGATAAGATAATTGAAGCAGGATTAGAACTGCACATAATGCATAATTGATTCATCAATGCACCGTTTTTATTCGTTTTATTCTCCTTATATATATTCATATATTGCCCAATATATGAAAAGCTTTGGATTGCTTCGGCATATTATGAAATGTGCAAAACCTAGTCTCTTAAAACAGATGAGCTGGCTGTCGGTAAAGGCAGGGTGTATCTTGGTTATGTGGGGGGGATGTGGCCTAACTAAATGAGCCTAACTAAAAAGTGGCATGAAATACATGTTACCAAATGTTTTTCATTACAATTACTACATGTGTGCCTTGAAAACAAGATAGTTCAAAATTAAGTGGTTAAATGCAAACCTAATTTTCTTTTCATGTTTTTTAATAATGAAAACAGGTCATTAAACATTTAATTATCAATAATCATCTATATCGACTGTAGGGGTGCACCGATCGATCGGCACGCAATCTGTATCGGCCGATTTGGACCTCAAATATGTGATCTGCTGTTTCCGAGATTCCTTTATTGTCGCCGATCGCATAGCCGATCATGCTGCACGTGAGAAACATGAGGCAGCCCATTTTCATGTCTTCAATGTCCATCGTTTAACTTTCATATTGTGCTCTAACGTTTATATCATTGTGTTGCAAAGCACACGCTTTGCTTTCGTCAGCCAAGGCGCACCTGAATATAAGCTGCAGCAGCTAAATTGAATGATTGTTACATATATAAGCCGCACTGGACTAAGCCGCAGGTGTTTTAATGTTTAAAACTGGTCAGGAGGAGGCGTAGCGCCTGCCTGTAACAGAGATCTCCGTGTCTTATCAGCGGAGACCGTTTTGAGTCCGATGAACAAATCAATCAAAAACACTTCACTATGTCCAAGGCTACAAGATTCGTTTCATTCCATTGAATTTGGCAGCGCGGACGAAACATGGGTGGAACGAAACATGCAAATTACATGTTTTGCATCCTCATCGTCGTAACACAGCCAGTTCTCCATCTTTTGAAGCATGATGTTAGATTACAACGAGCTAGTTGTGTGGCTTAGCCTTCCAAAATGTTGCCGTTAAGTTTTTAGAATGTAATACATAGAATTGGGAACGTTACATTCAATTTCATTCAGACTGTGTTTCTGGCTCAATCGCCGACATTTTTCCCCCAGAGCGAGGGAGGGTGGGAGGAGGGAGGGTGTTTTACATTAGTGGCTGATAGAGCGTAGTGGCACAGTGCTCCAAGCAGGTCGCGAGGCACATTTTTTGTCCACACACCACACCAGACTGTCATGCTGTCAACACACCCCTTGCATCTTTGAATCACACACATCAGCTGGTGATGAGCAGACTCAGCAGAGAGAAGTTACCTCCAGTCCTCCCGCCCGGTGCCTACCGAGGCATTTGCATGCTGTTAAGTCCGTGTTTGATCCATATTTGCGTGTATCCTCCTAACGTTAATAGCTCCGGGTAGCTTTAGCCGCTTTAGCTTAATCGATAAAATAGCTAACTTGGGTCGAAGTTATTTTTCTTGTGTAACAGGGAAATCCCGGAAAATTGAGTATTTTTGTTGAGTGAACTGAACTGCATTGAACTGGTAACATGGAAATCCCGAAGTGGAATCAGTTTTGTTCTTTTATAAACTGAACTGAGGGAACTGGACTGAACTACTAGCCATTTAGTTCAACACAGTCTTGTGCTCCAATTATCTCACACACAAAAAAATCATGTTGGCGGTTTCCTTTAGCCTACAAAATATAAAATATTGATGTAGAAAAAAAAGAAAATGTGCTGCACTTTCAATTTGATGCATGAAATGTAGGCCTATATGTAAAATGGAAACTGTTCTATAATAGACTGCTATAGCTGCTTACAAAATAAATAAATAAATATATATATATATATATTGGTGATCGGTAATCGGTGATCGGTCGATGATCGGTTGGGCAGATATTTCTCATAGGTGATCGGCAATCGGTGATCGGTGGCAAAAAACGTGATCGGTGCACCCCTAGATTTGTGCATGAACGACATAAGGCAGATACTGTATATAGTACCATTTACTACACAGCTCAAGTACTCACCTTCATTAATGAAGTCAAGATACGTGAAACCTGGTTGTAATTTGATGTACTTCTTTGTACCCTGGTATTTCACCTTTGGGAACATGGTTGCATCTCTCCAAAACTGCTCCAAGTCTAGTAATTCACAGATGCAAACTGTCAGCCAAGTGGCCAAACATTTCCAATAAAGACATATTAAAATGATAAGTATATACTTCTATTTGCACACAGTCAGTCACTGAACACGTTGATTCATACTTGATTTGTGATGGGCCCCAAATAAGGCAATACTACTGTTAAGAGTTTAAATGAAAGCCTTCACTTTCAAAGAATCTCAGTCACTGCTGAAAGCAATTTCTTATCTGTAAAGCCCAACTACCAAAAATGCATACTACATCTTTTTCTGCATACTGGATTCATTGTTTTATCCTAGAAACTGCATAAAATGTGAAAAAAATCAACCAAAGTCTGATTAGAGCAGCAATGCACTAGCAGCTAATACGCGCGCCTCTGGCCCATCTCCATGACAGGCATGTTGAGACTTGTCTAAACTGAGACAAACTACCTGCTAGCATATTAAGGAGCTAGGTTAAATGAGCTATTAACGTTACGAATGTATTGCATTACACCCAACCTTCTTATGTTGATCCTGAATCACTCCTTCAGACAAGTTGAGACAACGCCCCACGAAAAACAAATGCTAACGTTAGGAGAGAAAGATGCTAAGTTGTCAATTTTACCAAGCCTTACCCATTAACAAAACCCTGATGATTAAGATTGCACTAAGCTAACGGTTAACATTGCACTAACCTTCAATGTTGATAGTTTGTGGTTTTGTTCATGGCTAATGCTAGTTACAATATATAACGCTAGGTATCTTAGCTAGAAACATTTCGCCATGCGCGCACGCACACACACAAACACACACACGTGTGCATTTTAGCTAGCATTAGCATCCAATAATTGGATGCTAATTAGCTACATTGACACGGCTAAAATTGCACTAACCTTACGTTTTGGTTGGTACACACGTTTAGATACAGCACGATTAATTGCCTTAAATATATTTACATAACCTCACCTTTAGAAAGCGAAAATTGCAGATACAAGATGAAGTAGACAGCCAAAGAACAGCAAACATTCAGAAGACAGCCAGGTGGATTTGACCTGTGGCGGGTGTGGCGGCAACAGGATGGAAGAATGTGTGCGCCTTCTTCTTCTGATTGGTTTTATGGCGGGTGGCATCTAAGATGTTGCATTACCGCCAACTACAGGAATCAAACGGAACTGACTATAAAATAGCAATAAAACAAAAAATCCAATTGTGTGTCTGTCCCTAGTTAAAGACGAGAAAAAACACCAACATAACAAGAGACAAAATACACCATTGTGTTGAACTAAACCTATTAACTTTTTGGAGATGTGATTTTAATGTATTGATCCCAGAGGAAAACATGTTATCCCAGGCACCCACAGCAGGAGGTTGGAAGTGGTCCAGAAGCAGGTTTCTCTTAGATTTGTGACATTATCTGACAGAATACCATCACTGGAAAGATCAACAAGCTGTGAAGGGGCAACGTTTTTACAGCAGAGCGAAAAGATTAGGACTTTGATTTGTTCCTTGAGTCAAGGCTTCAGAATTGAACAAGTGAGCATAAATAAAACAAATCATCACTGATCACTTTTATTTTCCAACCACCCATTGCACATGTTTTGGAAAATTACACATTCAAACATTATTGCATACACATGTGAGTAAAGTATCAAATACAAAATAAAATAAGTACAAAAACATAAACTCACATTTCATTTAGTTCTACCAGACCATCTGGCCTTAAGCTTTCACGCAGTGTTTGCAGTGGGCGGAAGTTGGGCAGGTGTACTCGCCTTGACAACTCCTTCAGCTAATCAGTGTTGGATCCAGTCAAACCCAAATCCACTTGGGAGAACGGCGTAAACATATTTTCCGCACAGAAATTCCACGGTTGCACACTCCTGCTAAATTGTTATTGTTGTGTTATTGAGTCTATTTCTGCAATAACTGCACTTTATGGCTGTTTAAACTAGACACACGTTGACATTACGCCTCGAGCCAGACAGGCAATGAGACAGTCATTGTTTTGCTAGATGTTTCTGATTGGTCGCTTACAGAACAAAATGGTAGAACGAAATGAAAGTTCACATGACCGGCTGGTTTACCAGCCTGCCGGCTAGCAGGCAGAGCACAGAGACTGCAACCAGTAGCAGGCTGAGCCCAGAGAGTGTTTAGAGACAGCCTCTCATCTTACGACCCAGGATGTCGTTTGTACAAGCAGCCGAATACGACCTGAGATCACATTTTAACCTTAAGTGCCTCTCTAGCGGTCGTGTGAATAACAGCCCAGTCTCAAAGTTTGGTGAAAATAAATATTCAAGTGCTGCAGGATTTGAACCGGCGCTGCTGGCGTGGCAGCCGCCTGTCATAACCACTCCGCCTATAACTCTGCTATATGGTCGTATTCGACTGCTTGTACAAACGACCTTGGAGGTGTTATTTAGAAAACATTGAATCAAATAGTCCTCAAGGAAATCCAAAAACTAGTCGCACTTCAAAAAAAGAAAATAGTGTTTAACATTGTATTTTCTCCATCTGTGACACTAGGCATGACTGTACACTTGAAACATTTGATAATGGAACATCATGAATTGTTCAAACAGTTGTATCCACATAGAAATCTGATGACATGTTTGCTCAAGTCTTGAATGCAGCTGTACCAATAGACATCTTCTCTACCAACTGGGTTAAAATCAGTGGGACAGAGTACAGGACAGGACTAGTGATATGCAGTGAAATTGAAGATGAGATGCCTGTGTTTTGCAGAATTCAAAAAATTGTTTTAATCGATCATGACATCTACTTCCTTGTAAACAAGCTTTTTGTTGACAATTTCAATGAACATTTTCATGCCTATCAAGTGTTTGACAGTGATGAGAAAGATGTGATAAAAGCAAAGTGTCTTCAAATGTACAGGCCATTTGATGTACAAAGCGCATATATATGAATCAAATAGTCATCAAGAAAATACAAAACAACAAATTTTAACTCTGCTCTTACGAACATTCATTTGATTGCACTGTTTCATACTGAAGATGTGAAAAAATATGGCTTTGATCCAATTCTACAGCCTCTGATTAATGACATCAAAACACTGGAGACTCATGGCCTTGATTTACCTTTCTCCACTGAAAAAGTTCATGGCACCATATCTCAGATAACTGGGGACAATTTGGAGATGCACGGAATTCTAGGTTTTACAGAGTCTTTTAGTGGATATCATTTCTGCCGTTTGTGTTTGATCGAAAAAAATGATGCTCAGCATGTTTACTGTGAGGATGACCCAAAGATCATCTTGCGTGGAAAAGAGGTCTTTGAAGCAACCAGCTCCTTGGGGGCTTTTAATGAACTGTTCAAGTCCCACTATGTGTTCAACCTGTCCTACGATGAGGCCCAAACGATCTACAACATTGATGTTGCAACAGCCAATGAGACCCCAACAATCCGCGAGATTTTTCACTAAATGTTGAAGTGTTTCATTTGTCAACAAGCACATGTCGATTTTTCAACTAAATGTTGGTGTTTCATTTGTCAACAAGCACATGTGGGTAACCAGTCGCTGATAACCCATTTAAGAATTGATCACAGTTTCTATCCAAGCACCAGGTTTAAGTTGATTTGTGCACAAGGTCGTTGTAGGCGCCAGTTTTGTACATATGCAGGTTTCAAGAAGCATTTAAGTACTGTTCATGAGAGGGATGTTCCTGAAAGTGGTGAGGCATTTCAAGCTAATGTTGAATGTTTAGAGGACAATTAATCAAATAGTCATCAAAAAAATACAAAACAAATTTGTGCTTCAATTATTGCTAAACTCCAAGGAAGTGGTGTTGCAAATAGTCTTGTTTCGACAATTGTTAGTGATTTGGAAGAACTTGCTACAGGAGTACATTCCCAAGTTTAGCATGAAATACTGTCTGCTGTGCCTAAAGATGATCCTATAAGAGCTACACTAGAAAAAAAGATTTGAGAATTTTGAAAACCCAGTTGTAGATTTTAATACTGAAACTAAAAGAATAAGATATTTCAATGAGAAATGGGGGATTGTGGAGCCAGTTGAAGTAAAGCGAACTAATTAAACTGGTAATTATGATCAAGTCCCAGTTAAAGACAGTTAAACTAACATTTACATGCCGACCAGCTTTAAGATGTTTCTTAAAACCGGAACGTTGAGAAAACTTGGGCCTACAATGATCTTGTACACAAACTAACTTGAACATGGTGCTTGGATAGATGCGGAACAATTGACTGGTTATCCACATGTGCCTGAGGACAAGTTTCTTGCCCGTACCTCACACGCTCGTGCGGGGGTCTCCTGGGTTGTTGCAACATCAATGTTGTAGATTGTTGTTTGCACAAAGGTGTAGAGCTGGATCAGGGCCTCATCGTAGGACAGGTTGAACACGTAGTGGGACTTGAACAGTTCATCAAAAGCCCCCAAGGAGCTGGTTGCTTGGCAGGGGATGAGCTGTTTGTCCACGACGATGTAGAATGTATCAGTCTTGTCCTGGGTTCGGCCAACTGCTAGGATGTATGGTTGCTTCCCCTCTCTTACACGCAGGTGTTCCTCGATGCTGTGGCATGACTGAAAAACACCAATGCAAAAACAGATTTAGCCTTCATGTAAAAAAAAAATTGGGGACACTTTATACTGTAATTCTCAAGGAACCTGAAGTCAAAAGTGTGGTGATAATAAAAACGAGTCTTCGCCGTCTGTGTGTGTCTGTAAGAGTGAGTGTGTGTCTGTCTCTGAGTGATGGTGATGTCACTCTCACTCTGATTAAGAAATGCCTGTGCAAGGTTTTTCAAATCGAGGTAAAAGAACACATGATTTTCAACCATTACAAAATCAGTTGTATATTAAAAAACTGTAAACAGTTTTGCAGGCATTCATTTCCCGGGTTCCCACACCACCTTCAAATTGAAATTAAATTTCAAGAACTTTCAAGGCCCGATTCCCTCTAATTCAAGGACCAAACATGGCTTGGACCAAGGTTCAGAATTTTTATGAGAAATAGTAGAACTCAGAGACAATTAACTCATTGAGTGCCAACGACGTCGATCGACGTCAAAGTAAATAGTGACGTAGAGTGCCAACGACGTCGATCGACGTCAAATGCGTTTTTTGACGGTGGGACGTGGATCAAAGCCTCCTGCATCTCCTGTACAAATATTGTAGCTATTGAAGGTGTATAACCTATTTTACGGACTCATTAGGTGGCGACAGTGCTCTCCAGATTAGAGAAAGGTCCGGAAAACAGCAGGAAAAAGCCCCGTGATGAAAGAGAAACCGCTCATGCTGCAGCCAGAGCAATCTAGGCGTTGGCTGCGAACAGCAGTCAATCCGCTCCCACAACTGAGCCCCTCTGCCTCTGTCTGTCTGCATAGTTTCTCCACACGATTAGCCACCAGAAAAGCAGCACCCAACACTGAAAAGCCAAACCATTCTCAGCAGTCCGGTTTGGCTTTTCCGTGTCGCGCTGGGAGCCGGCGCACAAAAACGGAGCACTCCGAAAATAGACCTGGGTGCGTGAGGCTGTGTGTTAGTGTGGGGAGGAGTTTGCAGCTGAGGGGGGTGGGGCACGCAGGGCACCATGACAACTACACCACGTCACTACATCAGAAAATATTAGCTAGAGTCAGTGAATGTGCTTGAAATGCTTCATTTCACAAAAGGCTGAATAACTCAGCTTCTAATTTGAAACGGCTGAAAACGCTGAAAACAACCTATCTTCTCCGGCTCATAACTAAAGAACGGAAAATGGTATCAATAAACTATTTTTTGCTGATGATACAATATAGTCTCCTTGTTCTTTGTGCGTGTTCGGTGTTTACATAGTAATATCACACAATATTCTGTGGGCCTCGAGAAATCACTCAAAACGCTCGGAAACTCTGGCACTGGGAGCGTCCGTTCTCCAAAAGTGGCTGGCACTCAATGAGTTAAAGAGAAAACCCATTCAAGGACCTCTGTAGCCCCTTCCCAGACCACTGGTGTGTGTGTGTATACCCGGGCTGGTCAAATTGTGACGGACAGACACTGCCGAGCCAATTTATTTATTATAAAAAATATTTTAACAGACATACCTTGTGAAAGTGCACCATTTTGTCCACTGCATCACTGGGACTTCTCTTCGCCCCGTTCCATCCTGTGGATGGCAAGAGATGGAGAAGGAGCAGCAGGGAGGCCATGCCACTGTCCAAGTCTGGAGGGGTGGAGGACAAAAGCCATTCACTTACTTTGAATGCACAAAGGCAGTAGCCATAGGTGTTTGGAATATAAACAATATAATAAACAGTGAAAAAAGGAGCTTCTTGGTTACTTTGAAGAGCATGATTTAAAATAGAAGTAATGGTACAAGGTAACGCACAGGTTTACAATACAATGATCATCTTAAAAAAGCACAAAGTCACGTTCAAGAAAAGCGTGTTTTCGCAGGGTTTATCAAGTTTAAATCAAAGCTTTCATTTTAAAACATTCTGACCATAAGTCGAAATTATTCTGAAGCTTGCTTGACCTTTTTACATTCTTTTCCTACATAAAGATGTTTTCCCCCAATCAACTATGCATAGTGGAATCATTGCTTCATCTTGTTTAATGCTAGAAACAAAACTCAAGCTATTGAGTCTGTTTGATTAGAACAATGAGCCAGAGGTTTTGTAATTGATTTTCTATGTTGCCTGGAGCAGCTAGCATTAGCCTCTCACCCACATGATACTGTAGCTCTGTTATTACCAGAGGTACATTACTATGAGCTAAATGCACTCACTACTAACTACGTTTTTACCTTAAATTCCCGAAGCACTCAGGCAAGTTGAGACATCACCATGTACTGAAAGAGAAACGGGTATTACCTTGCGTACAAAGCGACCACTGCTCCTGGCAAAGCGACCACTGCCCCTGGCCTGCCCCTCGGAGGAAAGGACATGCCTGGATGGGTTAAATGCAGAGGACACTTTTCACCGGCCACCGTCAGCATGAGTGTGTTGTAACAGTCTGGCCTGCCATAAGTAAACTACCGTACATGTGCATTCAACTAGCGTTAACAATTAATGCTAGCAAAGCCATGAGCATCTAACGTTGAATTACATTGACGCATTCGACCATAACATTGTGCTCACCTCATTACATTCTATCGAGACAAATGTAATGTTAGCTGTTGGCTTCACGTGTGTCTTAGCTAGCGTTAGCTCGTCGTCATTTAGCAAATCCATAAGCATCTAACGCTAGCTTTTACAGTACATTGCCACATTTGAACGGCTAACATTGCGCTAACCGTTAATACATTGTTTTATGTACGAGTTTGCCCTTATAAGTAAATACATTCACCTAAACGTACCTTTATAAAGCAAAACATTGTAGACGTTAGCCATGCTAAACGCTGCTAATGGTTCAGTGTATTTTCGGAAAAGAAAGATGGAGGTTACCAGACCGGATGTGAAATTGACTCAACCAGGTGTCCACCCTCAACTCGCTCAGATAGCACTACCTGCAGACGATTTTAAACACTGCAGGTGTGCAAAGTACACCCAAATCAACACTCATTAACTCAGAATAATTTTCACTGAAAAATTAACACTAATTCACACCACAGATTTTGCTGTGTACGTTGCCGAGTCCCGCTCGGCTGGAATCCACTCCAGTCTGAGCGGCTCGCTTCACCTCACCGGCCCCTCTCTCTCCCCTTCCACAGCGCAACACAGCCGGCTTGGTGAAGTGAAGGTAGGCCTACTATCGAGCCCTGTGTCCACGTTACATTCCCCTCTGCACCTCCTCACATGGTAAGTTCATATTTTTGTCATATTAGTGTTTATTATCATAATGTCCCAGGAATTGATCCACCCGGTGGCTGCGTAATGAGTGTTGGTCAGTCTGAATTGAATGGAAATAACCCCCCCCCCCCCCCCCCCCCTAGAAATAAGCCACGGAGGGGCAGGGTACGTTGCTGAGTCCCGCTCGGCTGGAGTCCACTCCAGCTTCACCGCACTGGCCCCTCTCTCTCCCCGGCCACAACGCAACACAGTTGAAGTGAAGGTAGGCCTACTATCGAGCCCTGTGACCAGGTTACATTCACACACACGTTGTTGGTCAGGATCTGACTGTAACGTCAACGTTAGCCTGCACCGTTCAATATTGCGAGTGCTGTATCAATCAACTTTCACTTTGGAAACAGGCGAGTTAAATTCACATTTGAAGACTTGTACTCACTGTGGGTTGAAAACAGGAAAGAACGTGAAGTTTCTTCTTTCTCTTAAAAGTTTTCACAACAAAATAACTGACTTCTCATGCACGGGGGACGCCCCGGCGACATTAAACAAGCGCTCCCAGTGCAGAGAAGCAGTAGAGCGGAGGGGGGGGAGGGGAAGCTTCTCTGAGTCTGAACTGGGGGCGTTCGTTTAATGCTGCCGGCGCGTCCCGGTAAGTTGACTTGGTATGTTTTATTATTAAAACGGCACAAATTTAATTCGAACAGATAATTAATCACAATGATCCGATGTAGAAGACACAGAGGTCGATGGGTCGGCCAATCACGATGGTCGATGCCATCGTCCATCGTGCCAAGGGCATGATGATTTATTTTTCGGATGGCGGATAAAAAAAAAACGGGCTCTGTGTGTAAACTGATATTCAAAGTGAGTCAACTCAAACTAATTTTATCATCTACTCAAGAACAGCCAAATCCACAAGTGGGCATGGCTTCGAAGGTCTGGGCTCCAGACCTATAGGCTATAAAGTCCTTGTCCATGGATAGCATTTTGATGTTTTATTTATTTTATTTTATTAGTTTATTTGGCAGGGACATATCCCAAAAAACCATTAAACCCCATAGGGGAAGAGATGCTTTGTAACAGATTTAGCCATAGGCTAAAAGTACTTGCAATTTCATTTTCTGAACGCTGTTAAAGGAGAACTTCACCGAATGCTTCACAATTTTATTTTATTTTTTACAGCAGTGTCCCCTCTGCACCTCCTCACATGGTAAGTTCATATTTTTGTCATATTAGTGTCTATTATCGTAATGTACCAGGAATTGATCCACCCGGTGGTGGCTGCATAATGAGTGTTGGTCAGTCTGTTTACTTGACAATTTAGCAGGAATAAAAAATATTTAAAGTGTGTTGTGCAGGTTAAAAAAGTGAATTTACGTTTTGGGCTTGAGGTTCCTATGGAAATACCCCCCCCCCTCCCCTAGAAATAAGCCGCGGAGGGGCAGGGTACGTTGCCGAGTCCTGCTCGGCTGGAATCCACTCCAGTCTGAGCGGCTCGCTTCACCTCACCGGCCCCTCTCTCTCCCCTTCCACAGCGCAACACAGCCGGCTTGGTGAAGTGAAGGTAGGCCTACTATCGAGCCCTGTGTCCACGTTACATTCCCCTCTGCACCTCCTCACATGGTAAGTTCATATTTTTGTCATATTAGTGTTTATTATCATAATGTCCCAGGAATTGATCCACCCGGTGGCTGCGTAATGAGTGTTGGTCGGTCTGAATTGAATGGAAATAACCCCCCCCCCCCCCTAGAAATAAGCCACGGAGGGGCAGGGTACGTTGCTGAGTCCCGCTCGGCTGGAGTCCACTCCAGCTTCACCGCACTGGCCCCTCTCTCTCCCCGGCCACAACGCAACACAGTTGAAGTGAAGGTAGGCCTACTATCGAGCCCTGTGACCAGGTTACATTCACACACACACGTTGTTGGTCAGGATCTGACTGCAACGTCAACGTTAGCCTGCGCCGTTCAATATTGCGAGTGCTGTATCAATCAACTTTCACTTTGGAAACAGGCGAGTTAAATTCACATTTGAAGACTTGTACTCACTGTGGGTTGAAAACAGGAAAGAACGTGAAGTTTCTTCTTTCTCTTAAAAGTTTTCACAACAAAATAACTGACTTCTCATGCACGGGGGACGCCCCGGCGACATTAAACAAGCGCTCCCAGTGCAGAGAAGCAGTAGAGCGGAGGGGGGGGAGGGGAAGCTTCTCTGAGTCTGAACTGGGGGCGTTCGTTTAATGCTGCCGGCGCGTCCCGGTAAGTTGACTTGGTATGTTTTATTATTAAAACGGCACAAATTTAATTCGAACAGATAATTAATCACAATGATCCGATGTAGAAGACACAGAGGTCGATGGGGGGTCGGCCAATCACGATGGTCGATGCCATCGTCCATCGTGCCAAGGGCATGATGATTTATTTTTCGGATGGCGGATAAAAAAAAAACGGGCTCTGTGTGTAAACTGATATTCAAACTGAGTCAACTCAAACTAATTTTATCATCTACTCAAGAACAGCCAAATCCACAAGTGGGCATGGCTTCGAAGGTCTGGGCTCCAGACCTATAGGCTATAAAGTCCTTGTCCATGGATAACATTTTGATGTTTTATTTATTTTATTTTATTAGTTTATTTGGCAGGGACATATCCCAAAAAACCATTAAACCCCATAGGGGAAGAGATGCTTTGTAACAGATTTAGCCATAGGCTAAAAGTACTTGCAATTTCATTTTCTGAACCCTGTTAAAGGAGAACCTCACCGAATGCTTCACAATTTTCTTTTCTTTTTTACAGCAGTGTCCCCTCTGCACCTCCTCACATGGTAAGTTCATATTTTTGTCATTAGTGTTTATTATCGTAATGTCCCAGGAATTGATCCACCCGGTGGTGGCTGCGTAATGAGTGTTGGTCAGTCTGAACTTACGTTTTAGACTTGAGATTCCTATGGAAATAACCCCCCCACCCCTAGAAATACGTTACTAGCCCCAACACTGACGACAACAAAGATCTTGAGTAGGGCTGGGCAATATGGACCAAAAATCATATCTCAGTATTTTTAGGCTGAATGACGAAATATGATATATCTTGGTATTTTCTACCAGACAGACAGAGCTGAGAATTCCTGTCCTCCATCAACTTATTGCAGGTACATGAAGCAGAAGACCCTCACACACACTCAGACGCATACATACACACAAAACCAGGGTGCTTTTGGTTGGTCAAGCATTTCAGTGATTCTCAAACCTCTTTTGGCTTCATTACCCCCTTTCCCTCATTTCTGAATCCAAGTAACCCCTTTACACAACTACATCATTTTGCTTAGAAAACTGCAAGAGAAAACTATAGCATATGATGCAATGAATGAATGATAAGCCACCTTTTGACAAATGTAACTTTACAAAAGAGTTGCAATTAATGCCTCCTGAGCAGATTCATTTTAACATTTCATTTTCATGATTTCTTCACATTTTCTTTATTTTGCCCTTTCGATCAAGTACCCCCTGTAGTACTTCCACGTACCCCTAGGCTAGGCGTGTCCAAAGTCCAGCCCGGGCGCCAGATGCGGCCCTTTGGCCAATCTTAATTGGCCCTCGGCTTGTCTCTCAAAATATACTATATGTGGCTACATATAGTATATTTTGAGAGACAAGCTGAGGGCTAATTACAATACTCCACACAGTATTGGTTAATCAAGCAAGTTCATTTCAAATTTGTTCTGTTCACCTAATGATGACTGCACTATCATACAGTTTGTAGACAAGCACCAAGTAGGAACAACACAGGCAGAACTAATGTTTTCACATGGTAAACAAAATCCTTAGTGCAATTGTATTCTATGTGATTTTTATTTTTTATTTTTTATAACCCATATATGATGCGAAAAGCAGCTGGTCGGCCCCCCAGTAATTTCACATTATCTAATCTGCCCATTCCAAAAATTGTGGATACCACTGGGGATGTACCCAGTTTGGGAACCACTGTCCTATTTGCATACATGACACAATGAAATTGTTTGTGCTTATTGTGCGCAATCAATTCACCACATGACTGACTAGTGTTTAGCCTTGCGGTCTATCGAGATACAGTACAATGGGTAATTATTGTTTTTCTCTGTCAAAAGGCTACAGAGGATCTGAAGCAGTCATTAGGGCTGAAGCCGTCACAGCGGGGTCCCTTGAGGTAAAACAGATATGTTTTATTTTATTACTGAATAAATCACTATGGGGATTCCTATCACATCTGGAGCTTTATGACTAGTCGTCGACTGGGTTGGAACGTGATTTAACAGGATAAGAATTTACGTTGGACAATATACAAAGTCAGAGTTTAATGCCCACCGTGTCCTATGTTGACTATTCTCCAACCATTTTCTCCCCAATTATACTTGGCCAATTACCAAATGGATACAGACAATACTTTAAGTGTCTTTCTTGCTGTCACTAAAATGCTTTTCATTGTGGCAGATCAAAGGCAGGTGTGAGAGAAGTGCTGCCTCCACGCAAGTCCTTGCGTCTCCAAACTAAAGTGGCTGAGACCCTCACACCTCCCCCTGAACTACATGTAAGTGACTACAATGGCTGGCTTAAATTCCATAAATGCACCAATAAAAAGGTTTAAAAAGTTGTTAAATGTTTTCACCTCTTATGAGTTTGCAGTAGGGCATTCACAGACTAGTCGACTAGTAAAACCACTAGTCGACACTGTGCTTAGTAGTCGACTAGTCGTTTGAGCAAAAAAAAAAAATTAATCTTAAAGAAAGAACATGAGGTATTTACACGACATACATGGGCTATCATATCCCATATCTCCCACAAAGAACATCAAAACACAACAAAACAAAACAAGAAAACTGCATACGATACACAATAATCCAAGAACAAACAAGACTATTGGACAAACAACCAAACAAAAACAATGCATTCAAAGTAAATACATAGATCTTGCCCTGTTGGCAGCTAGGAAATGCATAGCTTTAAATTGGAAAGCATCCAATCCCCCAGCTGTAGTTCACTGGTGGAATGAACTCTCACATTTTATGCAGTTTTCTTGTTTTGTTTTGTTGTGTTTTGATGTTCTTTGTGGGGGATATGGGATATGATAGTCCATGTATGTCGTGTAAATACCTCATGTTCTTTCTTTAAGATTAAAAAAATATATATATATTAAAAAAAATTAAAAAACGATTAATCGACTAGGGACGACTAGTCGACTAGTAAAATTCACTAGTCGTGAATGCCCTAGTTTGCAGGTCTGCATCATATGCCCGCCAGAGACGGACTGGCCCATTCTCGTGATATCTCAGGAACGCTTTGACAGAATTTCTACAAATGTATTGAACCAATGATTTGATTTTGGTGGTCAAAGGTCAAGGTCACTGTGACCTCACATCTGTCCCATTCATTAACGCGATATCTCAGGAACGCCTGCACAGAATTGCATTAGATTTGGCACAAATGTACCGTACCCTTGGACTAAAGGATGCATTTATTAGATTGTGGTGGTCAATTTCCCCTCTGGGGGATCAACAGATACTTTATTTCACACAAATCTGTAATGGGATGAAATTATGTTTTATATGATGATGTTTCAGGTCAACTTCACTGTGACATGTTTTGCTTACCACATTAGCTGAAAAACGATCTTGGTCATTATCCAACAATGGTGGACGTGCTGTTACTAACTTTTGCAGACACCAAAACTATTTAAGTTGACTTAATCATCAGATTAATAATGACTAATTATATTGATTTGGCCCCCCAAGATACTTGTATGAGGCCACGCTCTTCACGTCCTCTGCTTGGATGACAACCAGGACGGGCTCATTAATTTTGCGGATATTGAGCTTCAGGTGATAGTTGATGGTTAAGCAATATCACATGAGGGAGTGCTGTTGTACTGTAATCACGGGTGTGATTATATTTGACTGAATCACAGCACTCTCGTTGATATTGTTTTTATAAAAGTTGTACAGTATAAAAAAAACGATCCGTCAAATAGTCATTGAGGTAATTTGAGACAACAGATTTTCTCAGCCCACTAGATGTCACACTAGAGCAGCAGCAACATCACACAAACTAATCATAGTCTATGAAACACATTGTTAGTGCATAAGCATCAAGTCAGCCAGAATGTAAAGGGCTTTCAAAATAAAACTTGTTACGTTAACCTTAAATGGACAGCTCACCCTAAAATCCAAAATACATATTTTTCCCTTTCACCTGCCATGCTATTTATCTATCTAGATCGTTTTGTGTTGCCTGTTTTTTGGAGGTATCAGCCCTAGAGATTTCTGCCTTCTATTCAATACAATGGAACTGGACGGCACTCTGCTTGTGGTGGTCGAAGCGATAAAAACATAGATTTGAACTCTACAGCAATGACTCTTTCCAGAAAGCATGGCCCGGTTATTCAAGATAATCCACAAACGTGAGCAGTTTCATGTAGGATGTATTTTCTTTTGACCGAACTACACCCACTAGCTACTAGTTCCTACATGAAACTGCTCACAACTAGGTATGTGGATTATCTTGGGTAACTGGGTCATTATATCTGGAAAAAGACATTGCTGTTGAGTTTTATAAATATATGCTTTTAATGTTTTGAGCACCACAAGCCGAGGACCATCCAGTTCCATTGTATTGGAGAAAAGGCAGAAATCTCTAGGGGCGATATGTCCCAAATCCAGGCAACTAACACAAAACCATGCAGATTGATAAATAGCACTACTTGTAAGAGTAAAAATTTAATTTTGGATTTTAGGTTGAGCTGCCCCTTTAATAATTTTGAGGAATGCTTTAGAGCAGTGGTTCTCAACTGGTGTAGCCTCAGGACCCACTATTTTCCTTGTCATGAAGTCGCGACCCAAATTTCAGATTTCTTTTTAAACCACTCAAATTTATTGCACAAAAAATAGCGCATTAATTTAATACACAATGCCTTCATGCACTGTTATAAACCTCAAATGAACAAAAAAGTGCAACAGAAGTGCAAGGGCTAAAAACCAATTGAAATAAGGCAGACTTGAATTACAGGCCTATATGTTTTTAAATTTAAACAAGTCAAACTGGTCATGCTCAGAAAGTCTTATTTGAACTGTATGAAATATGAAATAAAAGGCAGATTTATCTTGAATTACATGCCTATATGTTTTTAAACAAGTTAATAATAATAATAAAACAAGTTAACCTGGTCATGCTAATCCAGTTTCAATAGTCTGAATTTAACTAATATGACATAAAAAGGAATCACAGGCATATGCTTTTTAGTTAAACTGGTCATAACTTTTAATTAAACTGGGGCCATGCTAATCCAGTTTCAATCATCTGAATTGAACTAAAATTAAATATGAAATGAAAAGGCAGACTTCTCTTGAATTACAGGCAGAGCATATGCTTCAGCTTGTTAAACAAGTAAAACTGGTCAGGCTAATCCAGTTTCAATAATCTGAATTTAACTCAAATGAAATATGATTTTTTTTTTTTTTTTTTTTTTTTTTGCCAATGTCCGCGACCCAATCAAAACGGCCCCGCGACCCACCAGTTGAGAAACGCTGCTTTAGAGCCACAGTTTCACTTCATATGTAATCTTAACATCAGTATTTTTTGCTTTTTTGATCATTGAAATACCCTTTTTCCCCCTCTAAAGTTGAGAATTGTAATATCTTATTCTGAAGGTAAATTGTGGTGTTTCCGTTGCGACTGAGTAAGTTAACTGCCCAAAACAGGCTCAAGTCCACACGCCTGTCTGGTGTCATGGTCTGCTTGCGTATCTGAGCCCCGCCCATGGTAGATGAGCTAAGAAGGGAAGCAGTGCAGTGAAATGACAGCATAACTTTTTTCTTATGTAAATTACCACATGCATGTAGACACAATGGCCGTTAACTCTCGCTGGAGTTAATGCTCACTGCCATGTTCATTAGGTGCAAACATCAAACTGCACTCCCTTCACACATTCACTAAAATAATAGATTTAATTAGAATAATATTAAATAATTTGATATGAGCTCGTTCAATGAATGGCGCTCTTTTAGCACATTCATGCACGACACTAGATATAGTTTGGTTTGCTGACATCTAGTGGTGCTGAATATCGTATTTAGTGCCTTTTAACTTTGCTAGACTTAGAAAATGTTATATTTTACTCCATAGGTCACAGACACTGAGGCCGAGAGAGCCATGCAGCTTACTGTGTGGGGAGTATATGTCATCCAGAAGGAGGGTGCAGAGCCTGGTGATGACGCAGAGGACATCGGTGTCTACTGTACCATACTACTCTCTACTGTACCATACTTGTTGGCTCATCCTTGGAGAAAATGATTTCAAGAGGCTGAATCTGCCAGCTGGGATGCCGGACTCCATACAGGCATTGTGTCAAGCAGTAAAGACACGTTTTGCATTGACCAGAGACTTTCGACTCCAGTATCAAGATGCTTCTTTCAACAATGAATTCTTTAACCTGGAAGACATGTCGGAAATAGATGACAGAGCCAATATAAAGGTGGTCTACTCACAAACAGAAGATGATCCAGTGACACTTATACCTCAAGCTGCCTCAAGCCCAGCAGATTCCTCCTTGGTTGACACGGAGCCCTCCACATCTTCTGGTTCATCTACAAGGCAATCACCTTCTGGTTCATCTAAAAGGCAGTTGCCTTGGCCAAGTATCTTTCCGATCCCTTGCTTCAGCTATGATGCTGAACTGATGATTGAAACAGGTAATGCGGAGTACAGGGCTAGTGGAACTCTTCTAACAATAACACCGAAGCTGTTAAGCCAAATCTTGGGAAGACTGGCAGACAAAGTTTATAAATACAAAGCATACCCAGAAAGTCACAACATGGATTTGGTTGCACAAGCCCTTGTGAATAAACATCCTTGTCTGAAAAAGAAGGGATCTGTTGGTGGCTATGCCGCATGGACTATTAGGCTCAAGACGAAAATGGCCAACTACAGAGTAATGATGAGAGGCCTGGGATGTGAGGAGGTGAAGATAAATTCACTAAAGAACAAGACAAGACAAGACATATCTCAGGCAGCGAAGAATGTGAAAAAGCCCAGAAGAGGAGAAGTCGATTATTGTCCAGGACATCATTCTGGAGAAACCACTGAGAGTCTGGAAGAGGAGAGAATTGCTCTGCTTTCAGAGGTTAAGAAGAGAAACAATGACCACATAGTGACACAGAAAATGGACAAGACTTTCTCATACAGAAGGCAAGAAGTTCTTCAAGAAAAGCCCATGGCAGAAGAGTTCAAACGCAGATGGCCAGCCCTGTTCACTGAGAAAGAGGTGCATGTTTGTGTTGAGTTTTTAATGTCTGGAGATTTAGTGGGGATGAGATGGCCTTTTCCTCCCCACTTCTTTACGGTTTTTTGAAAACCATCAACAATTGTCCATGTAGTAAATGTGGATGTGCACAAGCACTCCTGTGCTCCACCCACACAAAAATGTAGGAGACTTCAAGTTTCATTTGGACAATTTAGTGGGGATATATAGTAAATGTATAGTAATAGAGTAGTAAAACAATTTTAAGTATCAGTCCATTGAGGCAACTATATCAAACAGTTGCATTATCCCGTGGGTGGAGAAGTGACTATACCATATAGTAAATGTATAGTAATAGAGTAGTAAAACAATTTTAAGTCTCAGAAAAGAAAAAAAATCTCCATTGCAGGGATATTGGACAAATATCAGGCTCCTGTCTTCTTCAAGCTCATTCACTGGAGAAGCTTGTTCTTGAGGAATTGTGCCTTGGGCGACAACTTATCCCCATTCAGATTTAGAAGAATTTTCTGCAGGACTTCAAAGGTGCATTTGAGCAATGGTGGGTATTCTAGGTCCAAAGAGTATATCAGACCAAACGGAGCACACGCCATCGCAGTGCTTCCCAAACCACTCAGGACCTTCACAGTATGGTACAGTAGAGAGAGAGTAGTATGGTACAGTAGAGAGAGTAGTATGGTACAGTAGAGAGTAGTATAGAGACGACGTTTGTCTGCTGACTTTCTGCTTACTGAAACTCCCAATCCTGGTGTTCTCCTATGCCGCTTGTTGCACACAAAGATATGGAAGATAACACTCCAACTTACTTCATTGACAGCTAGATCCACATTTTTCTAAACGGCTTCCTTGTTTTGCTCGGGAGTACACAAAAACTTTAATTGGTAATAATTTTACATTTGTTGTGTGCACCACTACACAACAGCTTTTAGCTATGTTTAATTCAAGAAAAATGGCGCTGGTGTGGGAGTGAATGGAGCCTTTCCCCCGTGATGGGCATGGCCTATTTCATGCAGTGTCTCTATATCAAGCAATATTGAAGTAATTGTTCACTACTGATTTTTTATTTTATTTTCAAATTCACATTTTTGCAGTAATACAAACTCCTTGCTGGTTTTGGTTTTTGTTATGTTCCAAAAATGTTTTGGAGCTTTCAAAATACATTTTATAGCGTTTTTAAAAATGTGTTTTAAGAAGTTCTTAAGATGTTTTGACCACATTTACACCTGGTGATCAGATTGCAGTCGTATAGCGCTTGACCACATTAACCTGATTACATTTACACCTGCTACAGTATCTTGTCTCCAGTGTCCACATTTCTATTCAATTTGTGTCTCCAGTGTCCACATTTCGATCAGATCGTGATCAGATCAGGCAAGCTCTTTTGCGTAGAGCAGCAGGAAAACAGGTGACTGTTGTATGTGGATTGAGAACACATTTGCATTTACACTTGTGTTCAATGTAGTCACAATGTGTCTCTCACCATCTCCAGAGGTGGTTTGGCCAATCAGGTCACAATCAATGTGTTTTGGGTGCATTTACACCTGTACTTTGATGTGGTCAAACACTATCAGATTGCAATCTGATCACCAAAACACACTTTAATGCCAGGTGTAAAACATTGTTGCACGAATTGACCTTTATTACTGCTTGTCACACCATGAGCTGGAATCTAATGTGCTAAAATTGTGATGTTAAAAATGTTGGGGGTGAAACAAAGTTAAATAAATATGAAATTGTTTTGCATCTTGTTGTCCATGATGTATGTTTTTTCAATCTTTGGTAATTCAAATGTATATTAACCTCATGTAGCCCTGCCCACTTGACCTGTTTGTGTTATGACTTCCTGTTCAAAATGCTGGATGTTTTACCTGGTCAAACCAGAGAGCGTCTCTGGTCAAAGCTAGTGACTCACTGCAAGCAGGCTGCAGGGATTAGCTCTGCCACAGGAAGTGTAAACACAATCGGTTCAGATTGTGTTTATACCTCCTGTTAGTTTCTCAAGCCAGACTGTCTTCTGGCTTGAGAAACTAACGAAGTGTAAACACACCGATTGTGTTTACACTTCCTGTGGCAGAGATTATCCCCACAGCCTACTGCCAGTGAGTCACTATAGCGTTGACCAGAGACGCTCTCTGGTTTGACCAGGTAAAACAGCCTGCATTTTGAACAGGAAGTCGTAACACAAACAGGTCAAGTGGGCGGGGCTACATAAGGTGAAGAAACAAACACTTAATTGAAATGACAAGATTGATATGAGTTACTTCAACAAGGCTGACATTAGTATAACCGACACAACCTATATTCGTTCATTCAACGAGGCTGATATTCGTTCATTCAACGAGGCCGATATTCGTTCATTCAATGAGGCCGATATTCATTCATTCAACGAGGCCGATATTCGTATAACAGACACAACCTATATTCGTTCATTCAACGAGGCTGATGTTCGTATAACAGACACAACCTATATTTGCTCAATCAACAAGGATGATATTATTATGACAGACGCAACCTATATTTGTTCAGTTAACAAGACTGCCATTAGTATAACAGACAAAACATATATTAATTAATTCAACAAAGGCAACATTAATTGAACGTACATATACAAGATAGATTAATTGTACATGGTTGGTTTAGATGGAATTTAGGTGGCGTGATGAAATCACGTTCATGCAATGAATTATTATTTTGAGTGCAGCGTTCCCAATTCTATATATTAAATACTAAAAAACGACCCTCAACATTTGGGAAGGCTTAGCCGCACAACTAGTTCGTTATAATCGAACATCATGCTTTGAAGGTGACTGTACGACGGTGAGGACTCAATCACAGCAGATATCCGCTGATAGCCTACCACGGAGTAGATCTCACAGGCACAGGCAGCAAAACCCGACGCGCTGATAGAAAAATCTCCATGGTCGCGCCGCGCTGCGCTCAGGCCTCGCCCCCCGACACACCCCGTGCGATGACGTCATAATCGCCGCGCGCCCTATGCGCTTGGCTGGGCGCAAAGTGTATGCGAGAAGCTTAAAGCTTGTGGCATACTCTTCGCGCCCAGCCAAGCGCATAGGGCACACGGCGATTATGGCGTCATCGCACGGGGCGTGTCGGGGGACGAGGCCTGAGCGCAGCGCGGCGCGTCCATGGAGATTTTTCTATCAGCGCGTCGGGTTTTGCTGCCTGTGCCTGTGAGATCTCCGTGGTAGGCTATCAGCAGATATCTGCTGTGATTGTGTCCTCAGCGTCGTAAAGTTGCCTTTGAAGCATGGCGTTCGACTATAACAAACTAGTTGTGTGGCTTAGCCTTCCCAAATGTTGAGGGTCGTTTTTTAGAATTTAATACATAGAATTTGGAACGTTACATTCAATTTCATTCAGACTGCCTGGAGGAGCGAGCTGAGTATGTTCTGTTTTGGCCCGCGCAGAGTGCGCGCCCCCTCCTCGGAGCCCCGCCTCCAGCGCGTGCGCGAAGAGTATGCCAGAAGCTTAAAGCTTGTGGCATACTCTTCGCGCCCAGCCAAGCGCATAGGGCGCACGGCGATTATGACGTCATCGCACGGGGCGTGTCGGGGGGCGAGGCCTGAGCGCAGCGCGGCGCGTCCATGGAGATTTTTCTATCAGCGCGTCGGGTTTTGCTGCCTGTGCCTGTGAGATCTCCGTGGTAGGCTATAAGCGGATATCTGCTGTGATTGAGTCCTCTGTTTGTTTGGTTTGGTTTATTTCGGATCAAGAAATGCATAAAAACCATTACAAATTTACAATTAATACAGTAGTAAAAAAGTACACAATATGTAAAACAAAGTAAAATGATCCAAGGATAAGCCAGTAAAGCAGCTTAAAGTTACAAACTAGAAGCCTGCTTATTTCCACTGGGGTCCTTCAAATATCAAAACCTTAATATTACACAATTGTACTTTATAAAAGAAAAACAGAAAAAGGAAGTCTATCGATGACACATAAAATATATGATATATACAAATGAAATCTCAGCGAAGGTATTGCAATTACTCTCTAGTCAACATCTCATTTTTTAGATGAGTCTTGAGAGCACGTTTAAAGACATTCCCAGTGTTTATGCCTTGCACTGAAGCAGGTAAATTATTCCAAAAGTTGATAGCAGTGTTACAAAATGACGTTTGGGTTTGGCTTCCTGCAATAGGTTTCTGAATTGAATATTGGGCAGATCTGGTATTATAGGAATGAATTTCACTTGTTCTTACAACACCCTCCTTGAGAGGGTGTTGTCTCCTCAGCGTCGTAAAGTTGCCTTTGAAGCATGGCGTTCGATTATAACGAACTAGTTGTGTGGCTTAGCCTTCCCAAATGTTGAGGGTCGTTGGTTAGAATTTAATACATAGAATTGGGAACGTTACATTCAATTTCATTCAGACTGCCTGGAGGAGCGAGCTGAGCACTGAGTATGTTCTGTTTTGGCCCGCGCAGAGTGCGCGCGCCCTCCTCGGAGCCCCGCCTCCAGCGCGTGCGCTAAGAGTATGCCAGAAGCTTAAGGCTGTGTGACTGTGGTTGTCAACGTTACCGCAGGCGCACTCATGACATAAGGACGCGCCGAGCTCAGGCCTGTTGATTTGACTCTTGTGCGGTCAGCTAAGCTGGAAGATGCCGATTGCCTTACATCATGTAACATGTTTGTTTACCTGGCCACAGCGCTAGTGTCTGATATTCTTACTACACAGTGGCAACGCCATTATACCTGGCTGAGAACGCGCAACAGACTAGAGTAAAAAAAAACAAAAAAAAAACATTATTATTATTATTACGCTATCGATAATCAATCGTTTATTTTCCCGAATTTCGATTATGGAAATTGATTCAAAATGAACATCCCTACTACAGTGACAATAAAAGGAATGTATTATTGCAGTAAACCTACATATAACTTACATTTGAATCTCATTTTAGTTGTACAACAATGTGTGGATCTATACTTTCAGGTATCAAAAGTGCAGTTACATTAATTCATAATTTAATCAAACAAAATGTAAATTGTGTAAATGTAATTCAAGTATCAGGAACTGCAGATACAGAGTAACTTTATAAACAAAATATACGCATTAGATAATGTGCTCAAATCCAGACTGAGGGCACACTCACACATTCACTGCCCAACGGCATGTGACGTTTGCATTGCGAACGATCGATAGACAGACAGGCAGACAGACAGATACATAGAGACAGACAGACCGATAGATACATAGAGACAGACATTGAGACAGACAGATAGATAGATAGATAGATAGGGAGCTCACTTCTCTCAAGAGAAAAGGTGGAGTTGAGGGAAGAAAAGATTTTCTTTCTCAAATTAAAGCACTTTTAAGATGCACATTTTCCCAAAGCACTCTGTTGTATGTTATTTTTAAATGCAACCATTATTTTACTTGAAATGAGAAAATAACATGTATTTATTATTAGTGTAGGCTAGTTATTTATAATTAATCCAGTTAAATATGAAAAGTAAATAAACATTGTTGATGTTTATTTTTGATTTAACATAGTTGTTGACTACATACAGACATTGTACCATTAGGCTACTGCAATCAGGACATTTTCTCTAACTGGACCTCTATGAATTTTAATTGAGTGCCCCTGGGTTACATGATGTAAGGCAGGGGTGGCCAAACTACGGCCCGCGGGCCAACTGCGGCCCGCTGCCCGTTTTTAAGTGGCCCGCCATGAATTTAGAAAAAAAAAAAACGTTTTTTATTTTATTTTTTATTTTTTGCTAAAAAAAAAATTCCGTTTTTCTGTTTCAAAGTTTAAAACGGAAAACGAAAACGAAAACGGGAGAAAAAACGGAAAAACAAAAACATTAAGAAAAAGAAACTGAAAAACAAAAACAAAAAAACTGATTCCCCCCATTTCGTTTTTTCAATTTAAAACCATTGAAAATGGGTTATACTTGGGCACCCTGACCTGGTCTATGTATTAAAAATATATATATATACTGAATTCATGTTTAATACTAATGTTATGTTAAATTATCTCTGTCTTAACCTGTTGGCACAGGAAAATAAAATTTGATAACATACAGAAATACCCATTGTAATAGGTGAGCGCATCAATAAACTATGTGTCATATATTTATTTAGGTAGAAATAAATTTTTTGAAGGGTTTTCTGGTCCAATTTTTTTGCCGCGAAAACTGACGCGCTTAATAGTGTTTGGCCCGCGACTCCTTATATTTTTCTGTATGCGGCCCACAACCAAAAAAGTTTGGCCACCCCTGATGTAAGGCAATCGGCGTCTTCCAGCTTAGCTGACAGCACAAGAGTCAAATCAACAGGCCTGAGCTCGGCGCGTCCTTACGTCATGAGTGCGCCTGCGGTAACGTTGACAACCACAGTCACACAGCCTTACATTAGCTAGCTAGGCTACTGTACTCACATTTTGAAAGTAGAACTCAGGCAGCTCACCGGCTGCAGCTTCCAGGCTTATAAACTCGCCACAAAAACCTCATCTGTCCTGATGGTCGAGTTCCATCCAGCTGCTCTCAGAGTCCGACGCGTGGATATTATTATTTGCCGAGATGTGTGTGAATTGATTCAGGTGGGCGTTAGCAGCTAAAGGCTAGCTGAGTCCATGCTGACTGCTGCTACTTCATAGTTCATAACATTATAAACAAATAAAACGACTTGAATTCACTTAAACACGTGTACCGCTACTCACACTCTGTTGAAAATTAGGAGAGAAGTGTGCGAAGTGTCATAGTTATAACAGCCTCGCTGAGGTCCACAGACCACTGGGTGCATTTGTTTGTGTCCGCGGCGCATGCCGTTGTGAATTCCCCATGTTTAAAACAGTTTTGTTTTAAACTAGAGGCTATATGAAGCTCCACCTCACGTTAGTCGGCTGTGCAATGGAGTGGGGCGAGGAGGAACGAATTCCACCCAAACCTAGTCCGCAAAAAACAAAAAACAAAACAAAAATCGATAAAAATTCCACGTGATCGAATTCATTCCTCAACTATCAATTATCGATTATTGATGAACATCCCTACACTGTAGCTTGTAGATTGAATTACTATTGGTTTACTGGGATATTACACACATTTTATAAATATTGTAGCCTGTACCAATTGATTTGATTACAGAATAGTAATTGAGAGAAATGGTGTGACCTTGTCAGATTTTTGTAGACGGGGACTTCCAGGATGAATCCCAGGATCCAGGGGAATACAGCGAGACTACAGATCTCCCAGTCGACTGGGATGGCGAGCCACCACTGAGCATCTAGAAGAGCAATCCACACATTCACTGCAGTAGCATCAAGGACTACCCTGCTGTATGACTGGAGCGGTCGTTACACACACAGTCCAGCGGATGAACTTCATCGGGACGCGTACAGACACCCATCGACTTTTGGCCCCAAACAATTTTTTATTTTATTTTTTGGACTGAAGGGACAACATATTTTATTTGTGGGCGCACTTTATTATTTTTGGGGAATTATAAATTGTCAACTGTGAAAAGCTGAAGTACTGAATTCATGTTTACAAACAAAAGGCTTTAAATTCATCTAACTCTTACTAAGATAATCTTGCTAAAAGCCAAAACTCTGTGTTGTCTAATTTCATTGCTGTCATACATTTTTAAGGGCTCTGGTCATTCTGAAAATCTGGTACTTGTCCATGCTCATTTATATTAATATTCTATTATTATTATTATTATTATTCAGAATTACAGTACATATGCTACAGTCATCAAAGAGCATTCATTTACCGATTATCAACTCACTTTGTATCATTATAATGCTTGTTGATATAAGCAGATGGGCAATGTTTACCTTTGCTACATGTTTTCAAGACTGAGAGCTCCCAGTTCATCCTCTGGCAAAACGTTCAGCTGTGACGCTTTTCACATCACAACGCATCATAACGGAATTGCGGAAGCTCTGCTCCGAGGGCTGTTGATTCGGCTTCCAGGGCGCTGTTATTGTTAAAGAGCATTAATAGATGGTTATTTACGGTTAAGTAATGCTTATTCAGCACTCTTGTGCTTTTATGAAATGTTCCTTAAGTGATACATGTTTTCAGCTTTACAAGTGTCACAAAGAACATTAATAAATGGTTTATTACAGTTAAGTAATGCTTATTCAGCACTCTTACGCTTGTTGTTATTCAAGGGATGTTTTCAACTTTACAATAAGGGTCACACAGAGCATTAATAAATGGTTAATTACGGATAAGTAATGTTTTTCAGCACTTTAACTCATTGAGTGCCAGCCACTTTTGGAGAACGGACGCTCCCAGTGCCAGAGTTTCAGAGCGTTTTCAGTGATTTCTCGAGGCCCACAGAATATTGTGTGATATTACTATGTAAACACTGAACACACACAAAGAACGATGAGACTCTATTCTATCATCTGCAAAAAAAAGTTTATTGATCCCATTTTCCGTTCTTTAGTTATGAGCCGGAGAAGATAGCTTGATTCATCCAAAAACAGTAATTTTTTCCTAGAAGCTGAGATAATTGGCCTTTTGTGAAATTAAACATTTCAAGCACATCACTGACTCTGAAGCTAATCTTTTCTAATGTAGTCACACCTCAAAAATAATTTCCTTCAATAAAACAGTTTAGGCCAGGGAATTTTGTTTGGCAGAATAATATTTTTAGCTACAACCAGCAGCGCTGGCCCCTGCGTGCGCTGCTGGTTGCAGCTTCTTGCTGGTCTTGATTTGCTGCTGGTGGGCATCGGATATTCTGGCTTGCGTTTGTCAACCCTGTCCTGCTGCCTGGGTCTGTCTGGCCGTTGCGTGCTGCGCTGCGTGCCCCCCCCCCCCCCCCCCCCGCCCCGCCTCGCCTCGCCTGCACACTCCTCCTACTGTCTGTGGTGGCTCTCTGCTGAGTTTGCTGTGCGCACAGTGAAGGGTGCGCAACATCCCGTTTTTTTACAGCGTTCCGCGTGTGTTTGTCACCGGCAACGATGCTTCCAGTTGAGAATAATAACAACTCCACGGTGTGGATGTGCGGATGTGCTGTCGCAACCGACATGGAGCGGCTCAATTGTGGGAGCAGATTGGCTGCTGCAGGCACAGCTGCAGTAACGTGCTTCAGCATATCGATGCATACGGATGCGATGCGATTTCCGTTTCCATAACGACTTCTTCTTTGTTTTTTCCTTGCCTTTCTGTTATGTGGAGAGCACTGTCGCACCTAAGGGTTCTGTAAAATAGGTTATAGACCTCCAATAGCTACTATAGTTGTACAGGAGCTGCGGAAGGCTTTGATCGACGTCCCACCGTCAAAGAACGCATTGGACGTCGAAGGACGTCCGTGGCACTCTACGTCACTATTTAATTGGACGTCGAAGGACGTCCATGGCACTCAATGAGTTAATAAGTTTATGAACTGTTAGTTAAGGCATATATGTTTTCAACTTTACAATAAGGGTCACAAAGAACATTAATAAATGCTTAATTACGGATAAGTAATGTTTTTTCAGCACTTTAATCTGTTAATGAAGTGTTAGTTAAGGCAGACATGTTTTCAACTTTACAATAAGGGTCACAAAGAGCATTAGTAAATGGTTAATTACAGATAAGTAATGTTTTTTCAGCACTTTAATGTGTTAATGAAGTGTTAGTTAAGGCATACATGTTTTCAACTTTACAATAAGGGTCACAAAGAGCATTAATAAATGGTTAATTACAGATAAGTAATGTTTATTCAGCACTTTAATGCATTAATGAAGTGTTAGTTAAGGCATACATGTTTTCAACTTTACAATAAGGGTCACAAAGAGCATTAATAAATGGTTAATTACAGATAAGTAATGTTTATTCAGCACATTAATGCATTAATGAAGTGTTAGTTAAGGCATACATGTTTTCAACTTTACAATAAGGGTCACAAAGAGCATTAATACATGGTTTATTACAGGTAAGTAATGCTTATTAGGCACACTCAAGCTTTTATTAAGTGTTACTTAAGGGATATATGTTTGCAACTTTACAATAAGGGTCGCAAACAGCATTAATATATGGTTAATTACAGTTAAGTAATGCTTATAGAACATGCATATAAATTAGGGCCACATGAAGAAACGGAACCAGCAAACCTCAAATTAATGTTAATTAAGGGTTAATGGATGCTTATTAAGCACTACTAGTCATGTTAATTACGGTGTGTTAATTAATGCTTATTAAGCATTAACCAACCCTTACTTAATGCACATTAGTTAATGTTAATTAAGGGTTAATTAAGGCTTACTAAGCTTTACTAACCCTGTTAATTCATGTTAATTCATGCTTATTAAGCATTAACTAAGCATTACTTAACCCTTAATTAATGTACCCTTATTGTAAAGTGTTACCATTAATTCTCTCATCAATGTCCATTGATAGAATATGATCATGGTCAGTGGCGACATCATAAATCACAGTAAATTGCCCTTTACACTGTAGGTCAAGAGAACAGTGGGAAAAAGAACAAAGAAAAAACACAGGCTATTTAGTTGAAAGCGGCCAATCCTAAATTCACCTCGGTTTCTTATCTTCTGAGTTCTCTAACATGCCTGCTTATCAATGGTTCCCAAACATACAATTTAATAATTATGGCCAATGACATGCTCTTTTACATGGACGACATCAGTACATTATAGAAATGTAGACTTGAGCTAGCTCAACATGCTAGCTAAACTAAACAGGCGAGGTACATTTGCACTGGGGTAATGGCGTTAGCTACTAGGTTACTCAATATTCAAACTAGCAAAACTATCTAACAGAACACTAACTCAAATTAGCGTTAGTCCCAGAGTCTGAACACCATCATCATTTCACTTTAATGGCCTGGCCTTAAGCTGCTAGCCGGCGCTCAGTATAGCAACAATCGGCAAACGCAATGTAATACATTGGCTAAGCGGCTAAGCCTACAAACTAAAAGTTCTGCAATATCCTGCAAACAGTTAAAATATAAAGGCATGATCGTGTTGTAACTCACCCAAGGGCTCCAGACTTTCGCCGTATTAACCATTTCTGGACTCTAATAACGTGGACAGCTAACGTTACCCATGTCGCTCAAATTCAAACAAACAGTCCTGTCAAAGCGAGTCAAACACACGGACCAGACTTCCGTTGTTACCCTTCAAAATAAAGGCGTAAAATGCTCTGTAGTGTAACTGAATTAAACTTAAATCACTCTGAGCCATATTATTACAGACGGTTTTAACTTGCCAACATAAACATTCTACAGTGATGGCTCTGAGGTCTAACAAACCACACCGTTTTACTTAACACATTGAGTGCCAAGGACGTCTGTGCACGTCCTAAAAAAATGTAACGAGGAGTGCCAAGGACGTTTGTGCACGTCCTAAAATCATAATTCATATTATTCCATAATTCTGCTGTTTAAGGTCGTACCCAGCCAGTGAGCATGAATCCCTTCAAGGGATCACACGGCGCCACCTTAAAACTCTATACGGGAGCTGCGCCACCCACCTCAGATCCTTCACTTTGTGGAGGAGAAAACGGAGAACGCTGTGATCAGAGAGACACCGACGCATGCTGCAGCCAGCCAGAGCCACACAGATTGCTCTGTCCGCAGCCACAGTTGGCTGCGATCCGAGCCCACAACTGAGCTCCTCCGCCGCTGTCTATCCGCCTGCACACAGCCCCTCCACACGACCACCCGCCAGAAAGGCAGCCCGAAGCCGAACGGCTAAACCTTCTCCCTCAGTCCCGCCTGCCATTTCCTCGTTGCACTGAAATCCGCCCGGGGCAAAAACTGAGGCTGTGAAGACAGTGTGGGGAGGAGCCCGCAGCTCCGGGGTGGAGAGGAGGGGGGGGGGGGGTGGGGCACGCAGGCTGCACACAGAACCACACCATGTCACTACATCAGAAAACACCAGCCAGAGTCAGTGAATGCGCTTGAAATTAGAGTATTCATAAAAGTGACTTTATTTCGAAAAGTAAAAAAAGACAGCAGAAAACCCTTGAAAGTGCGCTTTTTTCAGAAGCTGTCATTTCATAATGGAACTGTCTAGAAACAAAATTTCTTCTTTGAAAGAAGTAGGAGTGTCCAATGTTTCTTAGAGTCCAACCCTGTTCATATAGCCCTAATAGAAAAAATTATATAGCTGTTTTCAACTGAATGGAAGTGAATCTGGCACAGGCTCCAGACAATTTTACTGAAGCGCTGTGGCACTCAATGTGTTAATATGAAGCTAGCTAGCTAGACAAATTGAATGAGATGGCCTAAAAGGCTTTTCTTTTGAAAACGCGTGGTGTGTCGTGAGTGTGTATCTTTCCATTTGTCATGTTCTCATAACGTGTGTGTGTGTGTGTGTGTGTGTGTGTGTGTGTGTGTGTGTGTGTGTGTGCGTGCGCGTGCGTGCGTGCGTGTGTTTGCTTGTTTGTCTGGTTTTATTTGTCAACCAAGCTCTTTGGACATGTAGCCCCCTATCGTTGCATCGGCGCTGTTTCTAGGCCGAGCGCCTGGCGCAGTGCAAATCAGTGGGCGTGGACCAGCGCACTTGATATCGTCGTGCTGGCGCTACACGCAGCCTAAAGCATTACAACCACGCCTTTTAAGCGTAAAATTATGCACCGTCATGCTCATTGGATAACTGCAATAAACGAATCGCACGCTTGCCTTTTTAGCTCCAATTCCACTGGTCCCGCAAAACCAGACGAAAGCCAAGCGCTCTGCCCCCCCCCCCCCCCCTTCATCCAGTCTTTGTCTGTCTCCATTATAGGCTATTATTCCATATTATTATGCTTCTCAAACCAATCTAACTGCAGTTTAAATACTGCAAGCATGTAAATACGCTACACTATAGCAAGATCAAAGTGAAAATAATGTTCTAAATGCATCAGCTAGAAAAATATAGCCTATTAGATTGGTGAAAGTTTGTCCAGAAAGATATCATTTTCTCTCGCCTGCTGCAGGAAGGATGATGCACATAAATATTGCCTACATTATGTAAAGTCATTGCATAAATGTGTTTTTATTGTAAAACTAAATGTGGAGTAGGGCCAAGTTATTGGAGCGGACATCACAGTATAGCAGATGACAGTAGAAGCTTCCGAAGCGCGTTCCGCTGTCACTTATCTAAATCACGTTAAATCGACAAGGGATATTTATAGCCCCAGTAGGACATATATGTTTCACATAGGGTGGTGTTTTCATTTCGATGTTTTATTTGGTCCAATATTGAAATGTTCTACAATTGGAGGATGAAATCCTATCTCTCAGATAGAAAACAGTGTGTAATGGTAAAGGGTGTTAAATCTCCCTATATAGAATGTACTACAGGACTGCCTCAGGGTTCCATTTTTGCACCTATATTATTTTCACTTTATATTAATGATTTACCAGATGTATGCCCTAGTATGAACACCTTAATGTACGCAGATGACGCAGTAATCTTCACTCCATCCAAAACTATGGAAGAAGCCTCTAACACCCTCTCTGTAGCCATGACTCAAATTCAGGTCTGGCTCGAAAAATCTTATCTTGCATTAAACACCAAAAAAACAGTGGCTATGGTTTTCTCGAAAAAACCCATCTTAAACCCACATCTTAACATCCTTGTGGGAGGGGTGGAGATAGAAACTGTGGATGAATTTAAGTATCTTGGGCTCACTTTGGACTCCACACTCTCCTTCAAGAGTCATATTAAAAGGGTATCGAACACTCTAAAATTCAATCTCTGCAATTTTAGGCAGATTAGAGCATCTCTGACTGACAGTGCGGCCCTAACCTTTCTTCACTCAATGATTTTTTCACATATAGACTACTGCCTCACGAGCTGGTCCTTCTCAGGAGCAACCACCTTGAAGTCCATCGAGTCTCTATATAAAAAGGCCCTGAAATTAATAAGATAAGAAACCTATATCTTACCACCATTGCAATATACTTCTAAAGTTTAAGCTCCTCAGCTTCGACAATTATAGAAAATTTAAAATTGCTTGTATGATTTATAAGGTTCTTCATGGGCTAGCACCACCTCCTTTAGAATGCTTTATCAAACGGAGAGCTACCCAGAACATCACGCGAAGCTCGTCGAGAGGCGACTGTGAACTACCTCTGAGACGGTCCTCTATCGGACAAAATGTTTTGTCCTATGGGGGCAGCAAACTATGGACTGTCAGTCAGAGAGAGTAGCAGCTTTCACACCTTTAAGGGGCTGTTAAAGTCATGGCTCAGATCAAATCAAACCTGCGATCACATTTAAACCTTTTTGTTTTATGTGTTGTTTTTGTATGTCCTTGAAAGTCCTGTGTCCACCTTGGTTAATATCCCTAATGTTCCCTGTTTTTGTTTCATTTGTGTTGTGTTGTTTGTGTTTACCCCTATGTGTATGTATGTGTCATTTACATTGCTGTATGTCTATGAATGCCCTACGTATGCACTAATTTTCTTAGTTCTTCTTTTAAACTTTTCTGTACCTCACCTGCTCAAGGCTATAATCCGGCACATTTACATGAAAATGTTCATTAATGTTGCACTGTCCCTGAAATAAATAAATAAATAAATAAATAAATAAATAAATAAATAAATAAATAAATAAATAAATAAATAAATAAATAAATAAATAAACTTACAGCTTATTTTTTCTATGGGACTCTGAGCGAGGGAGTCAGAGACAGTCGGTATTGTGCCTGGCAGACTGAGGAGAGAGGGAGAGAGTGACACAGAGAAGGGTGACAGAGGAGAGAGCCAGAGGGGAGGGAGAGAGCCAGAGGGGAGAGAGCCAGAGGGGAGAGAGCCAGAGGGGAGCGCTCCGCGCAACTGGCGCACTCTGAATAGGCCTGGTTTTCAAAAGCGCAAAGCGCTAAATGTACGCCAGGTCGGAAGATAGCAGTACGCCGGTATTTAGCGCCGACACGCCCACTCTGGCCCATTCTGGGACTGCGCCACGCCCATTCGGCCTAAAGCGCATTTGGCAGCGTAAAGCCATATTGATATCATCCCAAAACAGGCGCAAGGCACGTTTTTTTGTGTTTAAGGCCCGTTTTAGCGCCGAAGGCTTGTGGGAGAATAGGGCCCGTAATGTTTTTTTTGCATGTTTTGGCATGCTTGGAGATTTATTTTCATTTATTGACAGCTATATTTTTACTGAAAATATTTCCCCCAAAATGGCCAGTCCTACACATAACATAACAGCAGGTTAAATTATATAATTTAATTTTTTTTTTATTTTTTTTTATTTAGTTGTGGCAGTGTGGTAGAGCCTCTGGAGATGATCCTGAGGGCCCTCCATCCATTGATTTCAATGCACCCCTGGTCGGATTGGGCTGAAAATTTGCATGGTGGTGGGTTATGATCCGGGGCAGGTCATGGGCAAGGCATCAAGTCCTGGAACCACCTAGAAAGTCCTGGAAAGTTCTGGAAACCACCTGGAAACCATCTATACACCCACACTCTAGGTCAGATGTCGTAACCTCTCATTTTACTTTTTAAATATACTTTATTAAATTATTCAGTCAGGGGTAACAAACATTTACACTAATATATATTTTATATATATATATATATATATATATATATATATATATATATATATATATATATATATATATATATATATATATACATAGTCTATTAGAAGGTGAGCAGCTGCCAGGTTGTGGGTCTTTTTGTTCTTATGTCCAGTGTTCTTTGTCTTTTCAGTTCTGATATGATTTGTTTATAGACCACTTCACCTGGGATGACAGCTTAGTGGATAACTGTGGCACACCTCGTCTTCCACAATTTTGCTGCGACCACACAAACAATTGTCCAGAAAAAGTCCTGGTGTGGTCCTGGCATTATTCCATTAAAGACACGATACATCACAGCATTATAATTCACAGTAATATTAAAACCAATTCAATCATGAGAGGCCAGTTGGTAGGATTTAACTAACTTTATTTAGCAATCGGCATGCATGGCAAATACTTTGGCGCATGACTCCATTAGCCGGTGGCGCTGCTCTTGAGGCAAGAGGAGGGCATCTGCATAGCCTGGGTGCGGACGCAGCTGGACGCCTGAACACCCGGGACAGGATCGGCTGCTGAGCTGTGGCGCGGCCCGTCGCAGTGGCGCGCCCCGTGCCTTCTCGTCGTGGCGTACGTCGGCGGCCTGTGGCACGGCCGCTTCGCCGGTGTCGTCAGGCGTCTCGGAGGGCAAATACGCTCCGTGGCTGATCCGGAACGGGGTATCGTTGTTTAAGCTGTCGTCCCTGTCCATGGGCTGCTCTGGCTCGGGATCCGACGTGCCAGGAGTGGGGAGGGGAGCGTTGAGAGATCCGCGGGGATTATCCACGGGTAAAGAGGACTTGGGGGTGCTGATTCGGTCTGCAGATGTGGTGCAAAACAGCCGCAAAACAACGCTTCGGAGGACGGCTTCAGGGGAGATGGACTGCCGTGAAGCTAGCTGCTGTTATGATCGGCCAGAGAGAGAGAGGTGACGTAGAACCCTTGCTATATACAGTATATGAGAATTAACTGACGTCATATCTGACGTCATTACAGACGTCATACTAAGACCTTGACTGACCACGTCATACTAGAACTTGACTGACGTCAGGGGGTGATCGGATTAGATTATGCACGAATGGCCTTCTGCTTGAAATATGGTCTAGAGACCTCACTACTTTCCATTTTCCCCCACACATATGTAGATCTCTCACATTTTAGGAGCAAATGCTCTATATATCTTAAATGATAGAAAACATACTGTGCACTTATTCTTCAGCATTTATTATATTTGAAAATCACTCCAAACAGCCAAGGTGATCTCATTCGATTTTTCTAGTTTCATAAGTAAAATGGTATGGTTTGTCTTAGACCTCCCAGGCCAGGCAGAACCATCATGAGGACCAGGTCTGTCCCCCGGGCCACATAATGCCCAGGTCTGCGTTAAAGTGTTGAATGAATGGACGGATAGACTGACACATGATATTGGGGCAATACAGCTGACCAAAAATCTATATTAATTCAATGTTGTCTTTTCAACATTGAAAAAGCACAGAATTAGACTATCAACATTGATTCAATGTTATTATAGCCTTGAATATTCAACCAACAAAAAATATTATTATGATGGAATTCCAACATTGAATCAATATCATCTTGCTATCTATCCATCCATCCATCCATTTATTTTAATGTAAGATGCAGGATGTCCTGCGCACAATATTTATTTTTATGGCAAAGGCATGACCCGCCCTACTCTGCCTCCGATTGGCTTATACCCTGATATTTTACCCTAAGCTTAACCAATCATCACTCCTCATGGCTAAACCCAGCCATGCCTTCACCATCCTAGATGCCTTCTAAAACAATCCTAAGATGGCAAAGGCATGACCGTCCCTATTCTGCCTCTGATTGGCTTACCCTAACCCTAAGAAATCTCCTAATGCCTAAACCTAACCAACCGATCTTCCCGTTTGGAGGCAGATCCAGAGTCAGCTGCTATCTGGGTACATAATGGCCCCTATTCTCCCACAGGCCTTCGGCGCTAAAACGGGCCTTCGGTGCGAAAAAACGTGCCTTGCGCCTGCCTCGGGAAGATATCAATATGGCTTTACGCTGCCAAATGCGCTTTAGGCCGAATGGGCATGGCGCAGTCCCAGAATGGGCGAGAATGGGCGTTTCGGCGTTAAATATCGGCCTAATGATATCTTCCCACCTGGCGTAAATTTAGCGCTTTGCGCTTTTGAAAACCAGGCCTATTCAGTGCGCTGGTTGCGTGGAGCGCTCCCCTCTGGCTCCCTTCTCTGTGTCACTCTCTCCTCAGTCTGACAGGCACAATACGACTCTCTCTCTCTGACTCCCTCGCTCAGACAGACACAACACACTTCCCATAGGAAAAATAAGTTGTAAGTTCACTGCCTGGCATGTCCCAGCATGCATTGTGGTACTCAATTTCGCTACTAAATAGCAACCAAATGAGCCGAAATATATGGTTACATGCTCCCAAAATAATGTGTAATGGTAACACAACCTGCAATTGTAGAACATTTCAATATTGGACCAAATAAAACATTGAAATGAAAACACCACCCTATGTGAAACATATATGTCCTCCTGGGCCTATATATATCCCTTGTCCATTTAACGTGATTTAGATAAGTGACAGTGGAACACGCTTCTACTGTCATCTACTATACTGTGATGTCCGCTCCAATAACTTGGCCCTACTTCACATTTAGTTTTACAATAAAAACACATTTATGCAATGACTTAACATAATGTAGGGTATATTTATGTGCATCATCCTTCCTGCAGCAGGCGAGAGAAAATGATAACTTTCTGGACAAACTTTCACTAATCTAATAGGCTATATTTTTCTAGCTGATGCATTTAGAACATTCTTTTCACTTTGATCTTGCTATAGTGTAGGGTATTTACATGCTTGCAGTATTTAAACTGCAGTTAGATTGGTTTGAGAAGCATAATAATATGGAATAATATATATATATAATATATGGAGCAGACAGACTGGATGAAGGGAGGGGGGGGCAGAGCGCTTGGCTTTGTCTGGTTTTACCGGATTTGTAGAGGAATTGGAGCTTAAAAGGCAAGCGTGTGACTCTTTACTGCAATTCTCCAATGAGCGGACTATGCATAATTTTATGCTTAAAAGGCGTGGTTATAATGGTTGAGGCTGCGTGTAGCGCCGATACCAAGATAGCGAGTGCGCTGGTCCACACCCACTTACTGCACTAGGCGGCCTAGCGCTAGGCCTTAAACGCAGTTTCTACGCCGATTGCAACGATAGGGCCCAATGTCTTATTTGATTGATTGATTGATTTATTGGGTGAATGTCAACAATACAGGGAAATCACAGACAATCACAGAGGATAAAAACACAATAAAGCCATTGGCTTATTTCCATTGCGGTCCTCTACAAACAACAGAGGGACAAAAAAACAACACACAAATGGATATCACCTTCTATACTCAAATTAAGACTATTTTAACATTATTACTAGATTTGAATAGGAATAATGGCACACTTGACTATTATACAATACATAAACATTTGCTGTTATATGTAAGGACTTAACATACACAGAGAAACATGAAATACTAGGGGCGGGAAGGAGTGGGATTGCGGGGAACCGGGGTTTAGCAGTGGGAGGGGGGGGAGAAGCTCGCTCACACAGGACTGGGGGCTATGCATTATCTCTCATAGCAGCCTCCATATCTCGATGGCCCCATTCAGATGTGACCGAGGGAAGGAGGGGGGGGGGGGTGAGGATGAAGCGTGGAGGAGAGAGTTTGCAAGGGCTGTCAGGCCGGACCGGGCGGCATGGGGGGGGGACGGGGCGAGGATAGATTGTGTGCTGTGTGTGTGTCAGTTTGAGTGTGGTCAGGAATGTCCATAGATTGTCCTTGTGAGCTGTGAGCCTAAACAACCAGATAGAGGGAGCCTCCTTCTCGGGGGGTAAGCGAGCATACGGCCTTGTCCAATGTCAATATCTTGCAGCTGTTTAGGTGAAGGGTGAACTGTGGGGGGATTAGCTCCTCGTTTCCACCAGCCCCTTCAACGGGGAGAATTTCTCATACACCATCAGGCAGTCTGGGGGTCCGAAAGATAAATGATGGATAATTTAATTACCCGAGAGGAAAGTATAATCCAAATCTTTCCCTCGGAGCTCGTCTCTTCAACTTAAAACTCTTCAGTCCCGGTATTGCACCGTCTGCAAGATATCATCCAGTTTTTTAATCACGTCTGCCAGCACACCATCCACCTTTGATATGCGTTCAGTGATTGCATTAGTCTGATTGTTAATGCGGTCTATGATCGCATTAGACTGAGAGTTCACAACACGGGCCAGCTCGTTTATCATGTTCATGAGAATGGCTATCTTTGGGCTTTCATTTTTCCCCATTGTCATGCAAATTTTGCGATAGACGACTGCGATGCCAACACCAGTCAGCAAAAGTCCAGCTATCATGAATCCGAATAGGTAAACATCTTCGACGTCCTCAACGGTCAAAATGGCAAGGCATACAGTCTGCCATTTCTTCCATCCATCCATCACGTACCCGGCCGAAAACGTTCCGTCTGGGCACTTTGGCTCCCCTGGACCAGCATTATTAGTGGAGATAATTTTGTCAATTGCATTGAGAGACCAGCTAATTAATTCCATAATTCCTCAGGGTTTATGAAGAGACAGCGGAAAGGAGAAGATTCTTTGCAGGGAGCAGGCTCTGGGAAGTCAGGAAAGCTGGAGAGGGAGGAGATTGCGTCCGCTCGGTCCAAGGGCGAGAGAAAAGGTTGTTATACGTTGTTGTTTTTTAAATATCAGGTAGCAAGCTCGGACTTGGGCAGATGGAGCCCCGGAAGTGATACTAAAAGCTGTAGTTCCTCGAATGGCCACTTTTTTTTTTTAGAATATTTATTTTTGAGCAGGGAGCATTGGCATTACAGTACAGTAACCAGTGTAATTTTCTTTTTTTTTTTTTTCACATTGAAACATCACAACCAACACATCTACCCTCCTTTGCCTCCCCACAACCCAATCCCATTCCAACAGAAAAAATAAATAAAATTAGATAATAAAATAAAATAAGAATAATAATATACATACATACACATATTCATATGCATATGCATATACACACGTACATACAGTAAGAGGTAGTATAACAGTGAAAACAGTAATAACTCAGGTTGTCAAAGTTTATACTTGCAAGCATCTGGGTCAAGTTGGCCTATTTCGGTCTCATGAGGCCAGAAAAACACTGCGCGGCTGTGAGTGTGGTGGGCAGGCAGCAAGGTATTCGTCCATCCCTGGGAGGGCCCAGGCCCTTGTTCTATGGAGCCACGTCGTCTGGAGGAAGACCATCTACGTATTCGATCAGCGGTCTCCAATGTGAATAAAATTTGTCAGAGGAGCCCCGCAGGGTGAATTTAATTTTTTCCAATTTAAGCAAAAATAAAATGTCTTCAAGCCAAGCTTTAAATGAAGGTGGCTGAGAGGTTTTCCAAAGAAAAATAATCCTCCTACGAGCAATTAACGAGGCAAAAGCGATAACATTGGATTGGGTGACCGACATATCTAGCTCATCCGGTGGTCTACCAAAGATTGCAATATGAGGGGATGGACAGATTCTCACCTTCAGAATGTCCGAACACATATCAAAAAAGGAGTACCAGAAACCAGATAGTTTGGGACAAGTCCAGAACATATGAGTCAAGTTACAAGGTGCTTGTGAGCATCTCTCACATTCATCAACCACTTTATCTGGGTAGAATTTAGCCAGTTTGGCCTTACTATAGTGAAGTCTGTGTACTACTTTAAACTGTATCAGGCTAAGTCTGGCAGAACTAGAAGAAGAGTTGACGCCTCGCAAGGCTTCCTCCCAGAAGTTGTCTGAGAAGGACATCTGCCGTTCACTTTCCCAGCTCTCTCTGCTTTTATTGATGGCCACCACATTCACTGGAGAGAGGAGATGATAGAAATAGGAGACATGGCCCCTGGATAGAATGTCTGCCTTAAGCAGTAGATCTATTCCACTGGGAGGCGGGATTTGAGGAAATAGAGGGGAGTGGGTTCTACCGAAGTTTCGTAGCTGAAAGTACAGAAGAAAATCTGAACAGGGTAGGTTAAAAACAGTATGAAGTTGATCGAAGCTGGCAAACACACCGTCTATATACAAGTCTCCCAGGCGGCGGAGACCTCTTCCCTCTAAAAGTGAATAGTAAGGGTCTGACTTAGCAGGCAGAAATAGGTGGTTGTTGCAAACCGGAGTCGCCTGAGGTAAAGAAGACCAACCAAAATGACGCCTGACCTGTGCCCAGATCTTAAGAGAGCTTATCACGATGGGATTAGAAGTGAACTGTGAGAAAGATACGGGTAGGGTGCTACACGCGAGAGCCTGAAGTGATGTAGAACGGCATGACATGGCCTCAATCTGACACCAACTACTTTGGGGGGAGGTGAACCAGAGCATGATCTTATGCACGTTGGCCGCCCAGTAGTAGCCCATGAGGTTTGGTAAGCCCAGTCCGCCATGGGACCTGTTCCCCTGTAGTAACAACTTGCCAGCTCTTGCGTGTTTGCCCGCCCAAATGAAAGAAGAGAGAATACCATTGATGGTAATGAAAAACGATTTAGAAAGAAAAATGGGCAAACATTGAAAAATATATAACTATCTAGGAAGTATGTTCATTTTAACTGTTTGGACTCGACCCGCCAGAGAAAGAGGCAGGCGATCCCACCTTTGGAGGTCTGCTTTAACTGAGGCTGTAAGGTTAGTCAGGTTCTTATCCTGTAATGTACGAATGGATCGAGTGATTTGAATGCCGAGATATTTAAAACCAGAGTTGCATAATCTAAAAGGTATTGACGTAGATGGAATTATGTCGGCCGGTTTATTAATAGGGAGGCACTCACTTTTTTGAATGTTTAGTTTGTATCCCGAAATCGCACCGAAGGATTTCAAGACTGACATGATGCGTGGGATACTGGCTAAGGGATCACATACATATAAAAGGAGGTCGTCAGCATACAACGAGACCCTGTGCTCCGTGCCCCACCTCTGGATCCCTTTCAAACCCTCTTCAGTCTTCAAAGCAATCGATAGGGGTTCAATGGCGATGGCGAACAATAGCGGTGAAAGCGGACACCCTGGCGTGTCCCCCGGGCAAGCGAGAAAAAATCTGAGCGTTCAGTATTGGTGCAGACTGCCGCCTGAGGGGAGGAGTAAAGTAGTTTTATCAAAGAAATTAAGTTAGTTCCAAAACCAAAATGCCGTAAAGAGGAAAATAAATAGGCCCACTCCACCCTGTCGAAGGCTTTTTCAGCATCCAGAGACACAACCATTTCTGGCTCAGTAAGAGATGACGAAGTGTGGATGATACTGAGAAGCCTCCGAATGTTTGTAAAAGAATGCCTCCCTTTTATAAATCCAGTCTGGTCTTCTGATATAATTGATGACATAACTGACTCCAATCGCAAAGCGATGATTTTTGCAAGTATCTTGACATCTACCGGTAGCAATGAAATGGGACGATATGACGCGCAGCTCAGTGGGTCTTTACCTTTCTTAAAGATCAAAGAGATAGAGGCTTGAGAGAGGGTAGGTGGTAGAGAACCCTGCCGAAATGAATCATTAAACATATCTAAAAGTAATGGAGCTAATTGAGTTGAGAATTTTTTGAAAAATTCAACCGGGAAACCGTCTGGACCTGGAGATTTACCGCTCTGCATAGATTGTATCGCTTCTTTAATTTCGCACAGTTTGACCGGAGCATCGAGAATCTGTTGATCGCTACTCGAGATCTTAGGGAAGGATAACTTATTAAAAAAAGAAGTCAAAAGAGTGTCATCGTTTGGAGGTTCAGACGTGTATAATTGAGAGTAGTAGGTTTTAAAGGTGTTATTAATCATAATGGGGTCAGAGACCACAGAGCCTGATTCAAGTATTTGAGTAATTTGATTTGAAGCTTGTTTGGCTTTTAGTTGATAAGCCAAGAGACGGCCCGCCTTGTCCCCGTATTCGTATGTAGAACCCCGTGACTGGAAGAGGAGGCGTTCTGCCTCCCTAGTTAACAAGAGGTCGAGCTCAGTTTTCAGTATCAGCCTATCCTTGTATACGCCAGAAGATTGATTGTTTAAAAGCAAGATATCAAGGTTAGCGATAGCCGTTTCTAGCTCCTTTTGACGTGCTCTACGAAGTTTATTAATGTGTAGTGTACGTGAGATAATTTTCCCTCTAATGAAAGCCTTAAGGGTTTCCCATAATAGAGATGCAGAAGTCTCTTCATTTTGGTTGGTCTCACAGAAAAAGTCAATAGGTTCAGAAACATATTTGCAATTGTTTGCATTGGTAAGGAAGAGAGGGTCTAAGCGCCAGGTTCCGAATGCCCTAGGCTTCAATTTAAAGTGGAGATCCAAGATCACAGTAGAATGGTCAGAGACAGTTATTGGGGAGTAGTGAGTGGATAGAATAGATGAAATAAGTGACTTATCAATAATAAAGTAATCTATACGTGTGAATGAACGATGTGCATGGGAGAAGAAAGAATATTGTCTTGTAGATGGGTGTAGAAATCTCCACGGGTCAATGTAGCCGTACTGATCCATAAAAGCAGAGAGACTCTGGGCCATTCTAGTAGCTGCCACTGGTTTCGTACTAGACCTATCCAAGAGAGTATCAGTCACACAGTTCATGTCGCCTCCTAGTAAGAGTAAGTGGGAATTCAAATATGGAATGGAAGCCAGCAACAGTTTCATAAAGTTTTGGTCGTCCCAGTTCGGGGCATAAACAGACACTAAGACCACTGGTTTCTGGTAGAGTGTACCAGAAACGATGACATAGCGACCATTCGGATCAGTAACTACATCTTTAGAAACAAAATCTACATTTTTCCTAATTAATATCGCAGTGCCCCTTGTCTTGAAATTAAAACTTGAATGGAAAATCTGTCCTATCCAGGGCCTATGAAGTTTCCGCTGTTCCGAGTTACATAAATGCGTTTCCTGAATGAGTGCTATGTCAGCGTTCTGGTCCTTAATATGTGTCAAGATTTTTGTGCGTTTTACCGACCATTTAACCCACCAGTGTTCAGTAAAATGATCCTCACTGCCTGCCCACCACCAGCCGGAGCCTCTGTCACGCTTGCCATGGAATGGTCCATGGAAACCTCGGATAACACAGGCCAGACTCACGATGCAGGAAACATATAAGAGAAGTGAAATACTTGAGAGCAGTGAA